>NC_054063.1:3322500-3629444 GCF_017639655.2 Falco naumanni
TGATGCAGCAAAATCAGCTGCTTCTCTTACAAAATCCCCCAGCTTTGGGAACAGGCTCAGCTAACAGCTCTCCTCAAAACTAATAATGTCAGATGGCTTCCCAATGAGGTACAAAGAAATGAAGAGACACCCCTCCGCCTCCACCCTCTGGTCGAATTTGGCCGGGATCACTCACAGATCATCCAACGCCCCATGGTGCATTTTCAGATCAAGCTGTTCCTTTCCCAGCTGCCCTGCACGCTCAGCCTTCCAGATATTAGAAACATTTGCGTAGTTCTTACAAGACATACCTGTGCCACTGAAGTTGAAGTGTAAGGATAGAAAACTATGCCAGTAATGAGGGATTTCTCATTTTCATTACTTCCTCTCCTTCTTTCCAATTACAACCAAGTTAATAGAGATTGTCTGCTGGCAATATTGCTAGCACACCAGGCCAGCAGTACTTCCCAAACCGTGGTCCACGAACCATCAACAGCATCAAAGCCAAAGGAAGAGACCCACAGCTGGTCCCTGGAATCAGATTAAAGAAGGTCTTGGTTTTTTCCACCGAGATCCTAGTGCATCCACCAGTGCTACCTGCCACTTCCTTGGCTCCGTGTTCCCGCACATCTCAGATTTGCGCGTTGTGTCTCAGAAGCCAAGAGGCACCGTCCTCAGAGCCCTTGCAGTTGGGAATTTTATATGGACCAAATGGCAAATCAAAGCCAAGCGCTTTGCTTCATCTCTCTAGGCAGGAAGGTGGAAACCAGAGCTCCAGCTGCTCATCCCAGCCGGCAGACAGCAACTCCCAAGTTTTCAAACTACAAGAGAATATTCCCCTAGCTCTCTGGGAGCCAACCCACTGGATCAGTCTTCACATACCGTTCTGAAGATTCTGACTTCCTTACAGTGCATACAACTTGAGGATGTTTTAACAATAGAAAGGAGACACAAACATAGAAATGATTAATGGCAAGTTTGCTAACAGCAACCTGCTTGGTCCCCTTCTTTTTTGTTGCTGTCTCCTCTCTAACTAGTCTACTAACAACGACATTTTGCAAATTTTGTTCTTTACTGGACTTCTCTATTGGTTAAAGTGTTACCTGAAGAGTCAGATATAGGTATTCAGTTCTTTGATGGGCAAATTGCTAATGACCTAGCTAGTTTTCTCTAGCACAGGAAAAAAGAATCTTAAGGAAAGCAAGAGCCACTGGAAACACAAGTACGGTTCTGTGCATTCCCTCTTTTGAGTCTTGGAGGTTTGGGAGTTAGAAGTCAAAGAAAGTAGGAATGCTGGCATAAGCCAAGCGGGATTAAGGAGATGATGCTTTTCTTTCTATAGCACTCTCTCAGCCTTTAGGATATATCCTACTTTTTTTTTAATGAAAAAAGAGAAGGCAAGCAGAGCCTTGGATTACAAGCACAGAAAGAAAATAGTTCATTTTACTGACTGTCATAAAGAAACCCTGGATGTTTGGAGGACAGAATGGGGAAAACAAATGTTCTTCCTTGGGTATTTCACAGTGTAATACAAATATTTCATTATGAAATAAAAATATTCTGCTTTGCGGTCATCTGGGGTGATCTTCAGTCTCAAAGGTTCAGCAATTCAACAAAAGAAAATCGAAGTCCATAAAAATGAATGAAGCCAGGCAAGTATTATGTATCAGGTGACAAAAGTTATTTCGGGAGCTTACAAACCAGTGCAGTGATACAATGACGACTCCTCTGCATCTGGCAATATTCCAGGGAACAGCCTCTGAATGGCAATTCCCATTAGAGCAGGAGCGCCGCTGTCTAATAACGTTTTGCCTGAGTTTCAGTATCTTAATACCCCTGAGCAGCTGCAAATGCACCAAGAGCAATTTGTGCAGGACCCTTCATGGAGAAAAGAGCTATTCTAGACTATCAGATTTTTTCTTTACATTAATAGCTGCAGGTCGGCTGGACTAATTAATTGATTCAGCACCAACAGTGACAAGGCACCTCAACCTCTCACATTCATGAAGGAGCTTTGCGTTCCCTTCAAACCATCAGAAAGGGGAGGAGAAATTTGTTGTTTTCACAGTTATATGACAGCTTTTAAAAAATTTACAGCATGAGCACCGCACCTAATCCAATAAAGCTTGCCAGGAACATTTAAAATCAAGGTCTCTTGAGATTTTGTTTCCTATAAGTTCACCAGACTTTTTGGAAAAGGGTCTTTTCCTCAGAAATGCAGCACCGATCCCACTGGAGTTGCACAGAGCTGAGGACTATTTTTCTGCCACACTTGGGAAAGACAGCTGAAGGTACTGGGAAACAGGCTGTAGAGATGCACAAAATGGACTGGAGTTAATGAATAGGCAGAGGAAGAAGGAAACGAAAATATGATTTCTGAAAGAAATCAAAGCATTTGCTCAAACCAGAATAAAAAGCAGGAACAACCTATAACAGGCATTTAATTCATTTAATGAAATGACTACTCTCTATACAGGGGAACAACTGCAGGTTTTATTTGGAGTTCAAAACACGAAAAAAACAATTCCTCTTCCTACTTACTATCGTTGGTCACTAACCAACTGCCTAGAGAAGGGTGAAGGGGAAAGGTGGAGACAGCAAAACTTCCATGAGCACATATGCAAAGAGAAATACGGTCTTCTTGCAGAGGTGCCTCTCCTTTAATTTCACAAAGTAAAACATGACAGATAACTGACAACAACTTGAAAAGCGAAACAGTTACATCATCAGCCTGCAATCATTCCAAGATCTTTGATCACTAGAAATGGAAATATTTTTGGGGGGTTTAGTAAAGATAGGTCAGCTTAAGCCAGTACTTTTAAAAATCATCTCTTTTTAGTTACTTTCTTCACTGTGAGAAGGTGAAGAGCTTGCATCTATTATAACTACATGCTGTGCAAACCTCATTTGGACATGATCATCATAAATCACTCCTGCTGTGCAGGTAGCATGTGAAAGGGAAACAAAACAGAAATTGTGCTGCAGTATTTGACACCACCCACTCCCTTGCTCGTATGCTGTGGTTCACAAGGACCCAGTTGGCATGTAGTTTTTCTCTCGTTTTGGGACCCCTGTGTGTTCTCTCCCTCCAAGCATTTGAGAATAGCTTTAATGGTTTCAGGGGAAAGACAAAAACCTCTCTCAAAGGATTAAGGCTTTCCTAGTGGAAAGTATGCCAAAGATTATCATGTGTCATCTTGTCTTTGTAAACACACAGGCATTACTTGCAGCAGTACCTTGTCTTATCATGTGCATATGTTTCAGTGGAAGATGAATATTGTAAAAGGAATCAGAATGCAGCCAGTATCCTTCGTGGCAATACCATGCATAGTCCTGAAAAGAGCTATTAATTCCAGCATCCTATTGCATTTCTCCAGCACACACTTCAACTAGCTGTCCGGGCTACAACCTCAATCAGGGACAGCCAGTAAAGACATGAGCCTTAAAAGAGCAAGAAAGGTAGTGTTTGTTTTTTTCAGAAAGGTCTGAAGTAAGCTGCAATAAATATTAGACAATATTTAGGCATGCAGAAGTAACCGAAGTCAGAGTTGAAAGACAGACTGCAGTCTTACAAGCACTCTTTCTACCAGTTTATTTAGGGTGTAAAGAGAGCACCCCCCTCGTGTTTCATAGCTCTGGTTAGTACCATGCCGGTTCAGGGGATGTGCACTAGTTTATCACATCAGGACTCCTTGGTATGACTCAGGTCAGCACAATCTGTCTGCACTTTGTGTTTCCCGATGCACCAGTGCACCAGCACTGCAGCATGCCTGGTTTTAAATAGCTGTACAGCAGTGCACACTAGAGAACGGCTCTTTCCATCTCACTCACAGCCCTCCGCGTACCTCTGATAATTCATGAGAGCACAGACAACCCGTAATATGGGCACGGTAACATCCAATTGCAACCATGTACCCCCTCCTTAAGTGCCAGGACAGAAGTGGTGTCACTTCACAATACCCCTTATTTCCCTCAGCATGTTAACAAACCGCTCCAGAAGAACGTGGCATTTAAAGGCACCTCCTGAGGACCTGGCAATAGACCCTCCCCCACACAAATTTGGACGGGAGACTTTAAACTGGAAATTACTCCTCCCAACCCCTAGTAATCATGCTACTCCCTTTTTTTACAGGACAAACAGCACTTGTAACCCCCACAGAGCTTCTTTAGTCTCTGTGCTCCATTTCATGGCAGTGAAATGCCCCACCACCCTGCTGTTGACAGCCACCTCATTTATTACAAAGGTGATGGGGAGATGCGGTTCCATACATCCCATCACGGCATCCTGCTGACACACGCCTGCCTCGCAGTGATTTGATAAGCTCTCACCACAGCATAGCAGCCCCAGAAGTGAGGAGGGCTCCGGTCTCCCTCCACCCTTCGGAGCCATGTCTTCAGGAGGCAACAGCAATGCCAGGACCCATCACTGACTGGGACAGAGAACAATCACTTGAAGACTCCTGATACAGGCTTTTACATCGTGACGTACCAAGCGTGCCATACACGATACTGCAATGGATGTGAGCATGTGCTCGACTTTAAAGTCATGAATGCCCTCAGTGATTTCTCTAAGACTACGCATGACTTTAGAGGCAAGCACACGGGAGAACAGAAGATGAGGGAAACCAAAGGAACTGGAACAAAGTGATGAAGGCATTCATGCAACTGGCCTCTATAAACACGCTCTTTTGCTTTGTGCGTTTTGAAACACGGCTGAAGGCCGGGAAAGGAGACGGTGAAGGAAGCCCTCAGCAGGCTGTCCCCACACGTGACCGAGGCCACGGAACAGGGCGCCTAGGCACCACTTTGTTCAACTTCCAAGTTTAAACTTCTAAGTTCAAAAGCAGCAACAAGTTCATCTTCCACCTCAGCAAACAGACATGAATGCAACCGCCTCGCAGTTTCAAACATGTACTCACCCAGAAGAGAAGGTTGAAGACAAACATTAGGTACTTGATACACTGCAGGCAGTTATGAGCCATGCTGCACCTCTTCAGTTCTAGGAGAAAAATAAATGAGAGATCCAGGTAAAAGACAACGTACTTGTTTCCCTTCGGGGACGTGTACTTAGCCTTGGTGGCCTTAGGGCCTGGGTTGGTGTGGAATCCGAAAAAAGAGTTGCTGGCAGCCCCAAACTGGCCACCATACATGCTGCTGTAGCGACGGAAGGCGCCATTTGGGAAACTGTAATCCTTGCTGTCCAGGGAAGGGCTCCGGTGGTAGGTCGACTCATCGGTGCTAGACCTGCGCATGGTGGCCCCGCGCGCCCCGGCGCAGCCGCTGCTCCGGCAATCGGCGGGTGTCGACGGTGCGGGCGAAAGGTTTGCGGTTGGCTTTCCTCCTCCTCGCTCCGAATCTCCTATCGCTTTGCACCAGCTGTTCTTTTGTCTGCCATCCTGTCAAGGAGTTACACGTGCTGCACGGCGGCGAAGTTGGCGAACTGAAGGCTGCGTAGCCGGGAGTTGGGGCGCAGCGTGCTTCCACCGGAGAGAGCCTTCTGTGCGGGCACCCGGCCCCGCCGGCGGCGCAGCCGCCCCTCCCGGCCCACCCCGCTCCCGGCGAAGGGAAGGAGGAGAGCGCGGTCCGCTGCCCCCCGCCGAGCGCGTTCCACAGAGCGGCAGCGTGACCTGGCCCGGACGGCACAAGCCATGAAACCCCCCCGCCCCGCACGCACCCGGCGGGCGCCGCCGCACCAGCCCCGCGGCCGAGGGCAGCGCTTACCGCCGCGCCGCGCAGCCCCCGCCGCCCGGCCCTGCCCGGCGCATCGCCGCGCACCGGCTGCCCCCGCCGCTCCGCCGGCCCCTCCCGCACCCCCCGCCCTGCCCCCGCCGCCGCCACTCCTCCGAGCGCCGCGCCAATGGCGTTCCCCGCCCGCCGCCCCCCCGCCCCCGCCGCCCCCGCATTCCGACCCCCCACCCCGGCCCGGGAGGCGGCGGCAGGACCCCCCCCCCCCCCCCCACCGCCGCCGGGGGCCGGCCCGGGGCCCCCTCCCCGCTCCGAAACTCGTGCGGCGCGGCGGGGGGCGCGGGCTGCCGGCGGCACGGGCGGGAGGAACCGGTGTCAGGATTCCTTACGTAGGGAACCGGTGTCAGAATTCCTCACGTAGGGAACCGGTGTCAGGATTCCTCACGTAGGGAACCGGTGTCAGGATTCCTCACGCGTACGTGGTGGGATGCCCGGGGTCAGCACCGACCGCCTCGCCCGCTCCGCCGCGGCTCCATCCCCGGGTTTGCCTGACGCGCTCGGTCCCGCGGAATCACCGCTCAGCAAAACGTACGGCCCAGCTCGCCCGCTGCTCCCCGGCCCGGCTCCCCCCCTCCCCCCCCAGCCCGGCTGTCCGCCCCCCCCGGCCCGGCCGCCCCCCCAGGTATCGCCCCGCTGGCCCCGGGCTCCCCGCGGCGGGGGGCGCTTCCCGACGGCGGGGCCACCCCCACGGGCAGCAGAGTAGCAAATCCGCCCCGCGCAAGTTTTCCCGCAAGGAAAAGCCGCCCGAGGCCGCGCTACCCGCGGCGGGACCCTCGGGAGAGCCCAGGCGCCTTCACCGCCTTCGCGCTCCGCTTCCCGGGCCAGTCACTCACTTTCCTCCATAGGCGCCGCGTCCCACCCGCGGGATGGGGGCTCCTTCCCTCATCCCTCCGGCGCAGGATGCTGGCTGCAAGCTCCTGCAGCTAGGCGAGGAGCCGGCTGGCTAGGATTTTTTAAAAGGTTTGCCCCAGCAGAGAATTAATCAAGATGAAAATGGGTTTCTTGCACGAAGCATCTTGCCAGTCAGGGCACAAATCAAGAGACACAGGTGCCAATTAATTAACGAACAAATTAGCAAAAGTAAAATGGGCTGGGTTTGCACATAGCCTGAGCAGCTCACCCTTGCAAACCGCCCTCTAATTCTGTTAATTTACAACTGCAAAGCTAGAGTCTAATTATTTCCCTTCATTTCCTCTGCAAACTATAAATACACTGGGCATACCTGGTGCAAGCTTTAGAGAGGAAGAACTTGAGCACAAAACACAAGGCTAATAACTCCTGCGCCATCTGTTTCAACAACTTTGGGTGACTTAACAACTCTTCCACTTTTTAATTTCCCTACCCCTAAGAACAGAGCTACTTCCTAGCCACAATGCAGCTCGCTCTTCCGTTTGCCCTCCTTCCCTTTCCTGCGCGGTACAGACTGTCCCCAGGAAGGAGTCCTCCTTTCCTAGGACACCCAGACGGTCCCAGGCAAGCAGATCTGTTCTTGCTCTGAGTTTCCAATACACCGTTTATTTTTCCTGTGGCACCAAACAGTTCTGCCTCCAATCTTCCTGCTTGTCTGTATGGCAACTAGACCAGTTTGGCAATGGAAACGCCGAAGTGGTTCAATTATTTTCTATGTCTCCTGTCAGTACGCAGAAATTCCTCTGCACGAAGCTCCATATTAAATGGTAAAAAGAAAAACTGGGTACAGCTCTGTACACAGATTACGTTGAAATATTGTCAAGTCGGATAATCGTTATTTAACAAGGGTGCCCACTGTACTACAAGCAGTTACAGAGGCCAATTTGGCATATTTACTGTAAACTAGACATCTGAAGGCTCAGAATCAGCTCACTTACTGCTATCTGGGTAAGAAAGGGGGTAGAAATCACTTGATTTCACCTTTCCTGAAGGGAAGAAATCATCAGTCCCCAAAAGAATTCAGTCCTTGATACTGGTGGAATAAATTATAAAACCAAGATTTGAGGTAGCAGGGAGAGTTTCTAAATGCTGCTTTTAAATACCAAATACTAAACATCGACACTCAGTAGGCATATTTCAGATTGATCGCAGAAAAACGCGTGAGGAAGGTGGCGATCCCACAGGACCCTTACAATAAAGGGTACTTTCACCCCAGCCTCCTCTCACCAGCATCCCTCAGCACCGCTCATTGACACCACATTTCAAAGGCACTTCAGTGTAAAATTCAGCTCTCAAGTCATCACTGTTCTTCCTTCTCACACCAACATCAACAGCTAATTAGAAACAGAGTCATTTGGGATACAGATATTATACAGCTCCAGAATCATTCTTTCATTAAATCTTCCATGCTAGGAAACCCAGTCAGAGTGGCTCGCCTAAATGGGGAATCCTTGAGATAAGCAACACTGCCCCGGCAGGTGAACCGTGGCTGGGATGGTGTGCTTGTATGATGGAGTGAGCACGGGAACCGGTGAAAAGCAATAAAAGGCAAAGAGCTGATGTACTCTGCTTTCGCCCATCCCTGGTGGAAAGTGGATGATGAAAGGGGCAGGGACATGCTGGGACCCATATCAACATTTAAGCCATTATAATAAAGTAATACCTACGTGAACCAAGAACAAACCTCGGAAGCCCTGTGTCGCTGGGCCGTTACTGCCACGAGGATGACTCAAGGGGCAGATGAATTACAGCTTTCACAAAACTTTTTGTTAACGACTGAGCCTAAAATCACAGCCTGAACCTAGCGACCTCTGTTCACCTCAGCTTTCCATCTACTTTTTCTCTCCCCAACTGCATATTCCTATCCTGTGGCCAATTCATATCGATTCCCCTATGCAAGAAAGCAAGCACCGTGCCGGCTCGCCAGCAGAGGTTCAATTTGTATTGATTCTGGTGGCACGGTACCATTTACGTTGTAACAACTCTGTCCCTGCCGCTCTGAGCAAGGGCTGGTAACCGTGCAGTGTCCCCAGCCAACACGCCAGCCCTGGAAGGGGGGAGGCAGCGCTAACGATGTCAGATGAGCTCCAGGCTATGAACCGTAACCACTTTGGGCATCAGCAGTGCATCAGCTGCGTTACCCATCACACCCTTTCTCAGAACAACCTCATCCATGGCTTCAGCTGTCACCTGCAGACGTGCACCTACTTGTTCAGCCCGCACTTCCCACCTGCCACCTTGCCCTGTGCTTGCAGCCACCGCAGGCCCCGCACCACGCTCCGACCACCTTCGCCCCACCTGCTCCCGATCCCTGCCCTTGCTGCCGTGGCTGCTGCTCCAGCTGCCTGCCCACCCCACGCCGCCTTGCGGGGCGGGCGGCCACTACCCATGGGCAGGCTGGGCACAGCACCGCTCCTCCTTTGAAGGTGTCGCAGGTGCCCGGGCCGAGCAGGATGAGGCCCGCAGTGTGCTGCCTATGGCACAGGCAGCAGCGAGCCCCCAGTGCGGCCGAGGCCGGGCAGTGCTGCTGAGCCCTGCTCCCCAGGGCACCACCGCCGCTGCCCAGGCTGGAGCGAGCCTTGTGCACATGCTCTGAGCTCAAGCAATGGTTAGAGCGTCAAAATGTCCTCTGAGGATCCCGAAAGAACCTGCCTGTGCCCATGGTCTGGGTGAGAGCTGATTCCAGGGCCTCTCCAGCCCCCTGATCGCCCTTGGCTCCTCTTCTGGGGCACTGTGCTTTTCCAGACCCAGCTGCTCCTTTCCCTGTTCCATGTCCAGGGCTTCCCCTCCTCACTCCTTGCTGCGTGTGACGCCTCTGGACCTGAAGGAACCATCAGCTGAAACCAACGGGTATTTCGATACCGCTTTAGATCAAGCCTTCCTTTTATCCATTTTGAATGCTGCTTTCTCTTCTTGCTCCATGATTTAACTCTCATGATCACAAAACATCAGCCCCTTCAGGTCACACAAAATGTAGCCACTAACTCACCTCCTCATTAATTTAGTCTCATTAGTCCTTTAATAGTGACATTGCCTTTCCTTCTACTAATGCCTCTCATCACTGTGTTGAAAACTACATACCTGCTGCATCCTCCTAAAAAAATAACCCACTTTGCATTAACCTCACTAGCCTGTTAGTGAGCATCTCATAAAAAAAGTTAAGAAGTGTTCCATGAAACGAAATAAATTTTTAAAAAATCCTGCTAGAAGCTATTACTGAACTATGCTATATAAGTACAGGGTATGATTGTGACAACTGCTCCTGTTTTGCAGCAGGGGGGTGTGCAAAGGCACACACATGAGACATGATAGTCTTTGCCAGTAGCTTCAGTGAACAAAATGTCTAAGATCAAGTATTACTATAAGAGTGGGAGCTTTTTGTATGTTATTAACTTTGCTCCACACCACAGCATTACAATCAGCTAAGGGCGATAAACTGATAAATAAACTCCAAATGTTTATTTTTTTATTTTCACATACACAGAGATCACCACGTAAGAGCATTAATTGAAACTGTTTGGCACTGCCTGTCCCCTTCTTCAGCAACGTCGCTAGCAAGCAATCCCTTCCCTCCCCTCAGTGCACTCTTTGCAGCTACCGTTTAGTTATGCTGGATTCAGTGATGCAGGCTCTGTAAGAAACATACCTGGTCCAAAGACTAAGAGAAACATTACCTCTTCTGCCTGGAGGGTAAACCAACCTTCAGGGCCAGGCTGGCTGTTTTGGCTAGTAGAAAAACACCCTTGTGATGGAGTCTTTGATTTGTTTGGTTTTGTATATTCATTTTGCATGAATATGAATGACTAAAAGCACAAGGCAAAAGAGAGTGACAAGATTTTTAACATGACAACCTCGTGCATAGGTCTGCAGCCTCTGCTCAGTCCCGCCTGGTACAACAGTATCTTCACCAGTGACACGGACAGTGGGACCGAGCGTGCCCCCAGCAAGTCTGCAGGTGACACCAAGCTGAGTGGCGCAGTGACGACCCTGAGGGAAGGGATGCCGTTCAGAGGGACCTGGACAAGCCCCAGCAGTGGGCCCACCTGCACCTCCTGAGGCTCAGCCAGGCCAAGTGCCAGGTCCTGCACCGGGGTCGGGGCAGCCCCCAGTATCGATACTGGGTGAAGGATGGAGAGCAGCCCTGCGGAGAGGGACTTGGGGGTGCTGGTGGGTGGAAACTGGGCGTGAGCCAGCAACGTGCGCTCGCAGCCCAGAAAGCCACCCGTGTCCTGGGCAGCGTCACCAGCAGCGTGGGCAGCAGGGCGAGGGGGGGATGCTGCCCCTCTGCTCCGCTCTGCTGAGACCCCCCTGCAGCGCTGCGTGCAGCTCTGGACTCCCCCCAGCATAAGAAAGACACGGAACTGCTGGAGCGAGTCCATAGGAGGCCATGAAGATGGTCAGAGGGCTGGAGCCCCGCTCTGTGAGGGCAGCTGGGAGAGCTGGGGCTGGTCAGCCTGGAGCAGAGAAGGCTCCGGGGAGACCTGACAGCCGCCTTCCAGCACCTAAAGGGGCCGACAGGAAAGCTGGAGAGGGGCTTTTTACAAGGGCAGGTAGTGACGGGACAAGGGGTAATGGTTTTAAACTAGAAGAGGGCAGACTGAGACTAGATATAAGAAATTTTTTATGATGAGGGTGATGAAACACTGGCAGAGGTTGCCCAGAGAGGTTGTAGGTGCCCCATTCCTGGAAACATCCAAGACCAGGCTGGATGGGGCTCTGAGCAACCTGACGTGATTGAAGATGTCCGTGCTCAACGCAGTGCAGATGGACTAGTGACCTTTAAAGGTCCCTTCCAACCCAACCCATGCTACGATTCTACGAACATGACTGGGGGACCTAGGCACTGAGCCAGTGCTGTACGATTGCCTCTCTGCATCTCCATCCACAGGCTAAGCAATGGGGAATATGATGGCAGTGTCCCTGCATGTCAGTCCCCTTTCTAACAGCCCATACAGAGCAAAGAAGCAGCAACCCTAGATCCTGCTCTCTCCTAAAAATCCTCATGGTGCAAAGAGTCTGTGCTGTCTCGTGTTGCCAAAGGCTTTAAGAGACACGTGAGTGGGTCAAACTTGGAGCCATAAAGCCAGTTCCTGAACCAAAAGGCAGACACATCAATGCAGCCCCCGGAGAAACATGTAAATCAACCACCCAGCAGGTCCTCCAGCTCAAGGGGTATTACCACGTAAGCTGAGGATCTCTCAAGACCCTTTCTTTTATTGTAGAAAGAAAAACATATTTTTTAGCAACTCAAGCAGAAGAGAGTATGTTTCACTGAAACCTCAAACTTATTGCATACGTAAGAAGATCCCACACCTTCCCTTTTATTTCCAGGGTTCTTGCTTGTCTATTAGCAATTTCAATAACTGAAAAAGGCTGTTTGCTGGCAGGCGCTTGATCCCCGGATTGCATGAGCAAGAGGAGAAAGTCAAATGTTCTAGAGATTTCCTCAGGTAATACAAAGATCTTTTGATATTCACAATTGTACCCACAACTCCTTTAAAGATTTACTGATGCCTCCAACAAAACTTTGAAAAAAATATCCCAGTCAGAAGCAATTTCACTTATATAGCAGACTTCAGGGTTTGTGGGGTTTTTTTTCATTGTCTCTGGGTTTTTTTCTTTATAAATAAGGAAATTTGCATGAAAAAAAAAAGGTCTTCAATACTTAATAGCTCATCTCCTTCTGCTCACATGCCACCTGAAGTCATGATCTTTGGTTTATGGCATAATTAGTTGCTATGGAAATAACATAATCATAGACACAGAGAAAATATTTTGGGTATGATTTGCAATGTTCTTTATTTAAGCCTGTGCACAAGTTACTTTTGCAGACACCTCACTGCTTTGTACGTGCTCTCATCTGCATAACTGTCTTTGTCACCTCTGCTTCTGCATTCTGACACGCTGGTATTGATCTGCGCACTGCTCACACCGATGGCATTTCATTCACCCATATTTGAGCACCTACATGGTCACACAGTGACAACAGCACACATGCACGCAGAAGAGCTGGTGCCTAGTCAGACTAAAAAAAAAAAAAAAAAAATCTCTTTAAAAAATGACTTGGGATTGGGCCCTAAAACCCTGTGCACCACAGACCTCCCTTGCCATTTGTGCCCTCTGGGCTTTTGTCATCCTGTTCTTCGCTAACGATTTCTTTTGTCCAATAATAAAAATTTTAAGTAGGGAGATTCCCTGCTCCTCCAGCAAATTCTGCATATTAAAGTCCTGGACAGAGAGGAATATTGCTGCAGATGAAAGACAAGCAGTGCCAGTCACTGATCTCCTGGAGAAGCAGAAGCCCTGTTCCTCTGCCAATGCCCTCAGTAATAAAGAATGAAAGAAAAGAAATAAAAAATCCATCTGACACCCCATACAAGATGAGCTGTGGCCCAAAGAAAATTTTTGTCAAGACCTATCTTTGCAGTGTCAGCAGGTTTTAGCAGCACGAATGCAATTTATGTGCTAGTTTTCTTAAAATCAGGTTACTTTCTCTAACCTGATAGATCAGCTGATGTTCAAAGAAACAGCACGTGAAACACGTGGTACTCAGGATCTTCCTGTCAAATATACAGCAGACACAAAAACCTTTAAACTACACAGTTCTGGTGCTTTGTGGAAGTAGGTGTTTTAAAGCAGAAGCAAACAAAACAAAAAAAAATTACTTTGAAAAACGCAGATTCATTAATGTTGCTTAACTAATGTCTGTCTTTTAACACCTTCATGGATTTTTTCCTTGAAGATTCAAAATGGATTCTTTTCTTGTCTCGCATCCTTAAAAACGGGGCTAGGGTTCTGCAAGCACATGAGCATGAAGCAAGGTTCACGTAACCACATTTCAGCTCCATTTTCAAAGCAATGAAGGCCCTGCCGCGTTCACTGCCCGCACAGGGATCCCAGCGCTCAGCACTTCTGAGAATCAGGTCTCGGAAAGCCCATTTCAGCCAAGTACTCACCCCCAGTTTGCACTGTGTAGACATAGCCATGTACTCAAAGAGGAAGCACACATTTAAATGCTTTTGCGAGCGGGACTGTACATAAGCATGAGAAACGCAGCGTTTGCAAGGCCGCAGCCCCAGCCGGACGCATCCGCAGCTGTGGCGGTGGAAGGAGTCACCATCCGCGGTGGAAGGAGTCACCATCCGCGGTGGAAGGAGTCACCATCCGCGGTGGAAGGAGTCACCATCCACGGTGGAAGGAGTCACCACTGGCGGTGGAAGGAGTCACCACTGGCGGTGGAAGGAGTCACCATCCGCGGTGGAAGGAGTCACCATCCGCGGTGGAAGGAGTCACCATCCGCGGTGGAAGGAGTCACCATCCGCGGTGGAAGGAGTCACCACTGGCGGTGGAAGGAGTCACCACCCGCGGTGGAAGGAGTCACCACTGGCGGTGGAAGGAGTCACCATCCGCGGTGGAAGGAGTCACCATCCGCGGTGGAAGGAGTCACCATCCGCGGTGGAAGGAGTCACCATCCGCGGTGGAAGGAGTCACCACCGGCGGTGGAAGGAGTCACCACCCGCGGTGGAAGGAGTCACCAGCCGCGGTGGAAGGAGTCACCATCCGCGGTGGAAGGAGTCACCACCGGCGGTGGAAGGAGTCACCAGCCGCGCGCATCTCTGGGGCTCCTGCTGGGCAGATCCACCAGCAGAGCTGGCCAGGAGGTGCCTCCAGCCACACCAAGTCCACTTAGTTCGGGTGGTTTCAAACAGGGTGAGGAGCAAATCTACTAGCAGCTCAGCCGAGAGACGTGAGCCAGCACCCCGACAGCCTGGGGCAGGCTGGGGGGGGGGTCAGCACTGCCGCTGCATCGCTGGCTCCGCGCCCCTCTCTTCAGAGCCGCGAGACCCCCATGTGCTCCCAGCTCCCTTAGGCTCCTTCCAAAATCCTAGCTTAAAGATAAATAGACTTCTTTTTCTAAAAAAGGACTGAAAAAAAAAAAACCCAACAGACATCCTTTTCACCTTGAAAGGTAACAACTTCTTGGAATAAGCAAATGGACATTATTTTTTACAGCATGGAAGTTCTGCCACACCAACTCAATGTATTTCTTAACAATGCAAGCTGTGCTGGAAAGAGCTTAAAAATAAAACTGAAGTATTAAAGAGTCTGCAGCAAATTAGAAGAGCATTTGAAAGGGAACAATAAACAAAAAACTAGGTGATGATTAAATATTGATATTAAAATACAGTGGATTTGTACAAAGAAAATTTAACTGGCCATATCTGTTTTCATATATTACGTGTTCAGCTATTATTCCTTTTCTTGCTGTTGTAAGGAATGACAGGACTTACATCATCCCACATAGTAAAAGTAAACAACAGTGGATCTCATACCCCTGACATCTCTGAAACCATCGAAGCAAAAACATTCAAGCAAAAAGAGAGAAGTTTCTGCTATTAAAAAAAAAATAAAAATATCTGGGTATGAGCACAAGCTTTTGACTTTCTGCTTTGCCACTCTAAGCATTCATAACAGTCAACAGTCAAAAATAATTCCAGAAATAACGTCAGGAGTGCTACCAGCAGACATACTTTCAAATATATTTTTTTTAACAGATAACACATACAGGTAAACAACTTAAAACAACAGCCTTGGATTTACACTCCTAAAAGACATATCAGTGACTATAATAGCGATAATGCTTGAAATGAAAATGCTTTTTGGGAAGAAAAATTATAACCTGCGCTGGAAACCATATATCTCTATTTACTTGTACAGATCACCACAATCTGGCTTTTTTTACATTTCCCTGTGAAAAGCTGTAAACGAGCTCATTTCCCTACGGGAGGGTCCATCCACACAGAGGGAAGAGGCACCTGCATTTTAAGGCAGCACAGGTACAATAGGATACCCTTTGTGCAAAACATACCTAAACTCAGTTACCCAAGATAATACAGAGGCTCTAATTCAGCAAATTCCAGTTTAAAAATACAGGAGAAACTCATCCCTATCTATTAAGGCCCTTAATGCTATTTAACTTTAATCATGGGACTTTGTTTGGGCAGAAATAGGGACATAACTTAGAACTGTAATGAAAAAGAATGAAAGATAATCAGTGCCTGAATTTAGATTCTCCCCTAGAAAAGGTACTTCCAAAGTATCTGTTTAGTCTTTAAAGTCATCACCCGTTTTGCACACTGCCTGAGATTCTGGATTTAATCAAAACCAAATCTGTACCTAAATTCCACTGGAGTGTTTGTGCTCAGTGTTTCCTACTGGTTTGCACTAGGCTTTCAGATATTCCTACTCTGAGAAACACTGGGCACAGAACATTTGCAAAATTTAATCCTGCTAAATCTAAGCCCTAGCATACATTAAACAGCTAAAAATGCAAGGTCAACCTCTTCTGTGGTCTGACCTCCAAGCAGTTTGTTTACTGTATGATATTTATGGGGAGTTTTATTTATGGGCAGATTTATACACTAAAAAAAGATTTCTGCATCCAATCACTGAGAAGCCAACTGAAAAGTGATTAGGAGTATTTCCACAAAAAAAAAAAAAAAAGATATCTATTCCATGGTGATTTTCAGAACTGGCAGGGAATGCAGAAAGAAGAACCAGCCTTTCCCCCCCCTCTTTCTGTATTCTGCGTTTCTGCCTTTAGACAGGATTTCTTATTTGATGGGGAAAAGGAACCTCCTTAGAAACATCTTTGCTTTACACATATTTCCAGGTATCTGAAGACCACATTAAGTTTCTGCATAGCTCTGGTATTGCTAATGATATTTCTCTCAAATAATGCATAATTATGAGCCTATAAAACTTTAATTAAGATGCTTTATAGCCTTTTATAAGTGTTACCCAATCCTATGCTGTAGGGTAAACTGTACTTTCAATTTCTATCTGTTATGTTTACACTGTGCAAAGAGATTCATCGCAGTAAAAGCTAGTTATTATTTCTTAGAAGACTACACAAATTCCTTGGTCAAAGTCTGTCTGGATAAAACAAATAATCATTTTAGTGTGCTTCCATTTTGCTTGGAAATGGAAAAGCTAAAACAAACTGTACCACAACTCTACCAATTCCTATAGGGGTCACACACTGCCAAGCCAAAACTGTACCTCTGGTGCTCTCCGCACGCCAAGAACGAAGATGCTGAATGTATGTGCAAGAGCAGAAAGTGCAAATACCCGGAAGATAATGATACTCACTGCCTGGCTCAAACAGCATACTGTGTTTGGAGCGTGATCCAAAACACTGAAATCATTGCAAGGTGCTCTTCCAACCTCAGCACCTCAAAAGCCTGGCTGCTCTCGGTCCAGGCAAACCTTGGAGCAAGCTTCTGCCCTCGGTGATGCCTGGATATTGCAGTGAGCGGGACTGCCATAAATTTGTCATACTTGGATGAGATGGCATGAAATTCTTTTATGCAAAACACAGAAGCAGGAGGGTTGAATCCAGGATTCCCTTCACCACTGTGGAAAGGGATTTCTTTATCGATCTGTTTAAGACAGGATAGGAATGATAAGTGTGACAGGACAGATGTAACGGAGCATTAAAGCTCCAAGAACTGGGAGGGGAGAAGGGCTGGCACCCCCTCCAGCGCCTGTGAGGGCTGCTGCTGGCCTGCCAGCGCTGTGGGTCACACAAGTGGTCCCAAAGGCACCCTGGATGTCTGTCCCTTCAGCCAGGTGTCAGACCCTGTCCTACAGTGAGATGTGCAGCGCTTTTCCTGCCTCACAAAATAACTACGGGAAGAATTTCTACAGACACGTACCCCTTACAGACAATTTTTTACAACCGCAACCCAAAAGAAACCAACAAACTTCAGCTTATAAACAAGCAACTGAAACCAGAAACCCACGAGCTCTAGCAGGGTGAAGCTGCCCCGGCTCGGCGCAGCGAGGGCACCCTCTCTGCTCCCGTGCTCCCGGTGAAGCGATGGGACCCGCACCGCTGCAGCACGCTGTGTCCAACGGCAGCTATCCGCCCCGCTGGGAGTGCTGGCATCATCCTGCCCGGGCCCTGTGCTCCTCCAGCAGCAACCCCTGCTAGAAAAGGAACCAAGCCAAAGCTGGCTTTGGCAAGACAGAGGTGCAAATCTGATTTTCCTTCATGGAGTAAGTTAGGGATCCTGCAAACTCCTGCCTCGTGCAGCTGGAAGCTGACAGCTTCAGATGAGAGAAATTTATCATTATTATTTTAGTATGAGAGCAGCTCACTGATTGCAGCTTGACAACTTGAGTTAATTAGTTGATGAAGGGTCTAATGCACGCTGGCTGGCTCCACATCTGTGGACAATGACACAATCAGCAGAATGAAATCCATACTTAAAAAGGTCTTTGGTCTTTTTAATCCTAAACTACAGATCACAAAATCCACATAACAAAACCTGCAGATCAGAGGAATTACACAAGAGGTTCCCCTTTCCCTGGCCCTTGGGACAGTCTGGTCTCAGCTGCTTATTGAAGCTTATAAACAGACAGACTTGACTTCAAAAGCACCCTCTTTTCTTCCCGGAGCCCCAGAGGTTCTCAGTAATAAGATAACTGGTTTGAGCTCAACCTGGTGCTGTTCCCTTTTGGCTGCTTTCCCCAGCAGGGAAATACCAGCTCGCAGGTTTCCCTCTGCTTCTGCCAAACAGCAGGTGGGATTTACTCACCTTCTCCAGGAGATTCCGTCAAGATCATCCGGCCCCACCTACGAGATCAGCACACAGAGACTGTGTGCTATTTTGCACCCAAGTTTGCAAAATGTTAAGGTTCCTTCTAAACAGTCAGCTAAACTAGTGTGTGAGGCCATAATGCCTCAAGCTCCTGAGAAGTGGTGGAGAAGCACAAACAGGAGGGAAAGCTGTCTGGGACGTGACCTACGTGGGTCTGGAGCCACTGAAAGCCACTAAAGCAGGGGGGCACAGGGGAAAGATGTTGCCCATCAGGAACAAGAACAGGCTGCTGGACCAGGCGCCTCCTGTCAGTGGCAGCTACTGCAAAAGCACAGCCAACCCTCTGTCAGGCTGCTCCTGCAACAGGCATAGCTGTAAATCTCTGTGGCCTCAGCTCTTAGCACAGAGAAACAATATTTATTTTTTTTTTCCTCTGCCTTTTGTAGCCACATTTTGCACTTCTCCGGGCACAGCTTGCTTCCATCACCCTTTTTACTCACTACCTAGGAAGACAAACTGCACCTCTAGGTGCTCTCTTCAAACAAATCAAAAGCAAAAAAAGGAAACCAACAGTGACTGGGCATGTCTGAAATGTGGTCAATCAGAGGTTGCTGGAGAGCAATCAAGAGAAAGGAGGTCTCCTGCAGATAAGGACAACAAAATTTCAGGACAAGCAGCTCTCATCACCAGAAGCAAGGAGCACAGTAGATACTCTGCAGCCATCTCACCCGGGCACCCCGAGCTCTGAAAGGGACTGCAGAGAAAAGCACACAGCTATGGGCACAAGAGCCAGCATTCAGTGCGTAGGAGACACGCACGACAAACAGGCAGGGCTCGGTTCAGAAGCCACTACAAGGCTTTACCCGTTTAGTTCTGGTGTGTTTTAACCTTGTTTTATTCATCCACTTAAGGACTCTGTTGACAGCCTGCATTCCTCTAACAGAACCATTCGAGTCATGGATCCCTGCTTGTCTACACTTCTTGAAGCACCATAAAAGCAGATGAAGGTTTTTTTGTGTGTGTTATAGGACTATTTCCTCCCAGTTTGAGAGCAACTCAAAGGAATTGGCTTTAACAACTTCGCCGTGATTTAAGTTTATTTTTTGACCACGCTGAGCTCTTGACAGAAGAGAGGTTCCAGTGAGAGCCATGCTTTATTCTGCCTCCAGAAGGATGCTATTGAAAATCTTGGGATGAATCAGGACAGCACAGGTGCTGCACACAGAGTTTTAAAGCAAAACATTCTGCTGCAATAATGTTTGAGCATTTAGGGGGCCTGAAAGATGTTTTTTTGTTATTACATTTTAAACAAAAAAACACTTTCCATGTTGACATTAATTTCTGTAACATGGCTTTAAAAACAAAACCACCCCAGAATTCAATAGACTGCACCCAGGATGGCAATACCTCAAAATTACAAGCAGCATGTTGGCATTTTTCCCGGCAAAAAAATAAATATATAGGTGTGTGTGTACACACACAGACACTTTTTTATTTTTTGCAAGATCAATGAAGCTCTAGGGCTTGTTCCCACCTCCCTCAGCCAGCAACAGGGAGAGGTGACCCTTGCAGCGCATGACCACCTGGGCACAAGGAGTTTGTTTATCCAAACTGTGTGTGTGCATCAGCAGCAGTGAGCAGCATGGCACTCTCGAATCCAGCATGCAGAAAATTATCATCCCTGTCCAGGACAGAGACCTTAACTTGAGGGCTGCTTGTCTCACCTCAGTGCTTCCAGGCCAATTACTAGGCTATAATAAGCATAAGGTTGATGGGACTAAAAGAATCCTCTTGGTCATCCCCAGCCAGTTGTGAACAGATCCCTGCACTAGCAGCAAGGTTAGCTGGGATTTTCCTCTGGGATGAGCTTACAGAAGCTCCTGATCTTAAATCCTCCACTAAACCCACCATGATGATGCCCACAGCTCTGTTTGAGCCGGCAGTGAGCGTGTGTCAATTCTTGCAGTAACGGGGCAGAAAAGATGCAGTTCCACATACCCTTACACACTCTTCAAGAGACATCTGAACGCTGTCCAAAAATTAATTACCTAGCATGACAAACTCTGACAATTAGCTAACTAGACTGCTGGATAGCTAGGATTTAAAATAAGGATCTTTCAAGGGAGAGACTCTAGAACAGAGTGCTACTGTCACAACAGTCTGAGCTGTCAAGAAAGCGTAGCACCAACGAGGCAGCCCTGCGGGCTTCACAACCACGACTGCAAAGGGAAGGGAAGATCCTGTGGGAAAAGGACCTGTTTAACTGCACCTGCATCACCAGGATGCTCCCCCTTCCCAGAAGGCTGGAACAGAGAAGGACTTAGGTCTTCTCCAGAATAAAGTTGGCACCCACGAAGCAGCAAGGGAAGCCAGGCCGGCCAGCTGCCCCCACTGGGGCTCTCTGTCCCACCACGTCGGACAGAGGTCGCGGGCAGGCTGCAAATACAGCCAGTCCCCGCACGCTGGGACAGCTCGCCCAGCACCCTGGGCACCTGCTAGATCCAAAAAGGCACTGCCTCCAACCCCCCCCGCACACCCACTGCAGGCACCCCTGGAGGCTGGGGTGCCCCCGCCCGGCACCGGGGGGACTTTAGCCGCTCAGGCAGATCTCCCTCGCAGCGGCTGGGGACCAGTGGTCCACGCACAGCCCTCACCTCCAGGTGAGAGAGCAACGCTCTCGCCGGGACAGTTTGCTGCCTTTGTATGCAAAGGGAAGGGATGAAGAGGCAAGGATTTCAGGGTAGTAAATAACCAGGGTGACCTGACAGCAAGTAAATCCGTGCTTTGTAGTGTTCATGGCAACAGCTTTTGGCATCACGGGAGAAGAAACAATTCATTACACCACAAATAAATAATGATCTCGCATTTACCAGGCAGAATTTCCATGCAGCCAATTACTGCGTATGCAGCGGTGACTAAAAGTCTCGTGTTACCATTTACAGATCACCCATGAGATGACTGGGTTCTACTGGTAGATTGTTTTTTAGGAAGAAGGATCAGGGCTTGTATTAAATAAGGGAGATGGGTCTCAGTGGAAGCTGGGTGCCTGTTTCCCTTCTATACATGTGAAAATCTTCCGTCTTTCTGCAAGTCTGTTGCAAACATCTTTCAGTCACAAAAAATGTTGTTTCCATGATTTGCTTCGCAATTTGCTATTCTTCTCTGATACGATTGCCTAATTAGTCAGCAGTTTCTCTTCCCTGACTGGATTGAAAGGTTTCACATTGGTTCTGGTATGTACCCTTATGATGAATATATATATTAATAAGCATGTGTTCAAGTGTATACACTTTCACAGAAAATCGGAATCTTAAGAACTTCACTGGTACCCCTGAGAAATGGATAATTTCATATTTTTATGTTTATTTCAAAACTTTGTATTTTTGGGTTGGACTTCGTCAGGGTTGAGCTGTGACCAGACAGCTCATCTTTCCTCTTTAGAATCAAGGATCAAATCTCATCTAGATAGTTGCATTGAAGTGCTGTTCACTTAAACTAGATCTGCTTTTAACACCATATGCTAATCAGCCATCAGGTTTTGATACAAGTCCCTCAGGGACTCATGCTCCTCAGTCGTGTTTTGGATGTATAAGCGAGATCCGCTGCAAAACAAGTTAACTGCAAGGAAATCAAAGGCACTGGATGGGTTTACACCAACTGAGAACCCAGCCAAGCGTCTTAAAATTGCAGAGTCTTCCACTCAGGCAAGCCCCACCGCTGAAGTATTTCTCCCCCACATATATGCTGCCTTTCTCATTCCCGTGGCTGCTGTGGAAACTATCTGCCGCAGCGTTTCGGAACTGCACTCTGGGATTCGCCTGCGTTTCCCCCTTTCTTTGAGTAGAGGCTCTAGTTTTCCTGATTCGGTTGAGCTACGCGTGCCAAGGCTCGACTGGCATAGCTGATGCTGCCATGGCACAGGTGAGATGCCCTTCCCTCGAGCTGTCACCAGCCTTGCTGGAGGATCAGCTGCCAGCTGGGCCTCAGCATCCACAGAGGAACCTCACACGTCGCAGCGTTAGACTCCCTCTTGCTCCTCCATCTGGGAGCACGGCTGGCACCTTTCTCTCTCAAGGCAAGCAGCCAGGAAGGGCCAGAAGTCACTTCACACTGTTATTTGCTACCTGCCAATCCATGTACCCAAGCCAGCTTCATTTGAGATTCTGGTGTTTAGATTTATTTTTCCTTCCAGGCAAAGGGGTAGCAGGACACTGCTGCCGAGTATGTTTTGTTATAGCCTCCCATTGCTGCTGAGTGACATAGTTTATTCTGTATCAGGCTGTTCATCATAGCCCTGTTTTACGTTTTTCAAAATGTTTTTGGAAGATGCATGGCCTGACTGAAGGCTGCCCAGGCCAGAGGCACAGCGCAATGCTGCCTGCACGTTTCCCTAAAGCAGACGAGAGGAGACGAGGAGGTAGAATGGCTCCCTGGGGCAGGGACCCACGCAGCCATGGCGATGAGAAAGCTGTCGGGATTTATCAGCTCAGCTAATGTTTATTCCAAAATTCAAATGTTCTTTTCCTTCTCCCCATGTGAGCCAATCCAGCACCCACTGAAGTCAGTGGGAGGTCTGCCGATGAGCCTGACGAGCAGAGGCAAACTTTTGAGAAACTTTGTCATTTAGAGAATAATTTAAAGCTGTCTCCCTGTACATGTGGAATACTAAATATCAGGCATCTGCAGCTACTTTACTGGCAGCTGCCCTTCCTCACCGAGCCAGAAGAGCTGAAAACTGGATGTGCCTCCCGATGTGCTGAACGAGAGGGTCAGGTCTGGCCTTTTGCTAGGAGGAGGGATAGAAAGATGGGAGTCAGTCTACTTTGCAATGAAACAACAAGAAGGACTAAGCTTTTGTCCCTAAAAATTAAGTAGGCTTTCAGACTGAAGCCAGAAACTAAGTTCCCATTCCACCTCTGACGCAGAGCTCCAGGGCTGAGTAGGTCATTCAGTCCCCGTGCTTCAGTCCCTGCGAGGGAGGACAACACAGAAATGAGGAAATACGGTATGGACAGGTGGTGATAGTGAAAAGGAGTGAGACACACTGTCATCACATAGGGAGCATTTTAGCTTTGCTTAAAGAAATCACGTATTTCGTACCAAAAGGAGCTGCTAGCCACACAGTTGGAGCCAAGAATTATCTTGGATTTGGGCATATGGTGCTGAACGGCTCTGAGTTTCCTAAACATACAGCTTTTCCATAGGAGTAACCACTGCAGTCCCATAATGCCACTGCAAAAGTACAGCATTGGACCCACTTTTCCAAGACCTGAGTAAATTGCTATCGTCTTCCGTGCTCCTTTCCCAGCAGAGAGCCCACCCCACTGCTCTCCCCCCTCTCTAAACTTACCCAAGCAGGTTTGCAAGAAGGAGCAAGTTGTTTTTCAACCACAATGACAAGTCACCACAAAGGAAAAGTTCACTCTTTATACCTGACAGGTATCTGTGCTGCAAATGTGCAGGCAAACACCTTTGAAATCCACCACCCAAATGTTAATAATCAAGTTTAGGGGCTCTGCACGTTATTTCAGATGAAGTCAATGAATTCTTCTGTAACGTGGACATGTGGAAGCACAATGCAATGTAGGAGGTTGTGCAGTACAAACTAACATTCACTAACAAGCTAGTGTTTTCAAAGGCCAACAGAAAGTTCTGCCACAGGGATACAACAAAATATAAGGATGTGTCAGGCCGATTTTGTTAACAGATGTTATAGCAAGTATACATGAAATATATATCAATAAATGTAGCCTTCAGCTCCTCTTTTTTTTTACTCTGTCTTTGCTGCTGACACTTATATTATAAATCAATAACTTTTTGGCTCCCAGAAATACCATGTTGCATCCACGTTATCAAGATATACTTAATAAATCATATTTGGCAGCATAAATCATATCTTACCACAAATGTGATTTAGAGGAACTAATCTCCAAATGTAGTTGTTCAGCATATGCAATAAAGCCACCCCTTCTATTAAAGTTCATATTTGTAATATTTTAGCATGCATAATAGCAAACCAAGAAACTACAAACAGGTCCACTTTATGCATCTTTACACAGCTTAAAAAAAATCTTCCCCTATTTTTCATTAACTTTTTTTCCAGATTGCTAGGAAAGCTGAAGGTCTTAACAGCCTCACAGTGCTGGAACTAAATACAATATTGCAAAGGTGAGAAATGCACGTCAGTTGGTTTCACAAGCACAGCCCACATTTAGAACTCTACTCTGATTTTCAAAGAAAACTAACAAAGGCTAATTTCTGAATGTGAAACAAAGCAGAGCACGTAGAGTTTGGAGATCTGAGCCCTACTGCCACTTCTGCTGCATGCTTTCCTACAAGCTTTCTGCAAAATGCAGTGAAATTTTCCTACGTGTGTATTGGTGTAAGACCTAAGCTAGGTCTGTTTCCATCTCTTCAGACCTCAACCTGCAGAACTGGAACAGAAAGGGCCAAAGCAGTCTCGAGGTTCAATCCTGTCCTCAATTACTAGATGCCTTCAGACTGTCTTCTAAGAAGTCCATCAAAAGTGTCTTCAAGAAAGATGCTGCCAGAGCCCGAATCAAGTCGATGGGTAGGAATCACATGTCCCAAAGCCCCAAGACACAAAAGCAGTTACGCTTTGATGCCTTTGCACATTTACTTAGTGATCTGGGCTTTAACAACAGCTCTCTCCAAGGGCAGTGCTGGTGGGAGACCTGTTCTGTACTGCACTGCGGTAACTACCCCGCTACAAATTACCAAAGCCCCGATCAACAGAAATGCAACAGGATTTTTGGTCACGAATACAAAGAGTTGCTATTTGATCTTTATTTACTGTGCCTACATGTGCCATTTTCTCGGTACTGAAGACAGAGTACTGGGCTAAGCTGGTCACTGGTAAGAGCCTTGTGCTGGTGACAGGTGGTGGAGGTGTAACTGATACCTAAATAGGGTAATTCGTATCAAGCAATCAGGTTCCACTTTAGATTGCTAATTTACACATAATACTGGAAAAAACAGAGGGAATACACTGTTTCTTCACTCCCTTCCTTCTGGCATTTTGTGAGCTTCACACCCAGTTACTCTCTCCTGATAGAAGCTGGAGCTTTCTTTCTAAATACTTCTGCTAACTTGGAAATGACTCAGAAATACATATTTTATTGATGATATTCTGTACGTTAACTAAAAAAAAACCCAAAAGAAAAACAAAAAAACCCAAAACAAAACAAACAAAAAAAACACCAAAGCAAAACAAAACAAACAAAACCAAACCACCAGCAGCAGCAAATAGAACACCCTAAGTTTTGCCTTCACCGCCAGCACACCAGCCTCACACAGGAGCTGCACAGGGGCTCGAATCTGTAGGAAGAGAACTAGCAGAAAAGCCAATTTCCAAATGCCCTCTGCTGGCACTTGCCAGTATTTGCTGGGAATTTCACCCCGTTCCCAACTGCCCTTTCAGAAAACTTAATTCTGAAGGTTTATCATTTGAAGATATCCTGGGTTTCATTTACATTTACCCTTTTCCAGCTTTGCTTTAATGCCCAAGTTTGTCTGGTTTCAACCAAGCACACAGAAACTCGGGTGCTGCCCTTCTCCTTGTACACATCACGGGTAGATTGTCTTTTAGTTGGAAAGTGTATCCGAAAAATTTTTCAAAACCACTGACTACTAGGGATCGTCACCCTTGTTATTTTGACCAGTTGCTTTTCAGGAAGCTACGGTGAAGCTGTTCTCCCTTCCCACCGAGTTCTGGGGCCACAACAGGACCTGCACCCTCCTGCTGCGGGATCCAGGACCAGGCTGCTTGGCTGGATTTTGACCCCCAGCACCGTGAGCACTGCAGCTACTGCACAGTCACAGCCACAGCAGCAGAGGCGGCCCCTCCACACCTGCACCAGCCCCCCAGCACTGGGTGCAGGACAGGGCTACAGCCGCAACAGTGTGAACAAAGTGCTAGGCATTTTTTTGAGTTATTTTGCCCCAAATAACCTGGAATTTCCAAGCATGGTGGAATGACCACCTTATTGCCAACATCCCCCTCAACCATTCGCTAGGAATGCAAAAAAGTCTTTAATAACTGGTGGAAAAGAAAGCCAGGTTACAGTTTCCTGATATTTTGGCTGTGAAATACTGTTCCTTTACTATTACCTTTCTGTTACATGAGGACATCGTGTCTGATGAGATTTTAAAGTTATGTTTCGATTCCTTGTTAACAACTAAGCTGTTGTATTAGAAGAGCCCAACAATTACTAACACAGATTGGGAATGCCCATCCTGGAGCGATCACTGACTCCTGGAAGGAGATGAGCACGCGCCTGCCCGGCAGGGCTCACTCACAGGGACAGCTGTTGAAGACGCAGCCTGACAAAGCACCTATTTTCCATGAAGCATTCTGAGGGACCAAAGCATGTCAAGCATGTTTGTTAACAAGTGCTGCTGGGAAAAGAGGGAACACTCCTGCCTCTCAGGGTGGGCACAAAAAGAGACCACGTAATAGAACACCACTAGCTAAAAATGTCAAAATCTGCACCACGAAGAGTTGGCCATTGCACCACGAGCTGAAGAGGGCGGACATGGCACTGGTCTGGTTGTGGATGAAGAGTAAGTGCCTCCATCCTGTGGTTCAGGGTCCTCTTGTTGGCAGTGTGCTCCTCTGTGCTCCCTTCCCTGAAACACCATCGGACTTCAGGCCGACGCCTTGCTAGGGGTACACTTTTGCCTTCAGGCAGGAATCGGTTTTAATTGGTCTTTGCCTATTAGCTTCACCTGACCTCCTCTGCTCTGCAGGCAGACAGACCTCCAGTGCTCTCCCACCCAGCAGCAAACTTCAACAACGACATTTCTGCCATCTAAGTACTTAGGCAGGAAAAGAGGTGCCTCTCTTGGCATTGTACCTCTGAAGTCAAGCTTATTTAGGACAACATTTATTACGTTTAAGAAATCTTTGATGAACCTATAAAAATGCCTTATCAATCAGAAGACCAAAGCTGTTAAATCCTATCTGATTAACCAAAATACATATTCATTAGAACAGATTGTTCTTACTATGATTGCACGACTAAACAAGGCTTTTAATAACTCCACCTGTGGAGGTGGGTGATGGAATACAGTAGGTTGGCGCCATCCGTTACGGACACAGCCCTTAGTGGAACAGGCCTGTTAATATGCATTTATTTATTTATTTATTTTTACAGCTGTCTCAAGGCTGGCAAATTTATTTCCATTATTTCTCAACATCGCAGTTCTGCTAAACATGGTTGGGGTTTTAGTGCGCACAGAAGTCAGCTGAAGTTAGCCCAGAAAAGAAGGTTCTAACAGTAAAGGTGGGTCACATGTTTAGCGACACGGATACAGCCATAAAACCCCCGCTCATGTAACGCAGCATGACGTGACTGACTCCCCTGATGACAAACCTCAGCCTGCCACTGCCTCAGGACCAGGAACCAACTGCATCTCTGCAGACTGTGATTTCTGTTTTACAAGCGATCTGTACGGTGGCGAAGGCTGTTTAAAAAAAAATATAGAAAAAGCCCAAGCCAACCTTGAAAGGCTGTTTAAGCCTAGCATTGATTGTTACTTGTGTGGAATAGAGACAGCAACTACTGGGTTACCTTTCTGATTTTGCACTACTTTGGCATCTGTCTGGATGACAGATTTTAATTTTGTCATCCTTTGCCATATTTACATTTCTGTGCTTTTTGGATGGGATAGGGAAATAATGCTGTTTGATCTAGAAACCTGCAGAGTACCTTGCTTCCAGAGGGGAAGTCAACTTGACCTTCTCATTCTGGTCAAATGGGACCCATAATCATTAGCATGACACTAGAAAGACATTTGGGTTTTGACACGGAAAATGTCAGGATATAAGGAATAGCAGGAGAGGAAGAGCTGGCACTTCAACATAAGAACAGCAGCATGCCTTCGTTTTGATGCTTAGAAAATACATTCCAGTTCAGTAAACACACCAGTGATAAAGCAGAATAACAACATCCTCTAAGAAAGCCTGCAAAATAGTGTCTTCTACTCAGAGCAAAGCTGCTGCACTGTCAAGTCTTCCTCCCAGCGTGGTGGTGGTACCTGGAGCTTTCCAAGCTTTACATCTCTGCAAACAACACAGGACGAGCCCCTAGAAAAAACACTGAACCAAGAACTGGAACACTGAAAAGTCATTTGAAAAGAAGAGTTCAGACCAAACCCTTCAGAAAACGTTTGCTTAAAGCCCTTTCACCCCAAAGCTGGCTCTGTTCAGGGAATTTCAAATCAAATAGCCTCAATTTGCAAGAAAGAATACCTTACTCCCTAAATCCTGTATATTCACCGTGGGAGTCCCAAAACTCCAGCTGGGTTCTTTCCTTCTTGCTAACAGATGTCAAGGGACTTGCACAGAAATAGCAGATTAGAATTTAGGAAATAAACACAGAAATGCACCACAAGTTATACCAAAATATAGCTCACTCCTCTAGTTCCTTTTGTGCTGTAGTGATAACAAAAACTTGTGCATCCCAAATATTCCACAAGGAATATATTTTTACTGAGAGTAAGTCACCTGACAGACAACAAGAGATACTTTGGCAGACCTAAGCAGTGCAGGAAAAGTATACAGAGGTTTTTTACCAAAATTAATAGAAATGTGGTTACAAATTGTAAGTGGCTTGTCACAGAAGGGACATAGAGAGTTTAAGTACGGCTACACAGGCACAGGCTACTTACACAGTTACGTTAAAAAAGTAGATATATGGTGGAAAAGCTGAACATCCAGAATGCAGGATGAGGGGCCAGGCCCAAAGGGCTATTAATCACGTTATAAATGGATGTACTTTGGTTGACTTGAGATGTATATAAAGCACAAACTGACAAAGTTAGAGGTACCGTGCACTGATAGCTCTGCAAGAGTATGACCTATAAATAGCAGAGAAGTAATGTCACCATAATCAGAGAGAGCTGTAGAGGAGAAGCACATACAAACAACACAGGATTTTTCAGTCATTTCCACTCCTGAAGCATCTGTAAAAGACCAGACATGGTGACCACAAGGAACGGAAGGGAGAGAACGTTTCCTCACAAACTCTCCTCTTCCACTTGATGAGAATAAAGTGATTCAAAACACAAGAAAAGGCCATCAGATGCAACTGCCTGGCAGCCTAAAATCACAATGACAGTTGCTTACAAAGCAATGAAATCTGGGGAAATATCACAGCAGCACAACACAAATTGATATATTGTCTGACCTTGAAAAAATGCCCTGAACAGGGCAGCTCTAAAATACTTCAGAAGGCATTCAAAGTCCCTGACACTTATCTTTCAGGTGGCAGCTATGTCTTCCCTTCTCTCACTCCTGGCCTGTGGTGAAGAAAATTAAAAAATGTTTGTGTCCAGATCCTACGTATGCTCTTCACTGGTATAGCCCAACAAGCTTTAAACCAGAGATTTTTATCATTATTGCCATCTGACAGATAAAGGCACTGAAGCACAACCAAGGAAAGATTACTCAGCAGAGCAGTGAGAGAGACAGGAATGAAGTCCATCCCCTGTATCTCAGCAGCATTTCTTATTCATTAGGTCCACACACATTTTATTGTTCATCGCTTCGTCATTAGTCTAGAACCACAAAGAAACCAGACTGAAGACAGTTCAACAGCAGCTTACCTTTCCAGCTTGTTAGAGTTGCATTTATATTTCATCCATCACACTGATGATATCTCCCATATGACCAGGCTCTTCCCTCTACTGCTACACCAATATTGAAAAGCTCCATAGTAGATAAACAACTCCTCCTTTTTAGTATTTTTTCTGCAACACAGGAACCACTTCCACTCCAGAACGCTCAACTCTCATTAATCCTCAGACAGAACCTGAACATCCCTCTTGATTTGGCTTAGACTCCCATCAATGGAAGGAGAAGGAGAGGTATTTGTGTAACTATGTTTCTGGTGACTAGCAGAATTACTAGCAGGAAATGCTTTGATGGCCACAAATAATAGAAAATAACTTAAGTAAACACTACTGCTGTAAGGAGCAGCAGGCAGGTTTACATGCCTGTGAGCTTATCTTTTAATTGCCTTGAAAGCTGAGGCTTGCAGTCAGGAAAGTGATTGCAATAAAGATTGTCTTGTTCATAGTATGTGCATCCCCTGCATCCTCACTGATTAAACAATGCAAATCAAGGGAAATGTGTGACTTCTGGAAATAGATGCTGAACTGGTTGTTAGTAGGACTTCACAGCGTCCGGAGAATTCAAGCCCAAAAAGGTAAAAAGAAAGGAATGTGCTGCTGTTTCTAGCTTGTAGCATAAAGGAAGCAATTTTGCCAGGCAAGGGCAAAACACCATGCACTGCTGCCTGTGGCAAGAGTTTGTGGGTGTTAATACTCGATGCACAGCTACTTCCACTTAAGAAGCCAGACGGAGTCCTAGGATCTCCACAAAAGCACGTTCCAAAGTACAATGCAACTGGCTGCCTTTTGGAGCCACCACTGATCTAAAAGTCCATGTAACTTAAGCCACGTGCCTTGCTCTGCTCTCGCCCTTGCAGCAGACCTTTGGGACGGTATGTAGCATGAAGGGAGGGTTTGCAGCCATCTCCCACCCCACCAGTGCTCCCAGGGGGATCAACTTTTCTGGGCAGGCTCTTCACCAGACAACATGTTCCCATTTCTTAGCAAGGACAAATCAAGCGTTTTCAAATTAATCAGAAACAGTTTGCTTTCTCTTGGGCAACTTGCTCTCTGCTCTTCTGTGCAGCTGCTTTGAATCTATTGCTATTGGGAGGCACCGGACTGATAGTCCAGACTTTGATTTTTCCCAGTGCTAACGTACCGAGGCAGTTCCCCCACCCCAGCAGCACTAAGGGACACCAGCTAACAGGAAATTATTGATCCTACCACCTACCTCAGCTCTGCAGTGCCATTTACTTAAAGTGCTACTATTGTCTGTGTCTACGATCCGTACAAGTACAGGCAACCACATTAGGAAGTTCCTGCTCAATGATCTGTCTGTTAAATCGCCTCCAACTCGGTTTATCAAAATCCCTGTCGGTAGACTAAGCTACGTTCAGTTTGATATAGGCACGGGCATACCTGCTAAGCCTGCCACCCACAAAGCCTGATTATATTGGAGCATTTCACGAGGTGAACACCCAATTCACTACAATAGCTAGAAGCCACTAAATTCATTTCACATCACTGAAGACATGTCAAATCCAACAACTGATTTGCAGTGGCTTCAAAGCAGCTGAAGGAAAAGACACTGTATTTCATTATAAGCTGCCTAAGCCCATGCATTTCCATCTCTGGCCACACTGCCTTTACTTTAAACTGCACAAATAGATTTAGGTCATTGTCAAAACAACAGGACAATGTCACTCTAGATGAGCTGAACACTGACAGCAAGCAAGCAGTAGCTGCATGGCAGAGCAGACAGCAGCAAGTTACTAAAGGAGAAAGCAAACTGTTTTTCACGAAGGCGAAAATGTCTGTTTCTTTACACTAAGAACCCAAATGGTCTGGGATGGTTTAGGCAGACAGTAACCAAATGGGCAGCATTAAAACTACCTCGGTGCCTGCTGCAGTGGAATAGAGTATCACACCGCAGAGGCCAGCCAGCACAGCTCTGAGTGGTCACCAATATTGCTACGTATTAAAACATGCCAAATGGAGCCAATGCCTTATAAAAAAAATCTGGCTGGTTTTCTGCATTTGTTTTTGCACCAAAATAGAAAGTTAATGGCCAGAGCAAAGGAGAGAGCAGACAGAGGACCCTTGCTCTGTGCTTGGGTCTCCTATGTGACATTTTTGGGGCAAAATCCTGGCCCTCATGCATCCGAGGTTTCTGCTGTGACAGACACGTGGAAATCACAACTCAGCAACAAATGGCTACAGAAAAACACAACAGCAACAAACCAAACCCCACTATTAGGCTGCCAAAGCATGAAGAAGCAGAGAAGCAAGATCTGCTTTGACATAGTCACACTCAATTAGCAATTTTATCTCCTCTGTATGCCTGGCATGTGCATATAAATAAAGCGTTTGTGAACATGATGCCTTCCTGAAGTTCAGCAACAGCAAGATTTTAGAGGGCACGGAGAGATTTCCACCCAGGCCTGGGCATTGGAAAGATGCGGCCAGCAGCTGTGATGCTATAAACCTCTCTCCTTGAACCCTGCTGCTGTCTATCACGCCATCATAACCACTTCACATTCCTCCACGTCCAGTTTTATCCCTTCATTTGCTGCTTTACACCTACAGCAGAAGTGAGGGAAGAGTGACTTCTTTGTAACATCAAACCAGCTAAATCATATTTTAAATCGAAACACTGGAGAAAAAATGGCTTTTGGAAGCTCACTGAAGATGGCCAATAAACAAAAAGGTGTGTTTTCTTCTGCACTTACTGCTTACTAAATCCCAAACACGTTAGTATCATGGTAAATTCTCCCATGGCCCTTGCACCAAATAATGAATCCAGTGATTTCATAGCTAGATACTCTGGCCAGAGAGTACAACAAATGGAGGGCAAAACGTAGATATTCCCGCATGTGTGTGCATCACCTGTTACCTTTGCTAGAAAAGACAGACAAGAAAGTAATTTAAGAAGTAACAGAGACACGAGGTCTTCTCTGTCATAGAAAAATAAAAAAAGATGGTGGTATGCAATGCTTGCAAGTATGTGGGGGAATCCCTGCGTGGTAGGGTGGGTGAAGAGATCCTTTGGGGGGGTGTTACTGAGTGAATTCAGCCCACAGTTGATTCCCAGATGCCCGCACAGGACACAGCAATACACTTTCTTTCATCCTAAGCGACATGGCAGGAACCTGCACTGAAGGTTATTTAGACAAGATGCTGTGACCACAAGTGTTATTCACAACCTGGATCTCACCCAGTTAAGCCCTCTGGGATGGGGAGTCAGACACAGCCAAAGCCATTAGCAACAGCTAGGAAGGTGGTAAAAATGAGACGACAAAAAGCAAAATAGGAAAGACGCATCTAGTTTTTTTACAAGAGAAAGCAGCCAAATTTCACAAAGGAACATCACTTTGAAGTGATGATTTAAATCTTTCTTTTGGAGGAGGCCAGGGGTTGGGAAGGGACGGGACTGGACTGGCAGGACTACCTGAAGCATCTGGGAAGCTCAGCAAGCCACGGAAAACGAGAGCACAAACAGTTCTGCAGAGCTGGTGATGGGAGTGCTGGGGAAAAGGGAACAAAACCGGTGCTGCTGGGAAGTATGTTGGAGAGACTGGAGCGGCGGCACCTCAGTTTGGAGGTAAAGAGCATGGAGGGGACCGTGAAAGGGGTGAGGAGGCCTGTACAGGACAGGGGGAGATTCTGATGGAAGATTTCAGTCCTCTCTGCAGAAAGACACGCTGAAAAATACTTGTACCAAAGAACCATATCCACGCGCCTGACACCAAATTAGCTTAGCACATGGCTTTGTTAATTCTGCTCAAGTATTTCCTGTTTGATGACAGACTGAGTTGCTGCTCACTGAACCAGGGTTATCTCCCCCATGCATTACCAGCCTGGCAACCAGAAGGGAACCTGGCAAACAGGACGAAGAAGAAGGACAAAGTAATCTTCTCTCTGAGGCCTGCTGCCAAGCGACAGAGCTGCCCACCTGCCAGCAGCAGCACTTTCACCGGGGACCTGGTACCAGAGCTCCTCTTCCCTGCAGGTAAGCATGTGTCACCTGGGGGCAGCCCATCTGCTAACTTCCCCCCATGATGGACGTGGAGGGGTATGCAGGAGGGGAACAGCAGGAGTTAAGAAAATAGCCTTTTGGCTTGTCCCTGCCATCAGCGCTCAGCGACGCACTCCCATGTGCTGGCAACTTCAAGATCTGTGGCGCCGGGCGGTCTGATAACATGCTCTCCCTGCCCTGCTGCTCGAAGCATCCATCCCACATTGTAAATAAGACTCAGCGCCAAGTTCCCAAGGAAACCGGAGCTCCTTGGTACTGCTGACTGAGATTTTCCAGCTCATGCAAAAAGGGCAGCCCAAGTTAGATCAGACTCTGGAAAAGACCTGACAAAGCACAACCAATTACCAGGATTGCTCCCAGGAACGCTGAAGAGCTTACAGCGCGGTGGCTTGGCCATTACAATCCAGGCTCGCTACCAACCGTGTCGTAAGAGTTCGTTGCTGTCCACCACCCCCCAGGAGTGGTTTATTCAAATGCAGCTGAGTGATCTCCTAGTGGTGTTTTTCTTTGGTGCTGCACTGTGAGTCTCGGGAAAACAACCGGAGTGCGCACAGTAGTTTGAAACAGCCAGCCAGCTACGAGCCCGACATAAACCACGAGTGAAATTTCACACAGGAGCTCCCCGATATCCTCTCTGTTGGCCTTGGGATTTTCCATGCTGGCGTTAAAACGTCTCGCTAGAGCTTGCCAGAGTCCTCACACCCATCCTCCCACAGGCTAAGGGCCAACCTGTTCCTCAGGACTTCGGCAACTTGCTGCTTCCCAGTTGACACCCGAGTACCAACTACATTTCTTTCTGGACTGGGTTACGTATTCAAGGATATTGTGTTAAAGAGCCAAAAGTTTCCATCACTCATAGCATTTTTAGTTCCTTTCCCACTCTTTTTCCACAGCCTGTGGCTTCTTCTTCAGCTTGTGCAGAAAAGTGAACCATAAACACATTCTCCCAAATCAGGTAGCCTAGGGCACCACCCCACCTCCAAGTTAGCATCTCAAATACTTATTTAATCCTCTCCACAGTAGCTGCGTTACAGAGACCTCATCGACACTGGGTTTGCATGCAAAAACAACTTGCTTTCTATATCCTCCCCTCTGCCAAACCCTACTGCCAAACTCTTTAAAAGGCAATATTCTTCATAGCCACCCACAACACGTAGCCTAAGTTGAGAATTTTGCAGTAGACTGGTTTTAGCTTGGAAATGCTACTGAATTTAAACTGTATTTCTAAGCGGTTGCAGAATGTTTTAGCAGCTGTTTTCTGCCCCTACTCTCATTCCCCACTTCTCCCTTCCCATTTTCCATCGCTTCAGTCCACTGGAGTGTTTTGGACTATTTGGAATATTCAGCTCAGACAGAGGAATCAAATCAAGTTTTAATCAAGCATTCAAATCACTGCAGGTAGGCTCGTTCGGCAGCTTCAGTAACCAAGTACTCTTGTGACAGAAGCCACCGGCGCATGAAACTCACATATGCTGTGCAGAAACTGAAGTACTAATGCAACACAATCACCAGGGACTCTCCACAGAAGACTACAAACTATACTGTGCAGATAAACTTAGTATTAATAACTCTAATGCCCTAAAGAGACCCTAAATTGGGGAGGAAGAGGGGGTGGTACAGAAAACTTCCCAGAAGCCCAAGGTCGGTACCTCTCTTCCATATGCATGAGCTGAGACTCACTGAACCAATTCATGGAACCACAACCTTCTTCTCAAGCTACGTGAGCAGCTCTTCTTGGTGTTGCTGTCCTGCACCAAAGTGCTCCGTCTTCCAGTTATTCTCTGGATCGTCAGATGACTGAGGTCATCTCCTGCACTTCGCCAAGGGGTACAGAAGCTAAAGGTGACCAAGAGGTAGCAACCATGCAGAACAACTTGGTTGGATAAGCAATCTGGTGCTGAGCCCTGACAGCACAGTAACACCAGCAGGGCTAAGGTCACTTTTCTGTAGGTCTGAATCTTTCTGCTAAGCATGAAGAGATAAAGTCGCTGTCACATGACAAAAACCTGAAAACATGCCACGTGGAAACACTGTCACACAAAAACCTATTTTCAGTTTCTTGCAAAAACCTAACTGCTTCTCTGCACTCATGCAACGCTACGGTTCTAGAACTGCAGCAGGGTCATAAATTATTCTGTCTAGCCCAAACTTGACGCTGGAGCTGGAGATGTCTCCCCTATTTGGGGAGAGGTGGTATACAATTGCATTTCTAAGGAATTAATTAATTTTCCAAAGTACCAAGCAGTGACACAACTCACTCGCTCTCTTTGACACCCACAAGAACTTTACTGCTAACTTCAGTGCAAAAAGAGTTTGGACAACAACGGGTGCGCTTAAAAATCCCTCCCAAAGAGATTTGTTAGAGACATCTAACATTACATGGCATAATGCGGGCTGAACAGAAACGTGTAGGTGCAAGCACCAGAAGCAGCAGAAGGACAGAGGGTTAGAAGAAGGGTCTGTAGCGCTAAGTTGTAACCAAGCTTGTGGCAGTGTCACATCCACCACTCCTATCCTCCTTAGCCCAGGGGGAAAACAGGTAGCGGGTGGCAACCTAGCCTAAGATTATGGAGGATGGAGCAAGCAAGGCTCTGCAGCCAAGCAACACCCTGCAGCCACCAAAAAAAGATGCGTTCAAAGCCACAGCTGTCACCTCGGGAAGGACCGCAGGGACCTGACAGCTGGCATCCCCTGGCCTCCACGGCACGCACAAGCGATCCTTGCCAGGGCACTGGACGTACACCTCCTGGTGCTTGTGGGTATGCAGGTGCAAGGATGCAGATGAATGAAATCTATGACAAAATGAGTGTCAGCAGGGAAAATCAACTTATTTAAAGATTTTAAAAATAAATACTACTTTCCTTTCCCATAAGATCTCCCACTGAATTTTGTTATGCTGATTTCCCTATACACCCACGATTTCTGCGATACTCGGCTCCTAATGGCAGCAGAAAATGAGCCCCTTTAAGTTTCCTTCATAAATTAAAACTGCTCTGCTGGTTCACCCTGCATTCACAGCACCTCACCATTCTCAGAGCTGCTCAGGCCACACACTCTCGGTAGGTTACCCTGAGTGGGAAACTTCTCCATCAAAAGCTACTGCAGCACTTCATGTGAATTCCTGCTTTTTACAGCTCAGGTAGTAAGGACTGAACATTTAGTCTGAGGAGGTTAACAGGATTGTTAACTGTATAACTGACAAACTATTGATACTAACACTCACCGTATTACTATCATGGTTGAAACTTTAATGGAATATTCTCTCCACTTAGGGGAAAAGGGAAATGCTTCCAAATCTAAAGGTACTTTTAGGCATCTTAAATTTTCCATTTTAAAGGAGATTCTGGTGCCAACACGTCTCTCCCGCTCTTCATTTAGTATAAAATAGAAATTACAGTTGGACAGTCAATGAGCCACTTGTATATGCCACACAAAGGAGAGATGCTACGGTGCCAAATATTTTAGCATCTGAGTCTGTTGAAGAAAATAGCTTTATAATTCATACATGTTAAAAAAGGAAAAAAAATCCCTTCACTAGAAGTAAGAGCAGACATTGGAATTTGTATCTGCAATAGGCTGTCTGAAAGATGTAAGGCCTCTCCTGCCCAGCCTCCGCTAACACTGAGCGCAGGAATTGCATCCAGCTTGTGCTGGAATGATACATTTCCTCCTCTCACATTCTTTTCTTGACAAGATTAGTTTCCCTGAGATGAAGGGAAAAGAGAAGCATGTGGTAGTGATGCATGCAGCCCTGGTCCTGTGGTAAGCAGAGATGCAAACCCACCACACTGAAGCCTGCCAAACATCTGCTCATGTGGGCTAGATTACGGGACTTTCTGTTTGTTCACTTGTTATTTAAATTATACCAGGCAACTGAATTTACATCTCCAAACCCTACTTTTCTTCCTGCATTTCAAATGGTTTAGGTTACTTTATTTGGCCTAAGACTCTCTTTAGAAGGAAAAGAAAGCTCCCCAAACTCTGACAGTATTTACATGCAATCTAAGGTAGGAAAAAACTGAAACCCAGCAAGAATCTCCAGAAGAAATCGTAACACATACTGCACTTGAAAAGATGAACTTCTGTAAAGGTCGGACTCCACCAGTGGATGGATAAGACCTGTCCTTTCCTGTCTTGTGCATGAACAATTAAGAATGCTGTTACTTGCCTTAATGAGACACCCCCAACATTTGATACTCAGTGAAAAGACATTAAGATGTTGATCCTTTTCAAGTTCAATCTAGTTATTAACAGAACTTGGGGGAAGACTGGGATAGACCAGCACAAGCAAATGCTACTCAACACAAGACCAACATTTTCGAAGCTCTAATCAGCCTTCATAAATAATGCTCCACTTCCAGCAAATGGTGATTAGTCACTTCTTGCGCCTCTGCCAAAAGAAGGCACTCTCTCACTCATGTCCTTTACAGAAAGCAACATTTTAAGATGGGACTCCTGGGTCCAAAATCCCAGCTACAGGCCATTTCAAGAAACAAAACTTCCTCCTGAAAAAAACAACAAAGACTATTATCACTTAGGTAAGCATCAAACCACCTCAAACTACCTAAAAGCACAAAGAAATGAGCAAGTCAAAGTTTATTCTATGGGGGATCAACCCTGTGCTTCAAACATAGTCAGAGCTTGGCCACAAAAATGAAAATACTACTTCTCTAAAATACTGAACAAATTAGAATTCAAATCTTTGTTTCATAAATCCAAGTTATTGTGCTGATAGCCCTTTCACTTTAGGGCATGAAAAAAAAAATCAATAAACCAAACAATTTTCATAGATATTACCCAGACTTCCCAGTTACAGATAGGACCAAGGAAAGGTTATACAAAGGACATGGAAAAGAACACTGCGCTGGCATCACTGGAGAATTTAGAAAAAGTTTGGCTTTGAACTGCAATTAAACTGGGTTATAGGGTTTAAATCTGGTGTCCTGAGACTAAGTTGATTCCTAATTCAGCTACAGCCTTGCACAGACGCTGTGGCAGAATCACAAGGTGGTTTTCTGTGAAGGCCAATCTAATCATCGCCTGGTTTACTAATATCGTCATACTGCAGGTCCTGAGCTCTTGATTGTATTACTGTGTACATGCTTGAGCTTTTTGTCCAATGAAATACTTGAGACCTCAACATTTCATGGTCACTTGTGTCCTACTGTTCAGCTTAAATTGTCCCCTGCTTGGCATTCTTTGAACTACCCAGCATCACTATTCTGCCACCAAGTATGTTTAGCTCATGCTCAACTTCTCAGGTGTTTCTGCAGAAGTGTTGATGTAAGGAAAAGGCACCTTAGCTGGCCTTCCCATAACACAGATGCTTCTTACGTGTGTGGCTCTGTGTTGGGAGGGAAGGACACAGCCTCCCAGCTACTGAACTCGTGCCCACGTTAGCATTAGGATCTCTCCTGGTTTTGAGCATTGCATACTTCCAACCCAAGGGGCTGGCTGTGTATGTGCACGGCTCCGTTCGTACCTGCACACTCCACCCTCATTGCCCTGCCTGCTGCTGCTAACATCCATTGCTAGCAATGTGGTGCTGTTAATTCTATCAGTCTGCTTTGCACCATTCTCTTCCCCTGTAACTAGCTCTCTGGTAATGTTTCCACCACCCTGTGCCACAGAGCATCCTTTCTTGGCCATTTGTCACTTCAGCACTAGCACACGTGCTCCTGAGGTTCATTTGCTACAGGCTCCCTCCTCCCAAACCTGGCTACTTCTTACCCAGCTGCACATACACAAACTCACATGATTTCCACTGATCTCCAGCCTGGTCTTCTCAATGTGGGGCAAAAGTTCAGACAGACATAAAATCTCAGCAAATCCTGCCGCTCACCGGTTAGTAGGCATCAACAGCTACAGGTAGTAAAGCCAAAAACTTGCTGGGGCAGGCTGGTACCTGCCCAGTAAAATCTGTGAAGCAGCATGTGCTGCTTTTAAAGCCACCTGCCAGAGGGAGAGTGAAATGTCCAGCCTCTGCTGATGGCATGACTAAGTCGGCAGCATTTCAGCTGGAAAAAATTCCTATTCACTTCTCATCCCTGTCCTTCCTGCACGTGTATTCCACCCCACCTACCAGATGGCCCCCCTGCACTGAACTTGTGCCCATCTCCTGCCGAGACAAGGTGTCCCATGTTGGGGAGGGCACTCCTGTTTTTTTACACTTAATCCTCAACCAAGTAGAGTTGGGAAGTCCGCCTTTGCAGCTTGCTTGTCAGTACAGCCTTTTCCCCCTCCCACAGAGTACACAGTTCTTTACACCACCTCCCACAGCAATAAAAAAGAAAGGCTTTAGCATTTCTCGACAATCACATTAACTTTGATGAATTGTCTGGCAGTGGCACCTGCTGCTAAGGATACAGATGTACAAGATGAACTAAAAGGCATTTCTCCATAAAGCAGATGATATCACTGCCAGTATGTCACTATGATATCACTGCAGATATGTCACTGTACAAATATGTACTTCCCCTCTCATCTGACCAATGATTTTTGCTTTGGCATAGGCATCAATAAAATAGTTTGGGGGGCCAAAGAACTCAAAATAAACTTTGCAGAAATCCTAATAACGAAACAGAGAATATAAGGAAGGATTTCCTTATGTTTCACTGAGAGAAGCTGTTCTTCGTTTGGAGGGGAAATTTGCTGCATTTAAAACATCATTAAATACAGCTCCAGGAAATGAGAAAACAAACAACCTGACATGTATTTTGCAATAATAATTTGAGTATTATTACAACTGAGTTGTGCTCTGTGGCTATCAACCCTTTCAAATGGAAACACATACACATTCATATTATTAGTTCAATATCAGGAAGGCAAATTCTTCTGCAGGGAAATTCCATTTCAGCAAAGCAGATCAAAAGTTCAGAATGAATTAGTCTGCACCACGTACAACATCCTGCAGAAAAATCGCCCATTCCAGTTGGGACTGCAGAAATAACTACAGTAGAATAGCCACTAGAATATTCATTATAAGGTATATGCAACACCCAATATACATTGCAAACCCAGAGGGCATATTTGTCACAAGTACTGTCAAAGGAGCATAAAAATGTGCTTTTTTTGTTATTTATTTTGTATTTTTATTTTATTAACCTTTAGGGTGAAATTTTTTTTAAGGTGGGCGCATGACAGCAACATAGAAGGTCAGTTATTCACTTCCTCATCTGACTGCTTTGGCTGTTCAGAACACAAAAAGCAACTGCAAAGCTGCTATCAAAACAAGAGGGGGATTTTCCAGCATCAGGCACATTCTGTCACAGACAGCATCATTCTGGTTTAGATGGTTCAAAATGGATATAGGGGCTGCTAAGGGCAGGGGTGGGCACAGAGAGCCAGGCCAGCTGCAGGAGGGTAGGCTGTTCAGGTGTGCCGAGTCAAGTAGTCTTTGATAAGATCCCATTACAGGTACTAATTCAGAAATCGTTAATTTAAATTAGGTGGCAGGCTGCTTTAAGTTCTGCAAAGGATAAAAATTCCTCCCGTGCAGCACCAGCTCTGGCTATGGTTACACCACCCGCTCAGAGCCACCGGCCCCTCTGCCCGAGAGCTCCGCAGGGTGTGCACTAGGATGGACTCCCATACGGCTCATTAGAACACTCGAGCTTATGTCAAATAGGACTTCACATTTGTTTCTAAAAGATGAAAGAAATCAACCACTAAATGAGGGGCTTTCTAAGCTATGCAGTACTGGCCAAAATCCAGACTAGCTGGGTCAGTGCTTTGACTTACTGCAGTAATTTTTGGACATCCCTCAAAGTACAGCCCCCTTTGAGAGTGTTGCTGCTTTTTAATTCAAGAGATTTATAAAATGACTTGGAAATCACCTGTAGTGAAATCTGCTGAAGAAATGTTGAAGTGATGCTTTCTTTTTTCAATTTTAATTTGAGGAATCTTTTTTCCAGGATCTGTTGACTATGGGATACTTTTGCTTTGTCTTAAAAGGTTTGATGTCAGAAAAACAGAGCTGAGGATCTTGAGACAACACCTAGAAAGGCATTAACAAAGTTTTGAGGAGGATTTCACAAGTACTTATTTTTTCAGCTTCGAATAGTGAATTCCAACCATTTTCCTAGGCCAAGTACAACTGCCCCACAATGCTGCCAACGCTCAAAGGACTCTTCCCTCTTATAGCTCTGTCCCAGGCTTGTAAAGGTATTTTTAGCTTCCTAATGAAAGAGCTAGGTACCACAATACCTTTCCAAATCTGAACACCAGTCTTTTTTGCTCACTGATCAAGGCATTGTGCTCTAGAACTAGAAGACACTCTTCGACATCAGTGTACGCCCTATTGCGTACAAAATGGCTTGTACATTGTTAGTGTAAGGACTTCTCAGGCGGACATTATTCTACCCGATTTCCATTTTGTTATCAAACTGCACGCCGTCTGTAAGGAATATTCCCTCTAGTAATATGCTCCGGCAGACTGACCCATCAGACCCTATTCTGTAACAAGATGAACATGACCAGAGGTGCTTAACTCTTCTCCTGGCCTTATGTTCTTATACCAGGCAGCCTCTGCCACTCTACTCAATCCTCTTCTGTCAACGCTGTGAATTGTTTGCCCCACAGGTAAAATTCATAGCTTACTCTTGTCAACACAGTGGTTTTAGAGTTGGCAGAGGAAAGCTTATAGGCAGAAAGGCAACCAGAGTCTGCTGCTTGCATGCCATCTCCTGGCATATCAATCCCTCATTGTCATGGCCTCACAACACATAATCCTAACAGAATGGCAGAATGTCAGCTACACAAATTATTTTAGGATTGTTCATAATATCATCCTGCTAAAGACAGGGCAAGTTTTTGATAGAAAAAAATTGACTCATAACATTTATGCAGTTTTTATCTGACCTGTCTCACATACCTCTTGGCTATTTGCAATTCCTTCTATAAGCCATGCCAAGCTTTGTGCTCAGAAATGTCTCTCATGATGGGGCTTCCTAAGTTATCCTTAACAGCAAAGACTTGATATTTCACAGCACAGTTCTGGCTGGAAATAATCTGGGAAACACATGCCCTGAAATTCCCAGCGAAGACATGAGAGTGTCCAGTGCCTAGGACTGAATTTGCTGCCTCTTCCCAGTCCACCGCAGCTGTTCCACTGCGCTCCTTGGGCTGAAGCGGGAGTGCGGACAGAATGCTCCTCAGATGCGGACAGAAGTCATCCCTGTCAGGGCTCTGCTCAGATCCTGACAGGCAAAAGGCTATTTTAAATGTGCTGATTATGAGGCATGTGGATGCCTCCACAGGCTGTGCACGGCAGACTGGAGAAAGAGAAAACTCTCCTTCAATAAATTTTGGATGCAGCTCTCCCTTCAGCCTCTGACAGACACCACTAGCCAGTGCCAAGAGTATAAGAACAGGGCACAAACACAGCAATAGCCTCCCTGCTACACCATCCCAGCCTCCAGCAACGTGTGTCTGGGGAAATTCCTGAGCTGGAACTGGTATACTTATGTTTAAATGCTTTTGACAGATCTGCTAGCATAATATGGTCTAATAGCTTTTGGCACCCAGCACATCTAAGAGCAGTACATTCCTCAGGTTAACGACAAACGGTGAGAAAAAGTCCTTCCCCTGTTTTGCATTTACCGCCTGACAATTCCGTTGTCCTACAGCTCTGGTACCGCAAGAAACTGAGAATGACCAATGGTTCCCGACGCAGGGCTCCACCTTTGGTCACGATGGCCAGAAGGTTACAGAGCCCCCCGAGCCCTTCCCTTGGCCCAGCTCCGGTTCTCCACGGCAGCATCAGCCCCAGCTGCAGGACCAGGGTCTCTGGGAGACGCTGAGCACATCGGCGTTGGCTGCTGCAGAGGATTAGGGGCGTTAGTCTCCAACTCCAAGCATATAATCATGCAGAATTGCAGAATCATAGAATCGGGAGAGACTTGAAAAGACCGCAGGGACGGCAGCAGAACAGGTCATGTCCACATCACTCCAGACAGACATTTACTTTGTGTTAACAAACCCAAATCTTCTGTTCTGTGACTGAAGCCTGTTGCTTCTTACCCTCTGCCTACAAAGAAGAGCTCTTTCCTTCCTCTTTCCAGCAGCCATTTACAAGTTTGCAAAATGCTGTTAAATATCCTTAGCAATCTCTTCTTTACCAAACAACTCCAACTGATGCAAGATTCCCTTTAGATTTTTTTTTTACACCTTGATCATTCTCACTGCACTGAAATTGTCCAGTTGATCCACATTTTTCAACTGCAGCTCCCAAAACCTGAACTATATCCCAGCTGAGACTGGAATAAGTGCCCAAGGGATGGATCATTTCCCAAGTCTCACAGGCGATACATTCTGGTTTTGCATTGCAAGATGACTTTGCCTTTTGAAGAAACACAGCATTCCTGACTTAAATTCACTTTGTGAACCACAATAACCCTCAGATCTTCTCTTATAGGCCTACCAGTACTTAGGCAATTGATTATTTCTCAAGTGAAATATATTGCATTTATCCATTTTTTGGAGACTGTATCTCCAATTTGTCAACATCATTTTGGCTTCTCTATTTTCCACCGCCTCAGAAAATCAGATCAGGACTGAACACTAATTGTAACAGAGTACATGGGGATGCAAAAAAGGGATGCAAAAACTTTCAGATTCTAGAAGAGTATTTTTTAAATTGAGCTATGAATCAGAGTCTGAACTACCTTCAAAATAGTTCCCTCTGAGTATCACAGGTGCAGCTCATCTCTAATGAGGTTTCACAGGATAATTAAATCCGGACAGCTTGGGCAAACATCCAAATCTTCAGTTATCCACCTTAGCTGACAACTCTGGCAGATAGTTTGAAGTGTTATAATTCCTAGCACAAAGGATGCATAATATCTGGGACCACTGACTGAATATTTGAGATACTTCTCATTGCTCTCTCCACAGTAGGCGAAAATGGCATTAGATAAAGTGCTGACATTAGAAGGGACTTTTTCATGGTCTTATTTTAGGCAGCTCTGATGTTGGTACAATTACACCAACAGTTTTTGCAATGTCACTTCTTTAAAATACCCCTTCAAGTATTTTTGTGCAGTGCTGGTGACTAACCAAATGCCTTGCAACATACTTCTAACTCTTACTGAACCTCCCAAAAGGGGAACATACGGCGAGGCCAGCACACAGGACACTGGTAGGCAGGATTACAGCACGTGTTCTTGTCCTCGGACTTTGCACGACTCTTGGAATATCCTTTAAACTATCCGCAGTTCATATTCATCCTCTGTAAAATGGCATTTGTGAGGACACAAAACTCCTGTCTCAGAAGTTGGATGAGGCCCCCAGGAGTGGTGCATTGGGAGTTAATTTGGCAGCTCTGAAGGAGTAAAGCACTTACATTCATGATAAATAGATTTTATTCCCATAACAGGTCTGTTGTAAATTCATCCTCATTATACAGATTGGGAACCTAAAAGCAAGAAAATTAGGTAACTCAATTCCACACCAGCAAGGCTGAAAGAAAAGCCAGCTCCTGCACCAAGCCTGCTGCCTTACATGCTAAGATGTCTCAAGTAAAATAGAACAATATAGATTTAAGATTTCCTGATGTTTGCTAATCATCCTATAACCATACCTAACACCTCACTTAGCTTACGGCATGGAACTACTTTGAATTCTACAGTTTTACTCCTTGTCTTAAAGCAATATGCTTCCCACTTTACAAAGTTGGTTTTCCACGTGAGATTTCCCAAATTCACTTGGTTGATCTGTTACAGATCAGCCTCACAATGTGGGAGCTGCATGAAACAACAGTATCCTCTACTCTGCTTATCAGCAACATTCAGGGAAGGAAGCTGTGCCAGTACATTAGAAGAGAAAAAAAATGAGGCACAAACAGCTTCGGCAGTCGGTTTGCTAAAGCAAGATCACCAGTACACGGTGCTGTGCCAAGTCTAACACGAGCCCATCCAGCGGTACCCGGGGACAGCACAGCTGTAGGTGCCCAAGTTACGTGTAAAAGTGCCAGCAAAACGAAAGGCAGGTGCCCGCAGCTGTGCCAGGCATGCAGGGGTAGAGCAGAGCATCGGCACAAGCAGCTACGCGGAGAGTGTCGGATGGGCATGCAGGGCTGCATCCCAGGGCCTAGAAAGAAAGCAGATGAATGCACTTGAGCGCTGTGCCTGGCTGCGAGGCCCCCGTGTGTGCATTGCCATCGTTTTGCCCTGGGCACTGACGGAACAGACAATCCGTGCACGGGGCCGGCATGGGTACTTCCAGCAACACGAAATCTAGCAGCTCACTCTGCAAGGAGAATCATACAGTTATTCAACTCACAGGACGTGCCAAAAACTGCAGGAACATCAGTTCCTCAAGGTCCTACTAGCTATGGCCTGGAAGATACATATTTAAAATGTCTTAAGGACAAAAAAACCAACCAAACAAACAAAGGAAAGGAAACAAAAAGGTTTCTGTTTACTGCTTTCAAAGGTAATGTTGGTCACAAAAACTTTGGCAGCATCCTAGCAACATTGTCAACAAAAAGTCCTGACTCAAAGTTCAAAATTCACCCTTTCATGAAATTCTGCCATGTTTTAAACCACTGAGAATAACCATCTGAACTCTGTCAAAATGGGGTTTAAACCCGCATCGATCTCATGCCGCAACACTGACAGGGTTCGAAGCTTTAGAGAGATCTTTCATTTAAGCATCCATGGTTTAGGTAATATTTTTTAAAAGCACTATTGCCGGAAGGCTTCAAAAGTCTCCTAACTATTTATGTATCTAAATTCCTAGGAATTTCCAGGCTAGAAAATTTCTGGAAAAAACTTGCCATGCAAAAATCAAGGGCAAACACTTGCACAACAGAATGTTCAGGTGGGAAAGAGCAGTGTGCCCTTCCGATCACAATTATCACCCCAGGTCTCTGGAAGCTGGTAAGGTGTGAAGCCACAAGTCTGTGTGAAGCTGAATTCGCACAGAACAGACACTTTTTAAAAGTCATCTTTGCTTTAGTGGGAAATTTTGCATGGTTCAGTAGACTTTTAATTACTCACGCTCAAGTAAGTACACTCCTACTGGAAATCCAAATATTAAGGTACGATACCTTGCTGAGAGTGTACAAGCAACACGGGTCCCTCCCAGAGTATCAGCGGTGCTGGGCTCGGGCTCATCTCGGAGAGCTGCTCCCCTCCCACGTCTGCCTGCAGAGCTCTCACAGTTGGTCCTGCACAGACTGAGAGCTGAGCCCTGATTCATGATTTCAGGCTCCAGCCACGGAATGCAGCCATTGAAAACCCAGAACTATTTTTACCCCTGAGCAGCCGCAGCGTTTCTGCCCCATAAAGACTTCTAAAGCTAATGCCTTACCCTAAACACGCCCCCCTGCACCTAACCAGCTCAGATGCATGGTTCCCTGGCATTTAGTGTGGTTTTTAAACTGTGCAGTTGCTATCAACAGGACAAAGCAGCTCAGCCCCTGGCATTATTGTGAGCCCTCAGAAGTCAGACATTTGATCCCAGTTGTCAAAATTAGAAATTCCTCAGAAATGCTTTGCTCCAGGAGATAAGATTAGCTCAGAGCAGTAACTGTCTATATGGTTTGTTGTGTACACCAACCCCAGCCTGCATTGAACAAATATAAAGTAACATCTCCAGCTGACTGACAGACTGCAGGCACAAATAAAAATCACTACATGTCAAACAAAATTACTACACGTTTTAAGAAAAACCACAAGGCCACAGCAACCCCCAAAACAAACAACAATGCTTTTTTTTATTGAGAACACCCAGAAATATGGAATTATAATATATATTATATATATATAAAAAAAATATATATAAATAAGCAGCAACAAATCAGAGCTAGACACCTGAACTGACTTTTCTAGATTATGCAGAGGACACTGACCACTAGAAACTCTTACAGTTAATGCTGTCTTGAACCTAGAGAATTCTACAAGTGGATTTCAGAACAAAAAAAAAAGCCATCTAGCTGTATTGTAGAGGAAAAAATAAGAATAAAAAAAGAACTAATCAATTTTTGCATAATCAACTATAACCAACACAATATACAAGCACTTTGGCAGAGAACAGTCTACAAGCAAGCGTATAGGTGGACATTCATAAGTGGCCCAAAAAGCAAAGAACCAAGAGCCACGGACTTAACTTGCTCATACATTGCTTTAGACAATAAAAAAATAACTGTCGGCATTTCTCAGAAAGATGTGATTAAAACACCAGAGGCCCGACACACAACTGACGGAACTACCAACAACCATCGCTCATTACTTCTTAACCTGGGGAAGCATGTGGAGGCCTCGATAAGAATTAACAGGTCGACAGTATCACATCTGATATTAAAAATGGTCCTCGCTATCTAGAGTTTTCAAGGTGATGAAAGAAACAGCGTGCAAAGGGTGAGATCGCCGGGATTTTGGGAAGGCACGATGGCCGTTAAGCAGCAGATGTCACAAGCTCTTGGGAGCTTCCTGCTGAGTTTCAAGGGCAGTGACCCCTACAAGGTCCATTCAAAGAGCAGCTGCAACAGAAACTACTGTACACGTGTATACCTGGAGTGTCCTTAATGCTACGTGTGACTTAAAGAGAAATTCTTGACCAGATATATACAAAGCTGTGGCAATTGGCATTCTGGAGATAGTCCAGTTATGAAAAAGGAATGGAATAATTATAGGAATATTTCTCAGATCGTTCACAACTGAGTACTTCTAGCATCACGCAAACCTATTCAGCTCGGAAGGATTTGGCCCTTTTAAGAAAGACCTTATGCCAGAAATCTGTCCTTCGCTGTTTCATACCCACAAAGTGTGTCTATAAGTGGGTACAAAAAATGTCCTACCAAGGAAGTGTAAGGGGAGCGTGAGGAAAACAGCAACGAAGGGGTCCCCTCAGGGAATAAAAACGCTACAATTAGAGTGTGTAGAAGAACATGAAACATACCTTAAGTGGGCTAGATATGACATCCATGACCTAAAGCTCAGAAAAAGTGTTAAACAAATAAAGGAGCAACACAAGCTTGTAATGTCCGGAAGGCTGAAGCACTTTAGCTTAGTGCTGTGGGAAATAAAGCAGAAGAAATGCTGTTGCTGTGAAATCGTGTCTCTGTGAGAGATTATTCTCAATGAACAGCCTCCTGCTATTTCTGCAATGAGCTGACTCTCCAGAAGTCCCTTTCGTTTGTAGGGAGACACCAGAAACACCAACAGCCAAGAGAGAAGCCGTCTAGCTAACAAAACCCCTATCCAACTAGTTTCACAATTTCTATCACTTTTCGCCTAAAAATATTCCTAGTATTTCCTACCTGCTAAATTATTAACAGTTCAAGAACACACAGTTTGAGAGCCTCAAATCATTGGCTCTCAGAAATCAGCAAGTGTAAGAGACTGGTATAAACCCCATCCCTTTCCAGCAGAATATTTAATGTTCTCCTTGCATGCTACCAAAAAGAATTCAAAGGGGGGAAAAAAACCCCTGCACTAATGCAAACCTGAGGCTGCCTGATAATACCTTCTGCTTTTAATACCTTATTCAGCAAGCTTCAAACTTTTTGAAAACCAGAACGTGAAGAGCTAAGATAACCCCCATGAATTTTTAACCAGGCTCCCTTGGAGACTGCCAACACCGGGTAGGAAATTATTCACCATTCTCCCAGCTGAACCCACCAGTACATATAGCGATACTGAGGGATGGTCAGAGGAGTGTCTAAAACTGGGAGCAGCAATATCAGGCCATCTGCGAGGGCCTCAGCATTTACCAACTTGTTTCTAAATCAGGAGTTTAAAATATTTATCGACACACTTGCTTTAAAAGCCAATCTTTTCCCCTCTGTCCTGGATTTTATGCCATATGGAAATCGCTTGGGATCAATGGTCAAAAAACACAACCACAACAAAAAAACCTACACAAAGCACAAAAACAGGTTTTAGGTATCAAAAGAAGAAATCACAATAAGTAACATAGCAGTCACTACTACAACTACCAAAAAGGCTTTAATATATAAGAAAAGAGGAAGGAGAGGAAACAAAGGAAAAAAGTAGCAATTTAGGGTGTCAAGTTCCAAGTTTTAAAGATTTTGTTCTCCCAGAAAAATCCACACTCACTCATCTCACTTTTGCAAATTAGCACCATGCAAGGCATCTTTAAAGACACTTTCAGGCATAATGAAGAAATCCCAAATCACTTTTCCATAAAGATCTTATATGCTTACAGGAGAAAAGCTATAATGAAACTATCGACCATTGGTATTAAACAGTCCATGCAACTGAAAGCCAACAGAAAAAAAAAATCTGAAATCAGTTCATCAATTTTATAGTTTTAATTCTCAGGGAGAAGATGAAATTATTATCAATAGCTGTTATAATGCAGAAACTCGGGCGCATCTCCAGGACTTTCCGTTACTCTTCAGGAGCTACAGCCAGGCTGTGGATCCTGCCAGTGACCCAACACCTGATCCAACAGCTGCCGCTTTCCAGCACCACTTCGAAGGGATGGCACAGGAAGGAGGGGAAAGGAAAAGATTCCTAAAAAGGAGCTTAGACCCCAAGCTAACTGCCTCATAAACCTCCTGCACTTGCATGCAGACAGAAACCAAATGTGGAAAGGTGCCCACATGCAGACAGAAACCAAACGTGGAAGGATGCCCACAAACATGCATTTCTTTCTTCTTCAGCAGCCTCAAGTGCTAGTGATCGTAAGTAGTTATCACTACCCATCCAAAATGCAGGTACATGAGAGACACAAACACCTGCGCAGCTACCAAGAGCCAGGTTTGCGATCACAGAGCGGGACAGCTGCTAACTGCAGGCTTCATTTTTGTTCGTGTCATTTGGTTCATGTTCAGCGCCATAAGAAGTCTTACCCGCCTCACGGGGGAGAGGTATTTACAGAATTAACTCCACTCAGGAGGCAGAGGCCAAGTATCCACCTGCACTGATGCAAATCCAGATTGCAAACAAGGAAAAGCTCAAGCTGTGGCGTGTGCACTTACTCCTGTTTCAAAGAGGAGAACTGGAAGCAGTACCTCTCAGCCTCTGCTTAGGGCTCGCACTGATGCAGACACATCGCTCAGTGGCTTCTACATACTGTCAGGATAGTCACGGATTATCACTATATGTCTTTTTTACCATTTTCTAAAGCCTTTGCTCTGAGCTACTGTTGAAAACGGATACTGTGCTAATGTTGCTCTGACTCAGAACTGCCCGCCGCCATGAACTCAGACCTTGCAACACAGCTATTTAATATACACATTCTCTGATTGTTTTGTCAAAGAGAGATGCAACCATTGAAACCGAATGTGCCTGTAATATTACAAGCACTCATTTTTGTGTACAAAAGAATTGTCCATCAAGGAAATCCAAGGGCACGCATGTGGTGCTCTGGCATATGTTAGCAGGAAAGTTTAATTCTACTTGCAACAGAAACACCAAATTCCCTGCAACAATAAAGCATCAAATCAGCAGTAGAAAATACCAACATTTTAAACTCAGTACTGAATCCCATCTCCCAAGTGTTTACCTTTAATTTTGGCTTTTCTTATTGTTATATGTTACTTGGTAGATAATGCAAACTGCATCAAATCTGAGGTTTCTTTCAGAAATTCTTGTAGATACTCTCCCTGTATTCTTTCTTAGGTCACAGCTTGGCTTTTCCCTCTTCATTTTTTCCCTTATCCACCCTCTTTATTTCACTTTCCTACACTAAGAGCTCAAATGTCAGCAAACTCTGTAAAAATATATAGACAAATAAGGAATGTCATAGCAGCTACTGAAAAAAATAATAATCTCCTGTGTTCCTAAATTCATGTAACTGGTCCTAGTCTGGTTCCTTAGAACACAAACTGGGAGGACCAAACATAACCAGAACAAGACCGTAACACAAATGTTCAGCATTTTAACTTTTCTAAACGGAATCACATGCAACATTCAACAGAAAACAAATTTAAAAATTACTCTTTCCTCAGGTAATTCAATTTTGAACAGTGTATGTAAAAACTGCTATTTAGCTTCTGCGACTTGTAGCAGGTGCCTTCCTTACCATCAAGGCTCCTTTTATAAGTAGCAGTAGCTTTGCTAACCCATTTTTCAGTACTTCCAGGCTTTCCAGAGAGGAAGACTAGGAAAGCAATATTTTTTTTGTATTTGTGAGAGTCAGTCATTGAATCAGCGTAACATCTCCATGCTTAACTGTTCCCCAGGTAAACCCGGTGGAATATTTCATGTTTACCCAGGGCTGCCACGCATCTGGGAGCCCTAACCATATCCAGCATGTGCAGTAAATACAGTAGCATGCTGTTAGCCCAGTATTTTTCAGAGCAGGCTAGAAGGCTGAGGTCAGCTCCTACCGTGTTAGCTTAAAGCTGCTCCGTTGTTTGTGGGATATCAGCTATGCTTCTAAAACAGGTCAGCTAACACCCTCAGGTCTGACCAAAGGGTACCAGAACGGTAGCTGGAGCAAGATGCTCTTATCTGTGAAAGCTAAATCGTTTATGTAGAGAGTAGACACAGGGATCAATAACTGAAGCGGTGATCAAAGGAGACAGCTGAGCCTTGATTAATCACAGCGGGGCATCTTTTATCTGATGGATCAAATCTGGAAAAGGCATCTCCCCATGGGCACAGGTTAGATTCCACCAGTTTCTCAGCAGCACATGAAGTGACACTTGCTAACGGAGAAAGAAATCTCAGACACACAGCCAACACTCAGCAGACCGCTGCAAAAGTCTGATCACCCAGAGGTGGGATCAAGACAGGTTCAATAGCAGCCGGTTCAGGTTATCAGATGGGCAGCTGCTACCTGAAGTCACCAGGTCCCTGGAAAAGGGCAGCTAGTGGGAGAGGGCATGACATCCAGGGCATGACCGCCTTACCTAGACACACTCTGTAGCTACCAGCAAAACAACAGCTTAAAAGCCATTTATTTTGACATATATGTATGTACATGCTCTTGTCTTCCAGGTGTTTACCATCTGCATCAAAGTGTGCTTAGGAGGCAATGGCTGAAAGTGCTCATATCACACTTGCTGTCCACCAATATTTTTTTCCCTAAAGTTTACTGGGTCTCAGAATTTGTCTGTTCTCTCTAGGTATATCAGCTGATTTACTAAAGCATAACACCTCTCCCTGTAAATCTTCCCTCACAGATGTCTTTAGACCGCCCAAGCTACCAAAACACAATTACTAAGGTGTTAGTAGTAAACACTATTACTAACATAGGGATTCCAAAGGCATTATGTACCTATCTTACTTATAAGCTTTGCAAAGCCACTAACAGGCAATAAAGCACACATCCAATTTCTTTAGCTTGTACAGTCATACACCTTCTCTGAAAAAAATACCTAATTTTCACAGAAGTGCAAAAAATACTTTATTGTGGCTATTGTTATTATTTCTTCATAAAAGTAATCTACACAGAAAGCTATGGATTCAGAAAGGCACTTCAGCACATACTTAACTGAGCCACTGAACAGCCCCATCTCCTACACAACCCTGCGAAACAAGAGGCGAGAATCGGGGGGCTCTATTGCTTTCTGATGAGGCTAGCAAGGCAGTGCTGCATTTTTCCCTCAACTGAGACACCCAAAGATAAAAAGCAGGCTATTTCCTGGTACGCTAACTGCAAATGGGAATGCTCCTCAAGACCAAATTGCTCTCTTTAGTATGAGATAAACAAGCAACCTATATCAAGTATTAGCCATCCACTATTTCTGGGGTGTCCTGCACACTCAGCAACATGCCCTCTACAGTTACAAAGACCATAATGCTACCTTAGGTTCTCTGCAGCTCTTGGCCTCAGGAGAAATTAATTATTATTCTCCTTTTAATTCAGAATACACAAAAAAGAGAAGAAAGTAATATTCCTGTGGGCCAGCAGAACTTCCAAACATGCATATTTCTCCTTCACTTACAAAACCCATTAGGGATCAGTGAAAATACGCCAAGGAACATTCAGCCCCTGTTCTGGAGAAATAAAAAACAAAATCGACAATTAATGAGAGCTGGAGTCATCCAATGTTAAAGTTTCTGCTACCGAGCCAAGTTTCTGCTACAGGCTGAAATCAGACATACACAGAGGCGAACACACTTTCCCACTGTGTGGATCATAAGTGAACAGCATTAGTCATTTTGCCATTTGGAATAAAATACTTCACGCATTTTCTCAGCTACTGTTGTTCTATCATTATCACAGAGGCTGGTATTTAAATTTTCCCTGAGTTCCTTGGCATCTAACAAAGATCTGTCAAACCTAACTTCTGGCCCTGCTTCACAGTTCAGCGTTAACCCATGCATGCCTGATTCCATGTAAATACTAGTTTTTCCTCAAAGCAGTAGTTTGCATCCAAGATGCATCACTGGGCTCCGTCTTCAAGCACCGCAGACTGGCACAGCTCCAGCCACTTCCGTGGAATGCCATGGATTTATCCCTGCTGAGCAGTCAGCCTGTCTATTTAAAGGTGGTGTCATCACACCAGCAACCAAACTTCAGCGATCCACAGCCCTACACTGCATCAAGTGTTTCTTGAGAGAGTTAGACGCATATAAAGATGACAACAAATGAGCATGGGAGCAACATCAAAGTGGTGAATAAAGAATGTGAGTGGATTTCATAAACACGGACTACCTTTTCCTCTGGCACAGATAAAGACTCACTGTCAAGATTTTCCATTAAACCTTTACAATACTAAGATCTGAATGTGCTGGAAATAACCCAATGCAATGCATTGGAAAATTGTTAAGCCATAATCATTTTAGCTAAGAACATCGTATTTGTGACAGCTCCACCATTTTCATTACAACTTTGGCAAACATGGAAAGCTTTTTACTCCCCATTTAACAGCTATTTTTGTCAAGGCTAGCATCGTTATTAATAATACTGTATTAGAGGCTCTGGCTGCATTTTAATCAGAACTTCTCCTTCTCCATCTTAGGCAGAAGTGTTGTGACCTACCAGTTTGGCCGGCTGCTGCTGCTGCGAGCAGGCAGAGGACACCCATCTGCATCCAGAAGAGCAGCACAAGAAAAAGGCAATTCTAGCTGTGGCATTTAATTCACAGATTTTTCTCTCAAGACAACAGCGTATCTAACCAGGTAAATGAATCTGGGAAAACCAAAAGGCAGAAAATATAACAAACCCTGACTAATGTGACATATCTGCTGCAAAAAAGCCCAGGCATTTAAGTGGAGCTCAAGGTGATGCTGGAGCCCCTGTTGCTGTCTGACTGTAATTTCCTTCCTCCAGCTGCCATTTGAACAGTATCTCTCAACCCAGAGATGCAGCTGACAAGCAAGCCACGTAGTTTTAAGGTTTGTAGAGTCTGAGCTTTGTTAATCACAGTAAAAAAATTAGTGTCAAGGTTGGCACCTCTAGTATCCCTGCTGGGGACCCTTAAATGACAACATATGACTTTAGATCTATGCAGCACACAAAAGGATGCTCGGCATAGTAAACAAAACTCAAAATTAAATATTTTAAAAGGAAGGAGGAAAGCTAATTGCAACAGCAGTTGTTGATTTCTGCATAGATAAAAATTATCGGTGACATTCATGTTTAAGGCATCAGATGAGTCATCTTTGCTTCAATTTGCCTCTGTTTATTCCCTTGTTCTCCTTCTCACATTCTTCAGAGGCTCCTAGTAGCAACTTCATAATAATATATCCATAGCTGATGTGCATACATCTCTTTAGCCTAAAACACACGTAATGCAATACCACAAAGCCTAATAATACAACCAGTTTTAAGTTGCCTACCTAGCAAAGAACCTCCACAACACAGTATTAAGCCTTAAAATATGCTCTTCATTCTATAGCCAGAGACATTAGCAGGCATATGACTATGGTTATCCCAGTACATTCTCAAAATTGGCAATTGGCAACAGCTGATCCATACAACTTTTTTCCTTTTTTTTTTTTTTTTTTGTTTTCAAACTACAATTCATAGAAATCCAAGCCTTCTCCAGAAATTAATCTGAAATATTTACAAATACCTAGTTAACACAGGCATGCTTTGGTCTGAAGACTTCACGTAACCTGCAGCTCTCACTATATGGGAAGCATCGATTTTCAGATGCTGGGCTGCACCTTTGCAAATGTTTTCAAGGAGATGCCTTTCTGTCATCCTGGCTTACCACAGTAGAGAGGGTTCTGGTAACTATGCATTATCCCAAGCAATTAACAATGAGGAAAAGAAAATATCAAAATCAAGACAGAGCTGGAAAGGCATATGTTGTCAAAGGGAAGCGAAAATATTCGCCTCTGCTCCTGCTGCATACTTATGCCTTGCAATACATTCTGTGCAAGCCTCTGTAAAAGGACAGGGGGGAAATAAAAAGAACTTTAAGACACCAAAAATAAACAATATGCCACATAAGAAAATTTCAGACAGGTCTGAATATATGTTTAAGTTTTGTTCACCTGAATATCTACACTGATGTGAAAAGTACTTAAAAGTTACAGCCACTTCGACCCAGTCCCCAGTTTGAATGTGAGTATCAAATACTGCATTTCCAGCTCCGTTTGAGAATGATTGCAGTGATGTCCTGTGCCATGTCCTACAGCTGGGAACAGCTATAGCTGGTGGAAAAGGACCCGGGGGTGGCCTCCAGAAGCCAGCGCACCTTCCTGCTGAGTGGGTCCAGGTTAAGCACAATTTGGTCAATAGATTCCCAGCACCAGCCTACTGCTATCTCATGTCCACCTCTGAACAGGGAACACAAAGTTCCCTAACTCCCCGTGGCACACAGGTTTCTTGCTCCACCAACATCACAGCAGCAGGGACCACTCAGTAGGAAAACGTGAAGAATCAGCTTTCTCAGGAGACAAGCTTCCCACTTCCTTATTCCCACAAACAATAAAAATCGCTGAAGAAAACGGTCAGAGTTCTGCAGGAAATACAGCCTGGTAAGTAATCAGCAAAGTGAGAGAAAGCATTCAAAACCAAATGTATTCAAATCAGCTCAGCAATCTCCAACAATGTTGCAGCAAGAGGATGCAGTGCAAGGCCTGGCCTTTTCAGCTTATATGAGGTTTCCAAGAGTTCTAGAAGTGCAAATTTCTCTTGACAGCCATAAATTCATTTAAAGAGTGATGACAATTAAAGAAACATCATCTGTCACACTGCAGAGTTTTATTTTATTTGATAATGCATTGATATATATATACACACAAGAATGAAAAGCATATTTTGACATTTAAAGCCATCCTAGCTTGTCTGTGCCACACAGCCCAAGCTGTCAGGAGAAATGTGGGAGTGCTGCAAAGTTTTTAGATAACAACTTCTAATTAAGAGATGAAGTTGAATTTTTACCAAATTAGAGCACGCACAGCTTCTCTCACACAAACACAAAAATGAAAAACATTTGGCTAACGCTCGTTTTTCTGGCCAGTCACCTCCCCAGAGCTGTAAATGTGACTGAGTGCAGGCTTTTCTTCTCCAGCACAGCAGCCTGCTTTGGGGGCTAAAGCACCAGCCTGACATTCAGATGATTACTATTCAAACCCTGGCTCTGACACAACTGACACTTTACTCTGTTTCCAATCCCCTCAGTAAAGCCAAGATAATCCTATTTCTTTTTCTTACACTTTGGGAATAGGGTAGGATAGCCTGGGTACCAGAAATTATCTTGGGCAGCACATTGGAGGTTAATTTCATGATCCACAAAGAGTAAGTGACATTTTTTGAAGCTGCCTGCGCTTTTATGGACTCCTAGTGATGCCCATTCTCCTCACCTGCTAAGATGATTGTCACAAAGGCATGGCTCTTATCTGAAGAATCATCAGCGTATATATTACTATCCTTACCAAACTTGTATGAAGCTTCTGTAGGATGAAACCATGGACCTTTCTTCAAAGGTACATTCTCCAAGGATACAAGATGGAGGAGGAACATGGTTCTGCAATATGGATTAGAGACCACATACTACAAGCACCTTTCTTAAACTGGAAGCATGACGCGCACGTCTGATGAGACTATCATAAGAGGAATACTTGAAAAGCATCGAGATAATCCCATTCCTGTACAGCTGCAAGAATATCATGACTGGCGAGGGTGTTTATCACCTGCCTGCCCTCCTTCCCCCGCAACAGCATCTGCAGGACCCTGCACAGCTACAGACCATTCGGCCCCCTGCAACAGGCAGGAGAGAAATACTGCTAGCTGTGGTCATGACTGACTGTTCCTGCCAGCTATCATCAGCTCCAGCAGTGGCTTAGTTAGTGGGGGAAGTACAAACAGTCCTTCAGGTCATTTGCTGCACGATGGAGTAAGGAGAGGAGGAAAACAATGCAGCCATGTCCTCCTCCTCCTCCTCTCCCTTATTTCTCTCCTTTCTCAGTGGTGGATGAGACAGAAAAGTACTTGCTCCCTCCCTTTGCTCTTTCTCTCCTTTCCTTACCTCTTTTGTATCACTTACCTGGAGAACAGCTGGTCAGATAGATAAATAAGAGTAAGGTCAAAGCTGTTACCAAAAAGATTGATTTGACCTAGAAATGTTTGGAGAAATACCGTGTAACCAAGGTACCTGTGGGAAGTACCAGGGAAGACCAAAGACATTCATAACAGCTCTTCCCACAGGGACACCTACAAGGAAAACATTTCCTTTGCCCCTTTGTCTCTCTCTTCATTCTGAAAACGAGCAGTGGTGCACATCTGGATACTAAAAGGGCGCACAAGCACATTTCAGTCCCAAGAGCACATCAGCACACACAATAAAAAGGAGGCATCGCAGCCACACCAAGTGCACAATTACTGGGGGATTGACTTCCCTATATAAAAGAAAATAAATTTCTCCAAAGCAATTCCCTCCAAGGAGTTATACAGACGTTGGCAACTTCTGCAGCCTCACCTACAAAGGACAGAATTTTTGCCACAGAGGATTCTTTAGGGTGGTTTGGGATTATTTTTTTTAGTGTTTTTTTGGTTTGTTTGTTTGGTTTGGTTTTTTTAACAGATAGCATTTAGTGACACTTACACCTCACAGAGTTAGAAAAACAGTTTGTGTTTCAAGCAAGACGACAAGCAAGATGCAGGGATTTAAATGCATGCTTCAGTACCTGCAATGCACTGACTCCTGGATTAGGTGGTTCACAAGGCTAAGGATGCTGGCAGAAACTCCCAAAAAGAATTAAGTAGCACTACAGGGAATTCATCCCTCAATTGTTCTGCAGTTTGTCTAAGGGCACTATGAGGCTGTCCTAAATCCCTGCTCTTCATTAACTTCCCTGTGCTGCAGCTTAGCACCTTAACTATGCACACACAAATGCAATGAACCAGGTCACCTAAAGACCAAAAGACCCCTTCCCCTTTCTGCCGTGTTTCTGACTCTCCATCACTTTGATGTTCTAGTTGCATGGTGCAGCCCCATTTACAGTCACCCACAGACACAACTGGTAGGGCAGCTGTGTAGGGCAAGGAAAGTGCTTAGGTTTCTTCGACGATCCCAGTATTCATCAGCACTTTTAGGATTCAGAGTTCTCTGAAGCCACCTGGATACAGCAACACTTTTGTAAACCAGGAGCTACAATCTGACCTGCAGACAGTGATTTCATCCCGTGGAAACTGCATGGCATTTTCAGGAGAGGTGATTTTCACCTCCCAAACTCTGCAGCTGGAGAAGATAAAGCTTGGAAAAGGTCTGGACAGTGATGGCAGTGTGTCAGGAAGTCTCTTGTCTCTCTTTAAGCTAGCAGAAAGTAACAAAGCTCTCTTTTTGTCAGCTTTGAGTTGTCTCATTGGAAATTAGCTCTCATGAAGAGACAGAAGCAAGACAAAATACCCACAGAGGAATGGGGTGGATTTGTTTTTACAATGGCTTTCGTTCCGTGCAGCAATATGGAAATGCAAGATAAGGGTTTCTGCTACCCAGTGGCTATGGGGTACCTGGCCCGCGGCGCACATGTGTATACCCTGTTCATGCTAACAGGCACTGAGCACGCTCCGCAAGAGCAGAACAGAGTCACTGCATTTTCACAGTGGTGTTTATGGACAGGAAACACTTGCTATCTACTTGTCTTCCAATAGCTTCAGGGACAGTCTGTTACTGCAGTCACTTGGAGAAAATAAAATGGAACAGAAACACAGGTGCTAATTAGCTGAAACCATTCACATTATACCATCATTCAACAAGTCCCCGTCCGTACCAGTATTAACGCAATGCCTCATGTGGCCCATCTGAACACAGCAAGCTGACTATATTAAGAGGTGATGAAAATTTTGGTTAAATCTCTGCAAAACATACTCTGAAAAGGACAAAAGCAGCAAAATCAGTAATCTAACTTGTGCCAGTGATACTGCCCAAGGGAGTACACAACTGGCTGAGAAGAACCAAGAGCACGTGTCTCCTGGGGCACAGGACAGGCATTCTCAGTTAAGGCATGAACGCATGCTTAAGATATCAGAAAGGCATGGAATAATTCCTGGGTGGTTAAAAGCTTGATGTGGTATTTGCAGCAGCTCAGCCTGTCCCATGCAATATTTGATGCATGACATCAGGAAGACTGCTCTCACCCTGCTTTAGCCCTCAGGATCTCATGTACGTGTCCATCATGCCTTCCAAATGCAAAAATAAACATCTTTTAAATGCATCCAGAGTTAGACATACATTCACTCAAACAGATCACAAAAGTAGTCAAACGTATACGTCCAAGTTCACACTAAATGTATGTTGTAGCCATAAGGTTACATGACTAGCCCAATGTGACTGTCTCGTTTACAGCTCGAGTCATTAATTTTCTTATTCAAGGGATAATTCCTTGATGATTGCATGGAAAGGGTCTCATCCTCTAAGCAGCTCTGATTACAAGGGTGATCTCTTCTAGTCCTCAGACCTCCCCTGCAATCAACCTTCTCTCCTTCTAGCTCTTCCCTTCATAATACAAATAAACATCAAACATGCTTTAGTCTCTCTCATCCTGAAAAACCCATGCTGAAACATATAAGCCACTCTGAGATCACTACAATAATTCCCTTGTATTGCTTTCAAACAAATCCAGTCTAGAAAGATCTTGTCCTTGCTCTTAGTGTCAATGGGAACGACCTCCAACAACACCTTTACAACTTCTTAGGCCCATCAGTAACTTTGGCCATGCTCCTGCTTTTCTTTTCATGGTTTTGGAGATACTGTTCCCTGAATCCTTCTCCCAGGTCTCTGAGTGCTCTGTCAGCGTGTCCTCTCCGGAACTCTCCTCATGCTCCACATCTTTCCATTTTCTTCTGTAGTTCCAGTGGCCTCTGTCCTTTTTGTTCCTTCTCTTTCCCTTCCATATTTCTTCTCATTTGCAAACACAAATTCAGCTATCCTGATAAGTTACAAGATGACACACCTCCTGTTCAAATGGGAATCTCAGCTTGTCTTCTTATATTTTTACGTGTGTGTTTAGCAATTACCACAAACTCATCATGGCTAAAGGAGATACCTTACTTCTCTTCCTGAGACTCTTCTGCCGATTACCTTCTTTCATCATGCCTTGTGAACAGTAACATCTTCGTGTCGCACCAGCCCATAACTTGGATAACATCTTCATCTTGGAGCTCGCTCTTGATTCTTGTGTCTTGCATCTAAGCTATACCTCAGCCTGGCAGAGAGTTTCCATATAGTGTCTCTAACAAGCCATCCATAACATGCTCTCATCTGCAGAGATAAAACTCTCTTGACAAACACAATCTTGTTCCACAGCTATTTATCCAAAATGCTGCTTTAAAGGCCATTTTCCTAGACCATCCCTTTGGCAATGTTATTACTTTCTATGGAAGCCTCTGCCCATTCCCTTCTCTCTTTCACATCAATAATAAGTTATGTATTGTTGCTAAGTTTTCCACAGTTTACCCATGAGTCTCTCTCACCACTTCTTCAATATCAAAAGATAATTTCTACCTCTGTTGTAGCCTCAGGGATTCTATTAGCTCTAGTCCAGAGTCTGAAAATGGTTTATACCCCGTGGGTGGCTTCTAGCTCCACTGAAGTCTGTGGAATGTGGGGGCCAAGATATTGTCTTTAAAATAATTTCTGAAATCAGTGAAATTATTTGCGGTATGTAAACTTAAGGTATGTGCCTCAGGCAAGGTCTGCTTCAGAAATGGTTTGCTGGCATCATTGTGCGAGTACAACCCATCTTGGCACAACTGAAGCAGCTGATTCTACTATAGGCACAGCCTATAGCAATGACACTGTCTTTTTTCAGTTAAATTTATGTTAGTGTGTAGAATTTAAAAAAAAGTCAAACAATTATTTCAGCAAAAGCATTTCTGGCAATAGAAATGCAACCGTGTTATGGCTGCTATTAGTATAGAAAAGTTCTAATAAATAAGCAAACAAACAAATCACAACAAAACTCACTCAATCCAAAAAAATCTTTTTGACATAATCTTGTCAAAGCTTTTTCTAGAACTGGGACATGGGTATGAAAACACCAGCGAAATTATAAAAGCTAAACCAAAGATACATGTGTATGATCTATATACATATATGCAGATACGTAGAGGTCTAAATCTAAAAAAATATATTTTCTTGATAAGTATTTATTTCTATAGCTGAAGTTGAAAAATTGACAGCCCAAGGAAAAAACCCATATAGCTTCAGTGTAGACTTCACACTATTGCAGAAACGCATGTAAATCAGGACATTAAAAGATACATCTAGGATTCAAGGACTGCTTAGACATGACATCATCCTTTGGCTTCTCCTCAGACTACCTGGAAGAATGATGATCTCACGTAAAGCTTATTTTCAGAATTACTCCTACAGACACAGCACCAGTGATGGTATATATGTAATGATGATGTAGAAGCGTCTAATTCATCAGCTAGACAGCAGCATTAGAGCTCTACAATGCCAAGGGTATGAAAAGAAGTCACAGTGGGTTTATAGTACTTTAACATGAAAAGTTTTAAATACAAAATGTTGTCATTGATGGACCAAAAGTACCAAACTTAATGATCACACTAAAAGTTTAGCTCTGAGTTGGTGAGTAGGACCACTATTGCTTGTTTCCATTACATTATGCTTATTTTACAGCCCTGTATTGTTACCGATTTCATTAGAATTAAGTTAGGATAAAACTTTCATAACATACTAAAAGGACGAGAATATCTTTTTTCCTGACTAAACTAAGAAATCACTAGAAGACAATAAATACGGACCGTCTTGCTGTCATTTTTTCAGCTATTTTTAAAACTACAAGCTCTTCTTTACAAGCACTTCCTCGCCCTACGGAAATCTCCAGCCTGCACATAACCCAGCGCAGTTGTTGAACTTGCAAGAAACATTTTGCATTGTACGGCCGAGGCAGTGTGAGGGGCAGGGGAACGACAGAACGATGAAGTACTGCTCCGAAACCAAACATTGCTGCCACGCGCTTCAAAGGAGCAGAAAGCTGAGGTTTCTGGAAGTGAGTCAATAATATAACTAAACGTAGATCAGCATCTCCTAATGAGAACTCAGCAAACAGATGTTGCTGACAGCTCATTCACAGCGTTTGATGCGCTTTAATGAATGTGGGACACATGTGGCAAAAGCGTGTGTGTGTTTCTACAGCATTGCTTTTCTGAAAGGCTTTGCAGTTAATTATTGTCTGATATTTATCTCGTTCATAACACAGAAGCTCTACTTAATGTAAAGTTGCTTTGTTCTACTTTATAGCAATTTTTATGTTCTTGAAATACTGGCAAATACACGTTTGTGTTCACTAAATGCCTGTTTCTTTATCTACGTTAATGAAACGTTTATCTATCCGTCCATTCTTCTTCCACGATTCACTGTAAATATTCAAGGCTTCAACAATTACTAGTCAGCCCTCAAGTCTGACACACACAAAAGGCGAGTACTTTACCCCACAAGAATCTAGGAATAACACTGCATACTGCACAGAGGATAATCTTTCAATGCAGCAATTCCAAAGCTTTACAAACACCCATGAAGTTCCACTGCTCTGTACATTAACATTTTAAGACAGAAGAAAGGAGTTCCAACTGACTCAAAGAAACAAGGCCTAACTCTTGGCTTCTCAAGCAATGGATCAGACGAGCTCCTAGAAATGATTAGCTCCATTTATTCTGAAAAACCCAATGCTGTTGCACATTAGAAAATCAAGAGGGATTTGTACAGCCTTGTGGGCCATACCCATTTTTCAAGCCTCACGAAATTAAAGAACCCCATTTATTTCACTGCCATTGCTTTATGTCTGCATAAAACCAACATCACACTGAACTTCACATGCCTGTTCCTGGCTTTGTAAGTACCCTAGCAGCTGTAGACTGACACTTTTCCTCCTGAACATATGCCAAAGGCAGGAACCCCCTGAGATAAGTAACCCAAGAGGGACTAACCTGCCCCTGCATATATACATCCCAGCCAGCACAGCAATCTTATTCCTTTCCTAAATTTCACCCTCGCTCTCCCATGCGTATCTTTTTATTGTGACTGCTGGAAGTCATCCTCTGCAACTGCCTCCTTTGCTCAATCTCTCCTGTTACGGTGGATAACAGTAAGAGGGCTGTTGTTCTTCACTCCCAAATCCAGCACCCTCCAGGCACATAACATGAGGAAACATTTGAAACACATCCCAGGGGACATCACCAGTGAGCACAGCATGACTAATTACAGTGATTAGACTAATGGCAGAAGACTATCTCATTGAAACAACAGGACATTTGTCATATCCTACCCACTGGGAAAGGCCTGCTTCCTATCCCTGGGCTGCTGTTTACCTGTCCTACACAAGCTTGTGCCCTGGCACTGCTGCCTGCAAGCATCCCTGCATCTACTTCCTCAGCAGAGGACCAGAAGAACCCCGGTGAGGCCACGGCGCTGTGACAGGCTGTTGAGTAGGTTGCAATTGTCAGGTATGTCATCCACAGTAAGGTGTGGAACCAGCATCTCCTCTGAAACCCCACGGAAGACCCACTGAAGCCCCAGCAGGATATAGTACAACACTGGCAAATGAAATTAAGCACATTTGCTTCCTCTGCATTCCCTATATGTAGCTATCTGCCTGGCACCTCCTGGCGAGCCATGCTGCTTGCAAATGTTTCTTCTGCTCCAGCCAATTCAGCTTCTCCTAATTCTGCTTGAGCTCAACTTTGCAAAAATCCTCACCTTTTAAATATAAAGGTTTCCCAAAACATCCACTCCCCCTCCACTTTCTTTCCTTCTTTTTCACCACCTTGCTTCCACCCTGATTTCTTCCTTTACTCTGCCTGGATGTCTCTCTGACTTATCCCAGTTGTTCAACATGTCATAGACAGCCTCATACTCACCTACTCCTTTCAGGTCAGACGATGGCTAAACTAAGTATCTGCCTGGCATCTCCTAATGTCCTCCAGCACTTAAAAATAGTAGGAGAAATGCACCTTTAGTAATCAGCCAGCTCCCAAATGGTGGTGAGCCAACTGTGTTAAAAGCAAAACTATTGGGTCTGATAAAGTTTCATCTGCCCATCAGTCTCCTTTTTTCATACCAATATGCTGTGTCCACACATGGGTGTCTCTGGGATTTCCCTCCTTTCCTTGACAAATCCCAGATTTCTGATGGTCTATCATTTTCCCTGACAAAAATGACTGACCCAATGTGCCCCACTGCGTAGTTTCTCATTCCGGTGTGTGACACTGCTCATGGCTCCCACATGAGCCCCAACCCTTCGATGCAAGTCTGAGACCTGTTTTCAGTGCATCACTGCACTTACTTAGTCTCATTCTTCCCATTTCTATAATGAATGCAAGTTCATCAGCTACAGAAGGCTTTTATGACTTTGCTTTGTAGTCTCACTTTAGCAGCATGCTAACTTTGCATGTTTACACTGTTTATTTTCTTCCAACCCAGTATGAAGGGTGAAATTATACATTCCCAGAGGGACCTTCTTTTGCTTATTACTTCCCTCTTTTAATGCATTTATTAGAGTTTCTGAATTAACAGTGGCAGATGCAGGCAAAGAAAGAAAATTTTAATTTTGCAGATAATAATGGATTACAATACATTAACATCACTGTAAAACCCACAAAGTGGAAGCACTCAAGGGATGTAGGAGCAATTAATATAGTTAGTTTATTTACCTAACTCTGAAACACTGCTAGGGCATTCAGAAGCAACTGGAATTGTGTTTACACAGGCAGAGCTATAAGGTTTCTTCAGTATCACAGATAAATATCCTGCTCAGGATTCAGGGGGACATCAGCTGCTTCAGGCAAAGGAAAATATGAAAACGTATACTGAAATAGCAACTTCAAACACATCTATAAAATTTTAACAGTAGATCTTCTCCATTAAAATAGTGGGCAGTGGTAAGATATTAATAAGGTCATGGCAGAAAGACAGTTCTTAACTCTCAAGACCTCCATATTTCTGGTATTCTGAGAGATGTTCTGTACCAGTTATGAATAATCTCAGTTCACTACACAGTTTTATCATTCTAAAACAAGAAATTCCAGGAAGAAATAAGTGAAAGGTAAGCATAGATGCCCACTCAAGTTAAAATAGATATATCTAGCAGAAGTGTGTAGTTACAAGGCAAAACAATCCAAACACTTAAAACCAAAGCTACCATTAGAGTTGGGCTCTTTCAGCAGTAGCAGAAAACTTAGCGAATGCCTCATTTAAATGCAATGTCAATGTGTAACTCACAGAGCTGCCTCCTGTGCATTTCCAACACTGACCGAAAGCACTAACTCCTGCACTTTGAACACAGCCACATTGGAAACAAAAGTACCCAGCCGCACTGAGTGTCCAGCAAGCACCATCTGAAAGACAGGGCATCTTTGACTCCCAAAATTAAGCTATTCCAAACCATGAGATTCAGACGAATGTGGAATTCAGTACGTCCAAATGAAGGAAACAATGATGCTGAGGACTTAAAGAGCCTTTGTTGCAATCAAAATGGGTTAAACTAACTTCAAGTTAGATTCAAGTCCAGCCAGACAGCCTCTGTTGATAGCTGAAGGGATGAACATGCCATCTCATACTAGCCACGTACACACTGGGAACTAATTTCTAACAAAACTCCAAAACTTCAGCTGGTAAAAATAACTTAGCAACAAAAATCAAGCCTCTCCAGCAGTAAAAAAGACAAGGTATCTCTAGCCATGACCAGAGATACACATGTCTTGATGGATTTATTATGGAATTCAGTTGATCCAAGAAAATGGTGAAACTGAAGCCGGGCAAAATGGCCAAGTGAAACCCCTGGATGTCTTGAGAATGACAAGGTCTAGCAGAAACCTCCAGCAGCTGCAGTCACAAGCAGCACCTTCTTCTGACCAGCACGAATGGCCACCACCAGGCACCGTTCCTCCAGCAGCAACAGACACTCTGGAGTAAAACCAAGGAACAGCAGGCTCGAACGGCAGCGTGGGACACCGAGTGTTGGGCAAGAAGTTGGGAGGGGACACAGCCAGGACAGCTGACTCCAAGTGACCAAAGGGCTGTCCCATGGGATATCCCATGATGACATGCTCAGCAATAAAAGCTGAGGGAAAGGAGAATGAAGGAGGGTCATTTGCTCTTACACAGTTCATCTTCCCACGTAAGCATCACGCTGGCTGAGGCCTGCCTGCCTGCAGAACGTGGTTAAACATCTGCCTGCTGATGGCAAGTAGCGAATAAATTCTTTACTCTGCTTTGCTTGCACACAGAGCTTTGCTTCAGTTATTAAACAGATCTTTTTCTCACTTTTGCTCTTCCAGTTCTCGCCCCCATCCCACTGGGGGGGCAGCGGGCAGTGAGCAATCGCTGGTGGGTGTTTAGTTGCTGGCCAGGGTCAATCCACCACATGCTCCTACTATGCCGTATCTGTAATTGGACCTCAATGAACAATATAAAATTTAATTGACTGGATTTTCTCTTGTAATAAAAGATCATGGACACAAACACACAAATGTTTTTAAAAATATTCCCATTAATCTGCTCACTCGTTCCATCTGTTTCCCTTACTGTGAATATTGCACCTCCTGTTTTACTTCCTCCTATGAGTTGATGGTTTGTTTTAATATTATGAACCTGGTTCAAACTGATTGATTTTCATTGCTGGATGCTACAGAGAAACTATGGAATCTTCTTTATTTCTGTTTTTAGCGCTTATATAGAGCTAGCTGGAAATTAATTTTATTTGTAGCTTTCATTTATATTCTTCTACTTTCTATTCAGAGTCTGTGCTACATAGTTTGAGTTGAGATGCAAAAAGAGAAAAGTCTCGATTTTTTTTCAGCTCAACCAATGAAAAAAGAAGAAATCCTAACATTTGTTATAGGCAAAGTAATAAGGAAATTCTCATCCACATCCCAGTTTCACAGATCATACCATTACTCCTCATTACATCAAAGGGAATTTTCCCATTGTCTTACACTTGCTGCTACTGTTCTAACCAGATACAATTTTTGCTTCTCCTTTTTCAGAAATACTTTAAATGTACACTTTTCAGAAACTAGTACAGCAGTAGTATGCCCTTCTATTCTTCATATACAGTTTCAAACAGTTTACAGAGTTCAACTTTCAAAAGTGCTACTTCCTTTCCCCTTAGAAAATCAGGTCTCATTAAAAAGATTCAGGCCAAGCACCAAAATACCTAGGTTTTTATTTAAAAATATATATATATGTATCTTCAAGGCCCTCAATGACATTTGAATTTGTTAATTCCACAAAATGTCTACCTGCAACTTTAGATATTGCAGTATCTTCATAAAACTGATCCAAAGTGACTTTGGAAACCCAGCATTAAAACTTATAATTCACACAGGTAATTCAAAACTTTTATCCAGTAAGAATATTTTCATTATTTTTAATCTGTCTTTAAAATGACTGGCCCACGGCAGCCTAAGACTGAAATTTTATTTCCAACTCACATTTTTCCTCCCATAATGTGCCTGCAAATGTATCAGCCAAACTGCTCATTAGAACTCAGCTCCTGCATCATACAGGTTTTAACGAACAAGCAGAACTGAGCCAGCATTTCAGTATTTTAATACCAAAATAAAAAACAGGAATAAAAACAGATTTAATGGTAACTCTGTGCACTACCTTATATGAAAGTATTAAATCGACTGGACCAGACTTCCTACTTTAGTTTTATAGCTATGTAAGACATTGAGGAAAGCCAAAAATTAAAGCAGCAGGGCCAGACAGTAGAGCAGAGTCAGCTGAATGTAACTTACCATCCATTACACAGGTTTAATCTCCATGAAGTCAGCAGGTGAGAGTCAGAAATGATTCCAAAAAGTCACTCCAGTACTACTTACTGGAGATATTTTTGTTACTTGCCTCTTCCTTTGTAAGAACCATGTCTTGGCTATGATGAAATTCTGGCACATCCATCTGCAGCGTCCCCTATTCTGGCTGATGCTGTCACCTCTGCATGGATGCTGAGGCAGAACATAAGACTGAGATGACCTCACCTAGCTGTTGAACATTCAGCTCTGCAATTCCAGTAACAAAACTACTGAAGTGTTAAGCCATTTCCATGATCTTCCGTTAACCTAATGCGAGATCCTGTAATGACTTGATCTAAACCAGCCACCTCACTCCTTGCTGAAGAACAGGGAGTAGTTCTTCCCAGGGAAAACAAATTTTGTTTTTCTCATAATTTGTTGATGTATGGGTGAATAAGAACAAAGATATCCAGCAGCATATCTATCAGCCATGATGTAAGAAGGGGCTGAAAAGTGAAAACATGCAATGCAAAAAAGTCACACACGCAGAGCACTTATGAGAGCCACAGACATCCTTCCTCAGTGCAAAGTATTCTTGCTGTTGCCCTTGTGTTTAAAGCTTTCAATCCCTATATATATATATTATTTTTTATTTTTTTTTAAAGAGTAGAAGTGGAAAGGCAAAATATTTGTGCAGGACAAACAGATTTTGGACGAAAATGAAAGACATCCTTGTAATCAAGAACAGAGAACAGCTTTCCAGCAGACAGCTCAGTAACTAAGCTGATGTAAATAAGTTTTCTCTGAAAATTCCCTCTTTACACATATTGTTAAGGTTTTATCGTTCTCCCATAGGAGATGAGTAAATCCCGCTGACTTCTGTGGAGGAAGGCCAAAGTTTACAGTAGTTAAGATAGCTGCACTTTGTTCCCTGGGAATATGAAACTATCACTCTCTCTAGAAAAGCTGCATTCAAAATGAGTAATCAGAAGGGCAGAAACTCCTGGTTATTGTCCCGTAACATTAAATACAGTGAAATCACAGCACAGTCATGTATTACACACTACAGAGCCTGACATTTTCATTGCTAATGTCACCTACAGCTTAAGGCTTTTTTCTCCATAAATCAAGCAGGATTTTTTTTTTTTACTCCCTTCAAACAGAAGTGTAAGGGCGATATTTCACAAAACAATGCCATAGTTGTCACACACTAACCACATTCATTTAATAAAAAAAAGTGAAGATTCTCTGGTCCCTAAACAAAAAGCTGAACCTGAGCCACATGTATCTCTCCACTCCTTTATGCTTATTCACCTCTACAAAACAAAAAAACCCACACACACAAAACCAAGCAAACAAAAAAAAAAAAAAACCCAACACCCCAAACACACACCCATACCAAGAAACACCTGAATAATCCTGAAAAACCTTATTTCCCCTCTAATTTTCGGTCTCTTTTTTCTGGGTTTGTTTGGTTTTTTTTCCTTTAAAACAAATTACTACATAAAACTGATGACCTGTTAAGGAAATCTTTCTTTTCCCCAGAGCAAGCAAATCATGATAATGGTGACACGACTCTCCAGCTCCCACCTGACATCATCTCTATTAGACTCTTCCACATATCAATAAGCTTGGGTTTCCACAGCATGGAGGTGTTTTCACATTTCAGTCTAATTCTGACAGATCTCTCCACCTGCTTTCATTGTAAATGTTTACCAACTGCCACAGGAAACCAGCAGAAGAATGCACAACCACTTTTTAAACCACCACCTCAGGTAATCCTCCTTCAAGCACACTCCCAGGTTTCACAAATGAATTGCTCTTTCCCTCTTTCTCTCGTCCTGTACCGTTAGCCTGTTAACAACAAACCCGCTTTCAGCCTCCTATATCCACATCTGAATGGGAACAAGCTGCACGACACGCGGAACAGCAAAGCAAATTCAAACCCATGGATTATAATCTCGTCCTGACATTGAATTTGCTGGGGTGTAATCTCCATCAGAAAGAGCAGCAAAGCAGCAGCATAAAGTATCGGAGCTTTACTTTTTACCTAAATCTGCTTCACGACAGATCTTTTATACCCATATTTTAAGTCCCGTTTCACTTTTTCAGTGTCACCTGTGCTGACAATGATGCTGCTTTTACATTTCCAACTTGCAAGACAGGGTTTGAAAAACACCTTCCCCCATAGTGAGTAGGAGTGTTTTTTCCTGGTAAAAACAGAAGAATGTATCAAAAACAAAGTGTAATGTAAACTTCTGCTGAACACCGCTTTTTTCCCCTTCCCATTTCTCTCTCTTTGTATTTGTTTTGGTTTGGCTTTCTAATTAAAATATTGTGAAATGTCACTTAAAGCATCATCAGAATTTGAAATGGAACCACCTGCACTGCAAGTAATTACTCCTTCCTTACACGCAGGGATATCAGTGGGGACAAGACCCCCAGGAAGCACACGCTGGCATGCAATCGTTGCCCTCGGTGCAGGTATATGGTGGCCAGTCTGACTTTTTGTAGGTAAACCTCTCGTTTCAGCACAGAAGTCAATCCTTCAAATAATGCAAAGTGCATTACTTTAGTGCAGAATTAGCAGGCTTGCATGATTTTTTTGAGGCTGATGGCGACTGTTCACTCAGCTCCTGCTCAGATTTTGGCTTAACACATAGCTCGTGCCAAGGCCTGGCACACGCCAGGAGCAGCACTGTCGGGGCAAAGCAAGAGCAGCGTGTCTGCCGGGCACAGCGGGCAGGAGAGACGTAAGGGCCGTTCCACGTCTGTTCTTAACCTGCAGCGTGCTGTCCCCTGCAGCCCCATCAGCTTCTGTATCTCTGCAAAGTACCCGCCTGGCAGTTTCTTCAAAATCGCCTGATGGAAACAGTACAGGCCCGGCTTCCAAGCTAGGAGGTGTAAATGTGTCGGCTAACCCAAAAAGCTTTTGACATAGATCCAACCCAGCAGCCAGATTGCTGAGGTTTTACAAAACAAAACAACAAAACCCAGCAAACCACAAACAAAAAAACCAAAACCCTCCCTCAAAATAAGAACCAACAAAACAAACTCAACCAACAAAAAAACCCAAACGTGATATCATGTTTGTAAACTTTGACCACTGCTTCTTCCTGTTCTGGCTCAAACAAGTTAATGAACCGTTCCAAACTTGTGGGTTTTTAATTCTACTACTCAAAGTACTATGTGAAGACTATGAGAGAGAATATTATACCTCAACACATTATATCTTTCTCAACACTCACTGCTTTTCCCCCCACCCCTCAAACCAAATTGGAAACACCCCTGGATAGGGTCAGCATTTGAACTGCAACGTGCTATGAAATGTAGGAGGTTTTCACAGGGAAAAAAAAGAGGAACGCGATCGGTTAGAACTCATTACTCTCCACATTTTATACTCATTTCAAAAACCTGGGTCATAAGTCCTCCCTGTTGCAAAGTCACCTTTATAGATGCCATTATTTCACTTTAGGAGACAAAAACAACCTTGCCACACAAAGGCCACTCCTCTGCATCGCTCAAATATGTGTACCTGACTTTTGAGCTCCACTGAAGCCTCATGCCTCAGAGAATCTGGTGTTCATTTTGTTCAAAGTTAATGCCACGTGTCTGACAGTTGGTAAATTGAGTCTCTCTTGTTTCCTGGGCAGGATTTCTCACTTGTTATCTTTCAGTGCACTGGAAAAGATTGCTTTCAAAATTGAACTTGTCAAGTCAACCAGTTCACTTCTGAACAATCTCTGGAATGTGCACCTTCCGAGTTGATGCATTTTCATTCACTCATTGAGAGCACCTAAATCAATACAACGAAAGAAAACACTGGTAGCCCACTCCCAGAGATGATGGGAACTCATAATGCAATTGAATTGTGGACACATTTAGTATGTATAGATACATGCATTTAAACACACACATATGGCTATACATCTATAAATACCTATGGCTGCCATTACCACATGCAGACCAGGTGTTAGCAAATCAGAAATGAGATCAGAAAACTAGATAAAGCAAAACAGAGACCGGTCAGTGAGATAACTGGATGGCATTTCCATTGCCAAGCCAAGGATTTATATGGCAGTTTCTGCATCATCCAGAATACGGAGCACAACAAGACATGAGGCAAATGGAAGAGCTGGGACCTGCTGGTACTTCATTATGCCTGATGGATTCTGTCGTTACAGTCTAAAGCCTGCAGTGGAAGATCGAAGTTAAAAAGCAAAAGCAACCACCCCCCAACCCCAAAACTTCCCCCCATACGCCACCATTATTCTCTCAGAAACACAAACTCTTAGAAAAAGATGACTTTTCCTCAAGTCTAGTAAGAAGCCATATAATCTTATACTTTCAAGATGCTGATGGGGGCGGGGGGTGTGTAAGTAAAAATCTGTCCTTCATTTCTTCCTAACACTGACACAACACGCAGTCTGATCTGATAGGCACTTAAGCCAACAAGCATGTTCACAGAGTTAAGCGCCTGGTTTTGTGCTCTGTTCGGGAAGTACAAGTTTAAATAACAGTTCAAGGTTAAGAAATTGCATGTACAGCTTCCCTGAAACCCAGACCTGAGTCTATAGGGATTCCAGAATTGTCTAGAGACTGAGCAAGTGAGCAGTTAGCTTGCTGAGAGTACACGAGACACTGACAAAACCTGTAGGAAGATTTATTTTCTCCTTCAGTGAGCCTAACTATGCCCAAATGCCTCATCGCACCAACAACTGTAGGTGGACAGGGATGAACATGAGATATGTCCTGGGAGGGATCTAAACCCCACTCCAAGTAAGAGGTAGGAATAAGTACTACACACAGAGAGAGAAGCTCTGCAGCTGGATCTAAGGGAAAGAACTAACCAGCCAGAATGTGCTGCACGGAACTGTATTTCCCTTCATATTCAGAGCTTGCCAAAGAGGAAATACTGGACAGGAGACGAGCATTTGCAAGGAAACATAATGCAACAAGTTGTTAACTATTAGCAAACATAATTTTCTTGTTAGTAAATTAGATATTACAGCAGATAACTTGGTCTTTGTAGTCCCAGCACAAGAGGCATTTCATATCGTGGAGCATCTCAACTGGCTCATTCAGGCTTTGCCAGGCCTCCTGGAGACATTTACTGCAAAGCTTTCTTGTACTTGCTGCGTTCTTCACAGCACTAGGAGATGCTGGAGATCTTCCCACTTGGAAAGCAATTCTTCTAAATTGGAAAGAAGGCACAACACCTTCCCATCATGCTGTCATATTGGAGTTTGAACTCTTTTTGACACTAGATTGTGTCAAAAAGGGAAAAAAAATGTAAATTGGCAGCTTTTGCAAAGCTTAGGAACTTTCTTTGAACTCAATTAATCTAGTTTAGAAACTATCCCATAACACCATCTGACACGCAGCAAAGAATAGAAGTTCTCAAAAGGAAAGTGGCTGCTGCTGAAGTTAGCCTTTGCTCGTCTTCCTTAGAGGCCCAAAAGAGTATGAGGGGGGAAAAAGAAATAATACACCCAGAAACCATAAGGAGTATGAAGGACCACTGTGCTCCTTTTCATTACAATTATTATTGTTGTGGGTATTACTAATATTATTATTTTTATTTTATTTCAATTATTAAACTGTCCTTATCTCAACCCATGGGTTTTAACCTTTTTCCTCCCCAACCCACCGGGGAGCGGGGAGAGGAGGGAGCGAGCATCTGCGTGGTACTTAGTTGCTGGCTGGGCTCAAAGCACGACCAGGGGCAGAGAATCAGTGACCAACCAACATATGTTAATGTCTGTGAGGACATTTCAATTTAAGTCCAAGAATTTTCCAGATGTACATCAAGGGACATGGCTACCATCTGTCATGAGAATACCCGCTTTTCTATCCCTCCACACCTGTAACAGAACTATATATTGGCAAAATTACGCATACTTAGCAAGACTCGTTACTCAAAGTGCTTTGGAGAACACTCTTTATACACATGGAAAGCTTCATAACGTGCACTCTATTTTCTGTATTTATGTTTGACTATTGGCATCTTCTCCAGGAATACTAGGGCAGGGGGGAATAAAAAAAAAAAAAAAAAAAAAAAAGAGGTCAGAAGCCATTAAAAATAATTTCATTTGCTGTCATTTATCATACCAGGCTGCTTTTCAAAAAGCAATATGAAATCAAGCTTTCTGAAATTAATCCATATGACAAATGTCTATTTCCTGTCTCTGCCTCAATTTTATAGTGACATGCCTGCCCTTATTAGATTTAGTACCTGCTGAAGTCAAAAGAAACTTAAAGAAATTCAAAATGGCAAAGATGATCTAAACCTTTGCCACATACATGCCCAGAAATCATAACTAAAGGCTGACTAAACACAAAAAACCAGGACAACCCTTCACCTCAGATAAAGTATCTTTCACTTGCACGTTATCAAAATTTTAAAAAATAGTTACCTTAAACTCTTTTCAGTCCTTCCTTCAGAAAGTTTCTATTTAACTATAAAGCAATAGATAAAATTTGACAAAATTTTAAAAAAAAACCAAACCACCACCAAAATTCTATAGCTCAGAGACACTGGAAGCATTATTCAGTTGAAATGAAGGAATTGCAAAGATTTAACCTCAAACTAAATTTGGAACAGCTCTATAACAACAGAAAGACATTTTAAGACTGAGCGGGTAAACAAACCTTGTATCCTCCAATACCATTACAATCAGTATGACCATGCTTTCAAAAAGTTAGGCTTCAATTTTTAAAGGTTAGACTTAAAATACTAAATTAATAGAACTACAATGTGCGCTTGCACTATGGAAAGGGCTTCCAGAATGCTAACGTCCTTTTATAATTCCACTGACAGGCGATAACTAGCTTGTGAAATCATGACATGGAGTACACGACTTGCTCTTGGCCTACCTTTAGTGCCCTCATACCAGTAACTCTTAAGACCATTCTCAGATGAGAGGAGCTTTCGTGATTACGATACTCAGCATGAAGAGCAGGGGGTGGTGGGTAATTTAAAGTTTAGCTACAACTTACCAGTCACATCAGGAGCTGGTATAAAATTGCATCACTCTATTAAGGCTGTACTTCCACATAATTATATTTAGTGACAGCACACCTGATTGAAGAGGGCTAACCCTCCCCCCACAACGCATCTGCTCTGCTCACAGAGGACTCCGCTGCCACCTTACTTCAGCTGATTCAGTTATGTGCATTGCCACGCTCTAAATTAGAGCTGGGAAATGAGGCAGCTAAAATCATGCACACATCAATACGTGAAACTTTAATGAAGCTATGGTAACTGCCACCAGTTTAAAATCTGACCCTGTGCTGTTCATGAACTCTAACTACTTGATTCCAGGAATTTCTTTGTGTTTCTGTCATTTGGGTCTAAACAGCGACTGCACGGAGACTGCGACGTCTGAACAAAGCACCACGTTCACCAGCTCCTCACTGGGTACAAAGTGCTGGAGTTATTTTTGGTCAGTGCTATAGTCTAATGTATGTATCATATTTCCTCCCGAGTATAAATGAAAGGTGAGGGTGAACTCGCATCTGTTTGCAGGCAGTTAGTTTTAAGCACCTCCTGTCCAGCCAAACAGTCCTGGACAGGGGAGACACCTTTTGAAGCAATCGGGACCAAATAAGGATTAACTAACTGTTGCTCACCCCAGAAAAGGGAGCAGTACCAAGCTTTTGTGGCTGAGCTGAAGCCAATACCTGCAGTGAGAGATTAAGTGCTCCATTTTTCGCTTGGAGTCAAAGCAGATCCTCTGGGAACTGACCCCAGGCATCTGCAAGCAGCCAAGCCAGGTCAGCTGTCGGCCAAGTAAAAGATGCTGGTTCACCAGAACTGCAGGCAGCAAACTAAAAGCACGCGGTGGTCGACCACACCAAAGAACACAAGGCTGCTCACGAGCTCCATGCAGAGAAAATACTTTTATAATGAAGGAACAACTGCACACGCTGCCCAGGGGAAAGCGCAGGGGCCACGAGCTCAGGCAAGCTGAGGGTTATCCTCAGCTCTGTTCACTCAGTAGATAGTTGCCTTTGGTATCTTTTCCCATTCCTACTGGAAAGAGCTGAGCCACCTCACCAAGTTTCTGTGAAGCTCCATCCAGACAATAATAAAACCGTAAGGTCCTTGGATGAATGATACCACACAGACGAACAGCACTTACTTATTTCAGCTTTAAACACTGCTACTCTGTCCATGGCCTTGGCCGCAGCACAGCTGGGCGCTGCCCCATTCCTCTGGGGACACGGGGAGAGCTACGGGAGCTGATCTGGGGCTTTTTTTGGCTTAAGACCCTACTTTGGCCCCCAGCTGAGCTACAGCATCAATCCTGGAGCAACAGCAAAGCTCACACACTCAGCAGTCAGTGCCTTTATACAAGCACTAATAATGCACAGGCCGGCGGGTGGCTGGGCCAGACAGCAGCCGCTGCAGGATGAAGGCCAAGTCCTCTCCCGAAGCAACCCGGGGCAGCGTGGCAGGGAAGCCAGCAGAGCTCCAGCTCTGAAGAGCGGGCAGCCCCCTCTTTCCAAAGTCACTGTGTACTAACAACTACTTGTTTCAACTTCATTAGGATCTTCCAGCTTCTCCTTGCATTCTCTCTTCTGATTCCACTCCCTTTAACTCTGTTCTTCCCTCCCTCAGTACTCTTCCCTTTCCTTTCTCCAGTCTTTTCCATTAACACATCTCATCCCCTCACGTCTTGCTTCATGTGACGCACTGACCTCCTCCTCTCATTTTCTGAGCCAAATAGCCTTGTCTGACTTAAGAGATGTTTCCACATTTAAACCCTGCAGTTATGAAAGTGATAGAGGCAAAGGGTGGGAGTTCCGTGGAGTCGGCACAGATAGGCAGTGCGGTGTTTCAATCTGTGGTACACATTTTTAGATAAAGTGTAGAGAAGATTGTTTGCTTCTGCTAGTTTAAATAAAATGAAAGGGCACAATTCTGAATGTGACTCAATACTGGGGACACTCTCTGAGCTACTTTAGGTAAGCAGTGCGGTACAGAAGCAATGCCAACTGTAATCACTGTAGGTCCTGGTATCCTGAGAAATTAATCGAAGTAGCTACTGCAGAATAAGTACTTTCAAGTGGTTTCAAGAGTTTCTAAATAGACACTCTTACTCCAGACAAATGTCCTCATAGGGGATTATATCTATATCATTAACGTAAAAAAGTTTCTCCCAGGAAAAATCCAGGAGTAGGCAGATCTAGGGATTTGGCTCATCACCCAGAGAAAACTTTCCAATCAAATTCACTTTCCCTACAGCTTTTCTCATTTTGTTTCAGCTTCATTTCAAGTCCTTACTGTGTACTTGGGTCCCCTCCCCTACAACCTGCCATCTTACAGAAGAAACCAGAGAATGAAAAGTATCTGCTGCATTGTGGAGAAATAGGGATAGGAATAGGAATAAGCAGGGCTGTAACGAGAATGCAGCACTTCGCCCTCCAGTAAGCAGCCATAATAATTTGTGGGCTGAAACCAGGAAGATCTTTCATTACACCAGGCAAGGAGCTAATGAACACAGCTTTAACTTGGAGCTGCTAAATGCCAGGCAGACAGAAGACAGGGCATGTATTGCTGAAGGGGCATGCTCCAGGATATTATTATTTTAATATCTCTTTTTCCCCCAAGTTGGCCAGTCAACACTATTACGAGCTGGATTGAAGGCTTGGAGCTTGTTTCAGATCCCTTGGGATAGATGAGAATCTTGGAATGCAAAGGACTGTGGACTTATGTGTGGCTCTTATCCCTCACTGTGAGTTAACAAAAACCCAGCAGCCAAGAATTAAAAACAGAGGATCTGCCTCTTTACCACCTTGCTCCCTCCTCTCTGCCTGGTGAAGTCCTGACCGAAGTGTGTGTGTGTGTGTGTGTGTGTGGGGGGGGGGGGGGGGGGGAGGGGAGCTAACCTGCTATCGTAACAGAAGGAAAACGTCCTGCCTTGTGTTTATAAAACCCTATTGCTTTGAACACCGTTGAGAAGTTCAAGCTGCCAATAACTGCCATTTGCTTTTAAGAAGTCGTGCAGGCTGGGCTTCACAGTGAAGGGAAAAAATCTACCAGTAAGAACACTGATCAGAGGGTGTGCAATTCACCCAGCCTCCCAAAAGCTGACCAAGTATGTGAGCAGCAGAAAGCAAATACTCAGTAACATCTCTGACCATATAAAATTGCTCCTGTTTTCACTCTTTTTATCCAGTCTGAGACAATCTTGTCACCTTTGCTTTCAGAAGCCTGATTTTATCTTTTTATCACTGCTGCTACAAGACAGCTTGACTGCAATGAACACGCTTGTAATTAAATCAGTTGACCCAGAAAAAAAAAGTGCTAACACCTGTCTGGATTAAAAACCAAATACAAGTGAACACTCACTCTGACTACAGGTAGACAATGCTAAAATGCTGGGACTGATCATTAAAAGAAGATGGGAACCAAGGTCCCCTGGCTCTGTGCTTATGCCACATTCCTAAGCTTCCCTACATTTTCTACAGTTTTAAGCCTGTGAGTGACCTACTTAAGATAATGTAATTAAAATAAGCAAGAGTGTAATCATGTTTGCTTCAAGAAAGTCTAAAGTTTCCCATATTTTTTCCTCAAAAAGCAGAGGCTTTGTTGGATGTTGTACGTTATTAAGATAAAGCAAATTATTTCTGCAGAGCTGTTTTAGACCCCTTTTAGAACTGTGGATATTCATTTACTCACACAAAAACGTGCTTAATAATATATGCCTGCTCTACTTGCTTGTTTTATTTACCTTACAGTTTTCTCTAATACAAAGAAAACTCCCTCAAAGGGACAGGTTTTTGGGGTCCAAAGATCTACAGGACTCCAAAACCCCTATAATAGTACATCTCTTCATTCAGGCTTCTATTAATCAGATGCTGTTCCTCTTTGACTCAAAATGTCAATACAAAGCAAAATAGCATGCTTACACACAGAAAACTGCACACCCACCCTCAGTCCGTTTTCTCTGCTTCTGATTTGACTCTCTGAGCTTTCTCCTAGCCACTCAAAAATCATTCCTACTTATAGTGCCTCCCAAAGACCACAATCAAATCAAATATTTCATCTGTGTTCCCAAATGGAGAGTGTGTGTGCATGCGTGAAGGTGGAATCAGGACATCATGAAGTACCGCAGAGAGAACTGGACAGCAGAATACCATTACAAAAACATCCCAAAGCCATTAAGAGATTTCAGCTGATGTCAAACATGTCTGGACTGGCTGAAGAAGAAAAAAGTTCAGTTTAAAAGACAACTAAATACGCCGTGGATGTTGTCTACCCAGACTTTACTAAAGCCTTTGATAGTTTCCCACAGCATTCCTCTGGAGAAACTGGCTGCTCATGGCTTGGTGAGCTTGCTATTTGCTGGATAAAAAAAATAAATCTGCTGGACACCGAGCCCAAAGCACAGTGGGGAATGTGGTTACACCCCACTGGTGCCAGGCACCAGCAGTGTCCCCAGGGCTCAGTACTGGGGCCAGCCCTGTTTAATGTCTTTATTGACCATCTGGACAAGGGAATCAAGTGCACCCTCAGTATGTTTGTAGATGACACCAAGCTAGGGGGTGTTGATCTGCTGGAGGCAGGCAGGCTCTGCAGGGGGTCTGGGCAGGCTGGACCGATGGGCTGAGGGCCAATAGCATGGGGTTCAACCAGGAGAAGTGCCAGGTCCACTCTTGGGTCACAGCAACCCCACACAGCGCTCCAGGCTTGGGGCAGTGTGGTTGGGAAACTGCTTGGAGAAAAAGGGTCTGGGGATATTGGTCAACAGCCAGCTGAACACGAGCCAGCAGTGTACCCAGGTGACCAAGGAGGCCAACAGCATCTTGGTTATATCTGAAACAGCGTGGTCAGCAGGACCAGGGCAGTGATCGTGCCCCTGTACTGGGCACTGCTGAAGCCGCACCTCAAATCCTGCGTCCAGTTTTGAGCCCCTCACTAGAAGAGGGACGTAGAGGTGGTGGGCCGTGCCCAGAGAAGGGCAACGGAGCTGGGGAAGGGGCTGGAGCACAAGCCTTACGAGCAGCAGCTGAGGGAACTGGGGGTATTTAGCCTGGAGAACAGGAGGCTCAGGGGGGACCTTATCGCTCCCTACAGCTGCCTGACAGGGGGGGTTGTAGGCAGGTGGGGGTTGGTCTCTTCCCATGTAACAAGTGATGGGGCAAGAGGAAACAGCCTCAGATTGTCCCAGGAGGTTTAAATGGGGTATTAGGAAAAAATTTCACTGAAAGGCTGGTCAAGCATTGGAACAGGCTGCCCAGGGAAGTGGTGGAATCACCACCCCTGGAGGTATTTAAAAGTTGTGTAGATGTGGCACTTAAGGACACAGTTTAATGGTGGACTGGGCAGTGCTAGGTGAACAGTTAAACCTAATAATGATAATCCTAATAAAATAATAAACCTAAATGATAATCCTAAAAGGTGTCTTCCAACCTAACAATTCCATGATTGTATGATTCTAAAAATGGCTCTTACTCCACCAGGTAAATGGAGTCTTTGTTCTATTGTATTAACATTAATATATTAATATTACCATGATAGTTCTTATTACCAACAGTACACATTCAGCAGCAACACCAGTGAGTACTTTAAATTACATCTGTCCTACTCTTCACAGCTAAGTCTGCTCTGGGAGCAGGAACCCAAGTTCGCTCCAGTGTGCTGCTCCCCTGCGGTGCCTGACCATGCTCCTGCAGATGCTGGGATGCTGGCAGTGCTAGAGGAAGACAAAGCTCAACTTGAATTTCACAATTAAGAGGTAGGGTGTGCAGGGCTTAAAACTGCTTTGTAGGATTGAAGTATAAGCAGCTTACCACGGAGGGTCTGGAATACTGTTTCTAATCAAATCTAAATCTCCTGAGCACCATTTCACCTGAGCCTAGATTTCTCCTTTACTGTAGAGCTGACACTCCAGTCTGCGAGTTCACATTTCATTGGAAAAAAGTAATGAAAGGAGCTCCTGTATTTCCCATTTAACATTTCAGCCTTCTCAAGGGTAATAAAACAAAACCTCCCTACAACAACAGATAAGTCAGACAAATAAAATGTCAAACTACTTTAGAAATAAGCTAGTCAAGATAATAGAATAAATCTCTTGGGTAGCCATTAACTGCATTCTTTTATACATTTGGTAAAGATGCTTCCAGAGGACGTGTAATGGCTAATACAAAAGGATGTGTGCTATTTTTGCATCTCTTCTTTAAAGTTAATCTAGTGCTGACAAAAAGATACCTGATTAATATCTGGGGAACCTAAACCTTCCCCACATCCTCAGGAGGAATGACACCACTGACAGTTCTATTAAACTAAAGCAGAGGCTGTACAGCCAGACAGAGGGAGCCCTGTGCTGAGGCTCCAGGGCAGGGATCCTCATCCCAGTTCTCCTGCCAGCCAAGTGACCACGGGGGCAAACTTATTTCTCTGTTACATATATCCACAGTGAGGTTAATCATATTTGACAAAACACTGAGATCTATCAGCACAAAGCTCATTGCAAGAGCTCTGTATTTTTATTACCACCAAATTCCCTGGCTGCACCCATAACAGAAAGGGAATAAAAAAATCCGTATTAACCAAACACCTAAGTTGTGAGTAAACCGACAATATGGGATACAGCCATATTTATTCTTTTGCATTGCTTCCTGCAAAACAAAGATGACAGTAACAGCCCATACTAATAGTTACTCAACATCACAAACCAAGAACATATCAGTTAGACATTACTTTTCCTATTACGCTTTCCAAATGACTTGTCATTGTCACCATAATACAGCATTAAAAATACTGCACTCCTCAGCCTCTATTTTTGATCAGCCAGGTGCTCTGGGAATTTCTGTCTATCCCTAGTCATAATTAAAAGTTGTTATTCCCATTTTCAACGTGGCTTACTAGCAATTAAATCTACTTGGAAAGAAACAACTTGGTTTTTTCTTCCATAGAAATCATTTACTTGTTTTTAAAAATGAATTAGACTTGCTAGGTTAAAAAGCTAATTCTGATCCCTCCTTCTGCCTAGATGTTATTAATGAAGTTTCCTCATCTCCCAGTGACTCTCAGAAGAGCTGGAGAATTTCAGCATCTCTCGGAAGGTGACCAGGGCTTTCAGAGAAGGTTACAATATGATAATGAAAGCTCTTGCAGCAAAGCCCTGTTTCTGCCCTAAGAGCACCGGGATGTGCTAAGCAAAGCTCCAGCTTATGAGCTGTCTGAGGAAGGAATTTTTGAGGACTGTCTGGCACAGTGCGGTTCTTTCTTTTAGTCAGGTGCACACAGAGGAGCAGAGAGAAACTTGTTTTGCAGATCTTTTCCCTGGGCTCAGGTTTCTGGTCCTCTGCTTTCACAGTTTGGTCTAAAATTGAGGTTTCACCTTCATTATTTTTGTTGCCATTTATACTCAGGGAAAGGGCTTCTCGAAGTGAGATTTTTCACTTTTTATTGATTACAACTGTTAAAGGAGCCTGTAGGTTTTCTCCATCCTGTCAGCCCCAAGCATGTCAAACCAGTCTCTGTCAGTAGTGAGGCAAGAAGCAGGAAGAGCTAAAGAAAACCAAAAACTGGTGGGGAAAGCAAAGCATTACTTGTCTCCACAATGACTCCACTCCTACCGTCAGGCACGTGGGCAGAAAATCTTTTCATGGCACTAAGATCGTTTTAAATCTCTCAGAGTCTGCAACCTGAGAGCTTCTGGAATATACTCCTTGTCTGTGTGTAAGTACTGCACAGGCACAGGCAGACATTCCCCTCCCTTTCTGCCAGGGAAAGGAAGGTGATGACATGCTATTTTTCCACTGCTCCATTTCCTTCTCTGCACAGCAGAGGCAACTGTTTTGGCTAAATCTCTAAATCTCACCTCCCAGTGACACTGCTATTGAGGTGACAACTCATACTGCTTGATTTCAATGGTGAAGTACTACTTGGGAAACTCACACTTCTTTCATAAAGTTAAAGTACAAACACTGTATCTATAATCAAATACGTTCACTGTCAGTCCAAACAGACACTCCCAGCACTCATTCCCCATGTTTCGCTATCCCTTACACAAGAGGAAAAAAGGGGTCATCCTTAGCCTGTAAAGAACATCTTAAAGACTCAATATAAAAAAATTCTGCAGAGAAACAGATTTTGCTCGGATTTTTTCCTGCACAGTTTATACAGCAGTGTTTTGCACAGTGTCATAAGGATGAGGGATTAAACATGGCCCTAAGAGCTGTATCCTCTATATAGCGATGATGTGTGAATATTTACAGTAACAAAGCAAATAAAGAAGACTCCTACTCTTCTCCGATCCTCGCCTATTGGAAGCTGTGCTTGAGTTAAATATACAATCACACAAAACTAACAAAATCATCACTGGCAATGCAGAAAATTGGGTCAGTCTGGCTGCTGAAAGCCTGTGTTTGTTGAATCTCCCTGGCCTAAGCCTGTAATTCAGTCTAAGAACTGAAAGCAAAGTTGCTTACATTTTGACACAGTAATTCAGAAAACAAACCAAACCCCTAGCCCAATTACAGACTCTATTAGGTGGTAAATTATGGCCACTCTACCAAATTAACCTGCTACGTTTAACTGGAAAACCTACATGGACAGAACAGCCCTTCTGAAGGGCCTGTAATAACAGCAGATGTTTTAGTCTTCACAGACAACAGAAATGGTGAAAAGTGACAAAAAGAGTTATTTCCTAGTATGAATCACTGATCTTCAATTGACTCATTTCAATTATCCCAGGGTAACATTAATGATATAGCAAAGATATTAATTCCAGTTGTAACTAACATGGAAGTCGATACAAAGAGAAGCAAAGAAAACACATTTTCCCACAAAGAATCAGAGAGCTAGGAGCTAGAGGAAAAGGGTCACTGAAAGTCAGGCAACCGAAAAATTCCTGATAGACACCAGCTTTTGAGAGTTTGAGAATAGCAGAGTCAAAAGTTAATATCGATTAACATCAGATGCCCAACTTCAATTCTGCTTCACCCCACAGACCTTGGTCAACCCCCCAGTTTGCATGTGCTGCAGAAGTCCACAGACCTACACGGATTAGTAATTATCACCCGCAGCCCCCCGTTAAAAGGCACACCACGCAGGGGTGATGGCTTTTCTGAGTGTCTCCAGTAGCTTGCCAGCAGCGAGTGCTTGCCATTTGCTGTCATGTGGATTTTTGGTTCAACTGCAAACTGGAAATTATATTTCCTTCCAGATTTCTGACAAAATCCAACTTCCAGCTGGAGGTTGGGGCTGGTCACTATAACTGTTTAAAGGAGACCAAAATAGGAAGTACTTAAGATAAATAAAGGGGGAAGACTAAGCCTCCGTTTAAATGCTTCACTGCTTCACATCCACTCACGTGGAAGTTATTACAGTGCTTTACTTGTAGCTTTATTCTTCCAGAAGATTCAGAAATATTTTTCCCAAGAGGGGACTGAACATAAACTCCAATGTATCACCATCTTCTTTTTGCCCTACTTCAGGAGCTGCACTCTGCGAATTCATACTAAATATACCTCGGTGCCTTAATCATTTGCTGCTGGGTGGATCAACTATATACTTGCAGCAACTGTGCCAGATGCTGCAGCACCTCTTTTTTGATCTGTTTATCTGTCCTTCCATTACCACAGCACGTTCTTCAACACCTCCGCTGTTTTTATAACATGATTGGAAGCACTTGGCTGGTTTTATTTGCAGTATTCAAAATACACAGGCTGTGCACAAAAGACGGAGTTTCAGGGAGAAAAGAATGAAGGTATATTTCACGCATAACTTCAGCAGACAGGATTTTTTTATTATTATTATTATTTTTCTTAAACATTGAAGCCTCATAATATATCAACCTTCATCATAAATGGAAAAAAATGATCTGGCTTGGAAAGAACAGAGTTGCTTTCAGCATTCAGGTAAACAGTACTCTCGTCACTTGAAGCTATATTAGTTTGCCAGTAATACTAAAGAAAAAAACCAAAACCCACGGTCCTGGGATAATTCAATGCCCACTTCAGTCCCTTCACCCAAAGGGTTCAGCACAATGTCTTTCCAGGCCATCCCACTCCAAGGGAAACTGAGAAACACAATCCACATCAGCAGTAAGCAACAACTCTGCTACCAGCCTGATCCATCATATTAATTATAACAGTTTCTGCAGACTGTCTTTTCTACCCTTTAAAAAGCCATTCACCAAGGCCTGAAGTTCAAATGCAATCATCCATGCGGAACTTTATTCTAGATCAATAAATTGATCACAGCCATTCACATACCTGATGCAGGAACAGGAGCTCAGAGCACCTGACGTGATCCCAGTTGACAAGGTGGCCTCTCCACAACCAGCAAACCACAGACCTGCAAAACAGGAGCCTGTGTGTCAGAAGCCACGTGTCTTTTGCAAAATACAAGGCAAAGAACAGTCTCTAAACATCTTTCAGGAAGGACAAAAGAGACCCTCCTCATTAACTGAACTAAAATCCCTGGGTTGAAAACTAACAGAGGGAAACTTGGCATTGTACGGGAGTTCTCAGTGTAACCGTAAAGGGGTGGTGCATGGAACCTGTAGCTTGGCTGACATTGTCATCAGAATGACAACACCCACCAACAGCAATGGGAGCAGAGCATGGGGGAGACACCACGTTCTCAGGGTGGTGGGGTCAAGCTCTTCACTCTCAATGGGAACTTAAGCTCCTCTCTCCCATAGGCAAATCCGAACATCCCACACAGCATGTTTCCACTTAGGTCCAAGTTTCAAGCATTCTGTTAGAAAGGGTAATGTTATCAGATTGTCTGCATAATCTGAATCACATTAAACACTGGATCAGAGATGAGCACTTCATGGACTTCAGACTCAAAAGAAATGCCCACATAAATTCTACACATCCAGAATATGTAATGTATAAATGCACTTTTTTTTTTTTTTTTTGGGGGGGGGGGGGGGGTGGAGGGGAGAGGCATGGTTTGTTGAAGAACAGAAAATAGAAGAAACTATTACTGCCAAGTTAATCTAAAGAAAAATCAAGTATCAGCTACCCAAATCAAAATAAATGTTTTCATAAAACACTGAGCATTAGAATCTCTTTATTACCCAATATTTTGACTTTTTAGATATTTACACTTTTGATCTTTTTTCTCTATAGCCACAAAGATTAATTTTTAATTATGTTTTTTAAATGAAAGCTGAGATCTACCCAAAATCTCATGCGTCCAAAATTCAGAAATTGGAGGGCTTTTCATAAACTAAAAATAAAATAAATAAATAATATTTTAAAAATCATCAATCGAACAGCAGAAAGTGTCAGCAGTGGGATGATACTGTACAAAAGAATGAGATGACTGCACTGGATTAAACCTCCATCCCAAGTCAGGTCATTGTCCACATGATGCTCTGAATTAAAACTTAGCTTCACAGAATCACAGACTAGTTGAGGTTGAAAGGGACCTCTGGAGGTCATCTGGCCCAACCACCCTGTTCAAGCAGGGCCACCTAAAGCAGCTGACCAGGATCGTGTCCAGACAGCTTTTAAAAGATCTTCAAGAATTGAGACTCTGCAGCCTGTCTGGGCAACCTGTGGCAGTGCTCAGTCACCCTCACAGCAAAAAAAAAAAAAGTTTCCTGATGTTCAGACAGAACTTCCCATGTTTCTGTTTGTGCCAGTCGCCTCTGGTCCTGTCACTGGGCACCACTGAAAAGAGCCTGGCTCCAATCTTTCCAATCTTTGCATCCTCCCTTCAGGTATTTATATACATTGATAAGATCCCCTCTGTGCCTTCTCTTTTCAGAGCTGAATATTCCCAGCTCTCTCAGCCTTTCCTCAATGAGAGATGCTCTGGTCCCTTCATCAACTTGACTCTTATGATAAGACTCACACTTCTTCACAACTACACAGAAGTCTTCCCAAAGCCCACAGGCCACTTGGCAGATGCAGGTATTTGATCCTGTTCTACTGCAAACCGCCTGGGAATCAACACACTGCCAACTTGCTGCCAGCAGATTTTAGTAAAAAAATGGCTTGGTGACACAGCCCTTCTTCCAAGGGCCCTGAAAACAAGCGATTTATCAAGTCCTATGGCTCTGCTCAACTTTGCCCACAGTCTCACCCCCCACCACCCCAGTCATGGACCAGCTAAAAGCTTTTCTTTCCAAGCCTTTCAAGTGGAGCATGCTATAAGCAGAATAACAGAAGTCTTGAAGCCAATGCAATGACTGCTGTACTTATTGTTTCAGGTAGGATTAGTGCACTTGGAGTGGTAGAAACCAGCTGGAATGGACAATTAAGAGTTCAGACTAATCCTCAAAGACAAGCTGCTTAAAGACCGAATAGCCTAACTGAAACCAGTGAGATCAGAGAGTGATTTAACTCTTTCAAAAGGCCTGAGAGGCCTCTGACCCTTGTTTTCCCAATAGGCTTTCCGTGCCTTCAGATCAAAGTCATCCAAAAAGGTGAACTTCAAACATCTGTTTCAAACGAAGAGGATGGCACCAGAGAATGTCTTTTATTCAACCAGACAGACTCTGCAAGAACACACACAGATGTTCAGCACTCACATCTTCTACTTCTTGAGTTAAATAAATAAAAAATTATAATTTAAATCTGTATGTTCTAATTCCTGAATAAATGAGATAGATTAATTAGATTAGACAGACAGAAAAACTAGGGCCATTCCTTCCCATTTAAGTACACACTCAGTTCAGGAGAAGTACTGAGAAGGCAAAAAAAAAATCCATTGCATAAATTAAACAATTCAAGTACAGCATTAGAAAATCTTTCAAGTAAGAAGTAATCCTATAAGAGAATGGAAACTATGAACCACTGATTGCACTGATGAGTCTTTACCCACTTTTGAACTCTTCTGACGCTTAGAACAGCATTACTGCATCAGGCCTGGTGTTGAAAGTGCCACGCAAGGTACAAAATCTGCTTTCCCCCGTTAATGTAGGGGGATGCACCGAAGTGCATCCATGGTACAGGGACAGATTATTCACAACTGAAAAAATGCATCTGAACTATTTTCCAGCAGCTCTCAAGAGAGGATTTTATAAAAGTGAGGCATGAACAGGAAAACATCTTGGGAGAACTCCACATATTAAAAAGGATTTCGCTGGGACAAATGTGTCTTTTTTTCTCTCTCTCTCATTTCCAGCTTATTAGAACAAACAGAATTCCATGCTTGTTCCAGTTTGAAACAGGAAAAGCAGCAAAACCAACAAAAATTTTAGTAAAATTAAACTTGGAGGACTTGTTTCTACAATGTACCCATCCAAAGTTTCCGCCTTGTTTCCAATCCAAGAAAGTGCTTGTGTCTTATGTATCACTTAATCTAGCTTGACTTATATTCTTAGAGACAAAATTTGCTTGAGTTAGATTCTTAGAGATCACCACAACTTCAACTACTCCAGTGTAAATCCTTTCACATTTTAGCCCAGAGATCTACATATAAAGATACAACTGACCAGGCACATAGTCCAGAAACAAATTCTGGACTTTTGCCTGACGCAGAGGAGCAGCTCTACTGCCCACCTAATGAAATGTATCTATAGGCAACATTACTAGAATGGCTTCTTCCCTTTTCACGGTTTTTAATCTTTTTGTTTTATGAACTTATTTTTTCATGTCTGCCAGAGAACCAGACTAATAAGAAATGTCAGCATCCATTTTGTTGAAAACTTTTAAAACCATACTGGCCCCATCAAAATATTAACCACAAAGCTGTTCTTTAAACTTTATCATTTAATTTTCAAAGGGTAAAAACCCCAAGATCTCTTTGTTGTCATCATCCACAGTTTTTTTTAAATCTGGATGCTCTGTTAGCCCATTACTATGGCTGTTGATCGTTCACGGAGGTTAACTCACATTATTGCAGATAACAAGCTCAAAGCCTATGTAACTTCAGGCTTACTTGACATCAATCACATGTGACTTTTCAAACTCCTGCTACAGAATTTCCCTTCAACGAAAATTAAGCCTCTGAGCTTATGCTTATGTATTCAGCCTAACCAGTCCCAGTTAAAGCAAAAGAGACATAAGATATAGGGTCAAAAAAATGTTTCTGTCCCCTTCTTTTGCTTGGTGTTTTTTTAAATTCTGCCTATCCTGGAAGGAAGAAAGCACTGAAAATGTTTTGATAAATTAATTGAAAAATTTTATTTAATACCACTGCACTCAATACTTTCTTTAATACGATAAAAAAATTCTAGGAATATGCTTAGCTGATTTTTTGTATGAGTCTCAATAGCATTCTTAAAAATGCATACCCAGTGCCGACACTAAAACATATCCAATCATCTTAGAATCATAAATAATTTCTTTAAAAGCCTGGTACAAAGGCAGAATTCATTGCTCTTCAGCAGCCACTCCAACTGATGAAGCAAGCTCAGTTCCCAGGGGGAAGAAAAATATCACAAATGCAAACCAGAAATGTGAAGGGCAGTGGCAGTATGGCCAAGGTTAAACAGATCAGATTAAATGAATGATATTTCCATCATGCCCTAAAGGCAACTAACAGGGCGCTGTGTCTCCTGGGAGGGAAGACATCTCTAGCTCAAGGCCTCCCTGCCCTGGTACCCAAGGTTCAGCCTTGGCCAAAATCCAGGATTAAGAGCAGGTCTGAGCCAGCTGACAGGGACAACCAGGCAACTGAAAGGAGTGAGGAATGCTCCAAATCTGGATTATGAAATATCTAAACACCGCCAACGTGAACTAGGGTCCTTGCACTTGCAGCTGGAGAGCAGCTCTCACTAGCAGCATTTTGCAGGTAGCTCCTACCTGGCAGTACATTTTTTAAGCAACATGGATTACGTAGCACCACCATCAGTCTCCTACACAGACACATCTAACACAACGGTCAAGTAGTCATTACCTCCTCGTCTCCCCCGATGTGCAAGACTCCTTACCACGAGAAGGCTTGTCAGAAAACAATTAAAAAAAAAAAATACTGGCACACTGAGGAGACTGTTTTTCACCAGGATGCAAAACACATTTTCCAATCCTTTATGAAACATTTCCTTTCAACATTATAAACTGAATTGTTTTCATTTCAAGGGGAGGAACAATTGACAAAATTCTTCTACTGTCAATAAAGAGTCATCAATATTGACATTTCTGTGGAATAAGTGACGATCAAAAAAATCATTTTGATATCAGAACTTGACTCCTCATTGACATCACAAGACACACACACACCCCCCGGCACATTCTGGCAGAGCCTGCATGGTGCTGTCTGAAGACAGCATCATCTGCAGTGCCTACTACCAAAAGACAGCTTAAAGCCTGAGGTATCAACAGCCAATTGAATCTGGAATTCCTCAAGGTATGGCATCCTGTAGCCGATTTTTGCCTTCTCTATATATTCTTTTCTCACTATCTGTGGAGATCCTCAGGGATCCCATTTCTCTTCTCCACATCTCCTGGAGCACCAGAGCAGAAAGAGAAAAGGGACTGAATTTTCTTTCTTTCCCTTGACAGAAATACACCTACTTCTGATGGGCTGCATAGTACCAGAATGCTGCAGTCTACTATTTGATAAGAAAAGGCAGGAATTACGAGCTTCGCAGGTTCCCAAATTCAACACAGCTCTCTAAATATGTTTTCCCTTGCCCTGTGTATTAGCTTGGCACAGAAATCAGCAATACAGATTCACAAGTAAATAAAATTAGAGCTGAGGCTGGAAAACTCACTACACCAATAATAAATTCCAACAGCTCAAACAGAGATGCAGTACCACGATGAATAGGACAGTACTGAGCGACAAGAAGTCACCCAGCTCCACCCTCAAGCAACTCAACGCAGCTGAGGTATTCCAGAGAATAAAGCCATATCTAATCTTTTCATATTTCCTTATCAGATTTAGTTTAGTAACAGGTATGCCTAACCTGTCCAGAAGCCAGCACGGCCCTGAGGAAAACAAAACCTTGGATCAGGCTCCTGAAGGTCACAGGACCAGATGCAGAATGGAGACTGCAGGGGAGTGAGGGTATTACCCCTGTCCGCGGAGACCCAGCAGGCTCCAGGAAAATGTCAGGGGCCTTTCACACCGCATTTTAGCTCCAACACGCGAAAACAGAAAGATTATAAAATGTCAAGACAATTCAATCTTTTGCTTTCACTTGCAAACAGCAAGCCATTTATCTTAAGAACACTTGAGAGTTTTTGATCTTAGCTGATACTTGGAAGACATTTAAAACAACAAGATAAGGCAGGTAAGTCCTGCGCTCCTGCACATGACTTCAGACCTCTGAGAGCAGGGACAGATACACAGATGAGAACAAGGAGGAAATTAGTGTAGGACCACACCTGCCCTCCTCTGCAGCTTCCACTGACAACTGAACTATTACGATTCATCCCCAACAGCAGCAAAGACAAAATTACTAGGAATTCACTGAGCATCAGTCGCACAATACCCAGCACCGCTGCTGGCAACAGGAATTTTCAGGGAATTTCTCAGACACAAGGTATAGTGAAAATGAGTTGTGATGCTTTCTGCCTGTGCCTGGGGGACAGCCTTCTGGGTGGCCTCTGCTCAGCAAGATCAGGGATAAAGATTTCACCCTGCCCCAGCCATCCTACTTCAGTGGGGCTGTCTTTGCTTTGGGACTAGACATGAGCATTGAAAACACAGAAAATTGCAACCTACGGTTGAATGCACTTTTTTCACTGGCATTATAGTACCACACCAGAGATGAGCACATTCTTTCCTATGATGATACACAACACTCACAAACATTGAGGTAAATTAAAATTAAGAGGGGTTTGTCATTTGCCTGGCTTTCATCAAGATTTTTCAGATCCAGGCCAAAATTTCAGGTATAAAAAAAGAATAGGAAAAAAAACAAACAATCCCTGCCAAGAATGAAAGCCCTGGTAAGTGAGATATTCATCTCAGGAAGAGGAAGATACTCGTTCTAGGAGTAGAAGATAGGCTTAAGCTGAGATCTGTGAGGAGGACAAGCAGTCTTGAATATGGTTACTCCAGTCCCACAGATGCCCTAGCCAGCCTGCCACCGGCCACGTTGCGTGAAAAGGCTGCAGCTTATTCTATGTGTGAAAATGTTAGAAGTTGGGGGGGTTTATTTTAATTGAATCGAGCGTAGAAGAGGCTCTGCAACCTCTCTCCTCAGGGTCTGGCTGCCCACGCTCAAGTCCAGCGCTAGAACAACATAACCATAAGCTGAAACCAGACTGCTGTGAAACAGCTAAGCGTGAGAACCTCCTGTAAGACACTTCCCGCAGGGCCCTCACCCCTTGGCTGTGGAGATGCACTTCAGTTCAAGCCCTTGCCTCAGTTCACACAAGCTCGTTTGTGCCTGCCGCTCTTACCTTCCCGATCCTGACTGAACTCCCTAGCTTGAACCTGGACCTGCCTCATCTCTGCACACTGAGTGACTTTGCTCTTGGCCGGCCTTGCTTACTGTCAGGGGACATGCCAGCTCCTCTTGCTCAGGTGCGGTGGCACTTGCCAAACTGGTGATGAGGCCACTGCCCTGACTGCCTTGCCATCATCCTCGGCTCCCAGCTCCCCTCCCCTTGGCAAAGCAGCCCACACTCAAGCTCGGAACCAAGCACCATGGAACCTGGCCCTGACCCTGCCCTGGATCAGAGCCGGCCTTGACCCCAGGCAGTTAAAACCCTTCAAGGGAGCAGAGGAGAGGCTGCAGGCTGCTGGGGCAGCTACCTTGTTAAGTACATTCAAGTTTTCTAAGCCTTAAAAGCTTCTTGAGACGAAGACCCCCATGCTGCCTCTCAGCTCTAACTATAATCTGCTGTACAGCCTTGCAGAAGTACAAAAAGCTTTCAGCACCAGTCTAATACGCAGCCATACCTACAGCAAGGCGATCCCTCTTCATTTGAGTTGTTCTGTAGCAATATTTCCCGATGCTTTCTTCTTTGCCACAAAGTAAATCACTGAGAATTCTGTCCCAAATCCATGACGGTTAAATTACCAACTTAGCTTTCTCTAATTTGCATTAATTACATTCAGCTTAATGGAACAATGATTAATTAGCACAAATTGTTCTTCACCTACATACTCCTGTAGAAACATTTAGGGTTACACACAGGCCAATTACCTGTGGAACTGCACAGCACCCCATAACAAAGCTATTAAAAGTTCTGCAGAAAACTCCCTAGACAGTAGGGAGTTCTCAGAGCGCTGCGGTGCCAGTGCAACGAAACAGAGAGGACTGACACCTACAGCTGCCCTTACTTCAAATCAGTTTAACTGTTTTCAGAATCAATGAAATATTTCCCACCTCCCCCACCAGCATTAACACGATCAGTACCAGTAATCTGGGCATAGCACTGGACAGGACAAGACCCCCACAGGCTGAGAGCTGGCTGTCCTCACGCACGCGCACTCAGAGCGAGCGCTTTCTCTAACAAGTACACAACTAGACGGAGTACACAGAAGACAGGAGGACAAAGGCTAGCCGAAGTGCCTCTCTCAACCTAAGATTTGAACTTCAGACACTTCAGATATTTGCCTAAAGCTCCATAGCACCGGTGTGGGCCTGAGTGACTCCTTCAGCCGTGTGCTGCCGCCTGACTCCGGGCCTCAGCTCCCACCTTCCTCACAAAACCATCTGGCCGATGGCAGGCGATCCCTTACCCACACATCGCCCCACTGAGCTTCTCCTGACCGACCCAGGGCGCTGGGACCGCAGGGATCAGTCACCAGGCACCGCTGGGGAGGAGCGGCACCATTTCGGGAGCGCTCAGCCGGAGGCGCCGCTGTCTGTAAGAAGATGGAGCGCGGAGATGGTGTGCTGCCAGCCGGGGAGGAAGCCTGAGCCCCAGGCCTGGAGGCCCAGAGAGCCTCCAGCCTCCGGACGTGAGACCAGCGACACAACTGTCACACTGCTTCCCATGAAGGGGGCTACAACACCCCTGCGTGTCAGGGGGCAGGGAGGAGAACAGGGGTACGCGGCCTGTACAGCACCAAAGGCTCCAGCAAGGCTGGCGGAGTTCACTGCCTCAGGGCAACCACAAACAGAGCGCCTGGGAACGGGAGGTCTCCAGCAGGCACGGAAGAGCCACAGGCATCAGTAATCCATAAATAACCGCTCCAGCAGGTCACTCAAAGGGGAATTCTGGCTAATGTTGGCCTGGGAATCACTTACTGAGCAATCCTGAGGGGAAAGAGGTCTTATCTATACCGACACTGTGGACAGTTCACTGAATTAAATGAATTTTGTTAGGGAATTGCTTTCATTAATGCCTTGTAAAAAGAGATTTCTCCTATCCTGTGTACGAAACCATGCCTGGGAGGTTTGTGTAGACAGACACAGTTTGAAAACACCCTCTTAAAACATAGCTACCTCATATGAGGGACAGAGAGGACTATGAAAAGCTGAGGCCTTACCTGGCTGGAATTCAGATTGCCAGGAAACAGGATGGCCACTCTTGGGGATCATGTAGAATTGGTCAAAAAATATATCTATTTCAAATGAGTTATTGGCCATGTGGAGATCTCCATGGAAAGGCCAAGAGGTTTATCAAACTCCTCTGCTGACCTCCAGAGTATTTATAACCAGATCACAAGACACAATTTTCACCTGTTTAAGCAGAACAAACCAGCACGCGATGCTGGTGCTCCTACCACCCTGCTACAGGATGGAACACAGCCTGCAACACACGGAGCTGCAACGGGCCTCCTGCATGACTTGAGAAATCAACGACAAATGAACCCAAGCTTCAGGTTTTTTAAAGGGCTGCATGTCAGTAGAGGACAAAGTGGATAGGGACTGCCAAAGTTTAAAAAATATTTCCTACTATTCGCTTTGCAAAGCAACTCCTCGCACCTTACTGGTAAGTTCTCACAAGCACTCAGTGTTCACTCTCTGGGAGCACATGATTATTTTGTATTGTACATGTGCTGAGCACAGCTGAAAAAAAAAAAAAATAAGTCATCTCAGCTGCCAAGGTTCTGTGGCCTGATGATATGACAACACTGGTGGAGTCCCCAGGCTGAGGAAGCATTAAATAAAGGAGAGGACAAGGATCCTGATGAGAAAAATCAGAAGTTCCAGTCACTGGTCCTCCAGACTTAAACCAGCTAATCCACAGTAGGAACACCAGAAGGATGCCTCTCCATCCTTTTCTCCTCTTCCCCTTAACTAAAATGATTTCTAGGAATTAGCTGGCCTACAAGTGTTTGTTTTAAACAGCAATTTCTTTACGTTCCTGCTAAAAATACAGAAATACACAAAGTATAAGTGTCATTCTGCACAGAGGGTGCTGAAAAATTAAAATCCTTTTCTTCATCACTGTGAATCCAAAATATTGTCAGAGCAAGTGTGGTTCTGAACATGCAGGCAAGTTAAGTTGAATAACATACTCTACTGGTCTGTAACACACTAACAAATTACAGACATATCTGACCTCCAGTTAATTGATTAACAAATCATTGAAGACCTGGGAAATGAAGGCCAGAATGGGGAAATTCCTTCTCTCATCTCCTATCACCTTCTCCAGCACATCTTCTAACAGTCCCAGGGTTGCATTTTTCAGCATACTAAAAAAGGAAAGGCAGACACTGAAATTTATGAAAAGCCAAGGGAACCTACTGAGTGCCACCTTTCTTGTTTCATTCCTCATGCCACTGGCATAAATTGGGTTCACAGTCTGCTCCCTCACTTAACAGCCCTATGTATCTTGCATTCATATCTCTCTCCCTGCCTGCTAGTTTTTAATACCACTTACCAACATTTGTTTCTTCTCAGCTGCCTTTTTCCCTCCAGGGTTCTCTCTACAGCCCTAAGGGAACTCAGGAAAATACATACTCTACCATTACTGCTTATGTTCCCAGGTCCTTTAGATAAGGCACGGCACTCATCCTTTCTCAGGACTGAAGATGACCCAGTAGGACACTCTCCATTACAGGCTAAAAAAGGCTGCTATTTAAACTTGGATGCTTACAGTAATAGAAGTGACTTGCTGGTATCATCAAAGGCTCAGGAGCACAAAATGAAACGTTAGTCAAAGCCAAGTTTTTCCTATACAGGAATGCTCTACACAAGAATCAGGCCAGAAGTGTTGCTTTTTAAGAAATAATTACAATATAAAGTGTTTTTTCTTGGCAGGTATTTGTTTCTGATTTCCTGGGGGTTTTGTATATGTTCTAGAGCATTTAAATCTAGCTGTTGGAGCCTCAAAAGTACAAAGGTACCTAATACAATGTTCCAACTAAATTCCTGTAAGAAATGCCTCAAAGCCATTTAACTGAATGAAGAAGCAGAAACATTTACCATCAGGTGGCCTTCTCACAGTTGCAGAAATTTGCACCACAAGCAGCAGCACTCTAGTGCTATTTGGAAAAGGTAAGCCTGCCAGGGCTGAAAATAATATTCAGGAGCAATAAAAACTACTGACTGTGGCTCATAGTGAAGGCAAACTTTTTGGGGAACAGCTTCAAGCCACAGTTGAGATGCCGGTTCCTGTATGGCACTAGTCAATGCTCAGTGTTTGTTAACAGCCAAGAGGCTCTGAGGAGACCCACCTGTTACAGAGATTTCAGCCTTGCTGTCCTTCAAAACAGGGGGAAAAAGGTAGCAAAACTGATTTGAAAAGTAAGGTGCCAAGCGAAAAGAAAACTGAAGCTCAAGAGAGGTGACCACATGACTTCCTAACATAACCAGGGCTTGGGACTCTCTGCTAGGTGTCCTGTACATCGGTGGGCAGAAGCAGCAGCATATCAATCTAGAGTAAAGCAGTATGTAAACCTTGTTCTGAGACACTTTCTAGCCCAGAGGCTAATCTATACTGGGGTCATGCAACTTGTTTCTATGAAGAAGCGAAAGGACAGATACAGCATTTCCTGGGTAATATTTATTCAGAAAATAACACTTAGAAAATCTTGTTTCCTCAAAGAAGCCAAACAGCAAGAGACAGATGTTTTCATTCTTTCTGTTTCCACATTCTTGTCAACCTGTCCTGTACACAAAAGTTTGTTGTCAGTTTTTTCTAGACCCTTGCTACCCTGACTGCCCACAAGCCTTGCCCGTACCAGCTTCAGAGACGCTTCTCCTATTTTTTCTCCCTCAGACACTTTCAAATACTCATTTCAGCAACGGATGTCGGACTCCCAACTGGCCTTGAACGCGCAGCAAAGTGTTGCATAAGGCCAGTTCTGCAAAGTTTGCAGTACGCCAACATGAGCCATACAAAATGCAACTAAACTACTAGAGTAAAGCACACTGAGTCTAGTTTTAATTGAAAGGAGGAAAACTGCCAAGTTCCTAAGTAGGTCTTTAATAATAGCAAGACATAAAATTAAGCCTCAGGAAAGATGCATATTATAATCGTGGCCTTTAATGTTAAAACCAGTGTTAAAATACGGTGTATCTTCAAAGTATGAAGCCACTCGAGTATTTAACAACACTTGAAGAGCAGTAAACCCTGCTTTGTTAGAAAAGAATAACATCTTTAATTGAGCTTTTAAAAACTGACCAGGATTTTACAAGGGCAGGTTCCTAGCATTACTTGAAATGAAGATCTTTTAAATAATTTCATGTTATACATCATTAAGCTGAAGTATTCAAATACAAGGTAGAGAACAAAGCACAGAGAGACAAAGTGATCTGCCCAAGGTCACCTGAAAATTTGTGAGAGGTAAGAAGAGAAACTAACTTTTGACAAAACACTGTATCTTGGGGTAATTAAGATCATGTGCAGGTAGAAATACATATTAATGTAAAAGCTACATCCCTCCCTGAAAAAAATGCAAAGCAGGTATCTCCTGACTTACCCAAGCAAACTATATATACATATATTTATATCAAAAACTGGGTGTGCATAAATCCAAACCGAGACAGTGTAGTGCTAAGGCTGTGCTCTGTCCCAGAAACAGCATGCTATCTTGGGTGGAATAAATGTCCCTATTATATTTATAATGAAGCTAATCAATTTTGTGATTGTAAAATAACCCTGTCCAGAATTTTGATGAATCACATGACATGTCTTCCAAGGAGTCTATTGTTAAAGATGCCTTTTTTACTGGAATTTTAATAATTAATCATGATTTGGGGTAGTTTTATTTCTGTGTGGCTTATCCTTTGATGATCTAATTTACATTTATAATGATCTATTCCCTTGTGGATTAATTGCTCACGTTATTTTCTCTATTAATCAGATGTCAACATTTGCATTACAGATGACTGTTTGCATTATTTTCATACTACTAAATCTGACAGTGTAGTACCAGTGATAAATACCTTCCTCACTTCTAGGGGTGAATTAGTCCATCGGTCCTTTTAAACAAACGCATTATTAGGATCTTACCACTTTTCTGAACTAGGTTGGTGGTTCTGTGGTATTATCCACATATTAAAAGTAAATAAGAATTTACTTTTTTTTCCTGCAAACTGTAAATGCACAAATATTTAGTTCCCCCGTTGCTGTCAAACAAGCCCTGAGCAAAGGGCAGAGAGTTATGAATCCGAGGCCATCACAGACTTCTTTCCTGGATCCCCGTGTACGTTTAGAATAGAGTTTCACACCTTCCAGCTACTCACTGCAACTCCTTCCTGGATGCTGTTACACACAGTGCTGCCTGAAAAGCTATTTTGTAAGAATTGCTTGCTTATATTTAGGAAAAATAAAATGTCAGTACTAGTACAGAACAGTACAAATTGTTGACCTGAGCTAGGCAACCCAGCTGTGCCTGGAGTGGATCAGGGAGTACTCTCACACCCTGCGCTGTCCCCATACCAGGGAGGCAGTAACCTTTGACAGGGGGCTGTGGACAGTCACCTCCTTCCCAACACCAGTAGGTCCAAAGGAACACACCTGGGCCCTGGAGGAATCACAGTCCGCACCCCTGCTCTCAGATAGGAGGCGTTACATCTGGCCCTGATGGGCTGCTACAACCCCTTTCCCCAGGTGTGACTCAGACACACAGGCCAAGAGGGAGGGGGGGTTACCCCACTCCCCACACTTTGCTGCTTCCATCCTCACCTACTTGTAGGGAATAGGAAGCAATAGCAGCTCCATCGATGCTCTCCCTGGGCTGCTATTCTGACATGGAGGTCTGGGCATGGTACTAGTATATTTGTACTTTGTGCAGGAGTAATGGAGCTCTTCACAAGTCCCTAACGCTCTCACACAGAAGCACAGTAAAGGTCATACTACATCAGATTATTGAGATATGCTTCTCCTGCCTAAAAGCATCCCTGCCACCCCGGGTCAGCAGTTTCAACAGACTTGGTATCCTCTGAGTAAAGACTTGCTAACCCCTGCCATTTTCCACTTCTACAACAGCATAGAACAAACTGGACACATAAAATACTTATGCTAGTGTCAGAAGCATAAACAAATGATAAATCACAAGCAAATGTGGTGGAAGCCATACTTTTTATAGCATGAGGAAAAATTCCAAGAGGATCTGTCACATACATCTGAAACTCCCCAGCGGTGGGGTGTCTCTTCTTCTCATCATCCTTTAACCAGCACTACAACTGCTGCCTCAAAATCTGTCAAGGAGGACGCAATTCTGTGCTTGCCACAGAGATTTCCAAGCCATTTCTTTCATTCTGGGATAGTTAGCATTTCCTCCGTGAGACTTTATCAGACAGGGAAGGATAAATACCTACTCTGCCCACTCCCACACAAGAACATTTTCCCTACCCCATCAAATTAAAAAAAAAAATCTATTCCATCTTACAGCAATCCACACCGCACTGTCTGCACAAGCAGGACTGTCAGTTGTGGAGTCCAAGAACAAGTGGCTCTTGAGGAGGTACCTGGAACATGCACAGCAACACTGACAGGCTGTCTTGCAAGGAAAGACAAATTGAAGGAGGTCTATTACATCTTAAAGTGATGAAGCCCTTTCTAACACCTGTTTGGTCCCTTACTCAGCTCTGCTCTAGGGCTAAACTACAATCTGTTCAATTCCCAAACAGCATTATTTTCATCTGCAGACATAAGGAGGGCTGCTCATTGTGTAAAGTACTTTTTAGGCAGGTAAATGTTTCAAGGTGGTCCTCAGTGAGAACACCCTCAAACCAGCCAGCTCAGCTGGCACCTGCTACCAAGACATGAAGTATTAAAGTACTGGCTGATAGAGGCTCAACTTGGCAATATCTGGGAAAGTTGCTCCAATAACCCATTTGTGGAATGCCCTCATTTTCCAGTCCATGAATATGGTCCCTCCCTTGAATTCACGATCTCGTTAGTAAAGCTCAGCAACTCTATGCATTTTGTGCACAAATAATACTTTTGCATCCGCTGGTAGATGTTGTGCAGAAGGCTGCTCATTTCACAACATAAAGCTTTTCATATGCTCATTCCTTATAGCATATTGTTGGGTTCTGTCATTCCCATGTTGTATCAGTTCTTCCCTATCTCTTCATGTCCTTTAAATTACACTGTTGGTCTTGCATCATATTCCTGGGGTCATTAAGTACCTGAAGTGTAAACATCCTTATTCTCTGCCACAAGAGATCAGGGAGAAAATCGTGCAAGGCAGGTCAGAGTAGCCCCTTCTAACGAGAAATGAAAGCCTGGACTTGTGCACAGCTCTGAAATGTGCTATTGAGCTGTCATAATGACATACTACATCCCATTAATCTGCAATTACACACTGACAGGGACTGTCAATCCAATACCATATCCATTCAGCAGAACTAAATGTACCATTTCTGTCCCCAACACTGTTCCTATGGCCAAAAATCTTAAAAATAAAGTTAAATGTGGGATTCAATGGAGCAGGAAGGAATCCAAATTCTGAATTAAGGAGGAGAGAGATTATAGCCTCACCACATCTGTGACTGTAAAGCCTGACAAAACTAGATGACTCTGCGTGAATATGTGCAAGCACAGAAATCATCTGGTAACGTCCACAGCAAACTTGTGGTTTGTTCTCACAAATTCCCCTGGTACAACCAACTTTTTGTTATCTATATGTGCTCACTCATTTGACAGAGGTGCTATACTGTCTGAAGTCCCCCTTGGTACCTATTACACCTGCCCCCAAAGCACACCACATCCCCTGATGGTTCTGTCTTGCTCGGCTTGGTAAAACAAGAAAGGTCAACACTGTTATGCATCCACAGCTGAGAGTCAAAGTGTTTTAACATCTTAAAAGGATGGAGGCTTAAGATGAGACATGAGCTAGATAAAGCACAGTCCAGTGGACAGAGACAAGGCTGAGACACCCCCCACCCCCCCCATCTCCTTCGTTCAAACTGTAGAAATACATGCCCTTTACACACTGTAGTGCCTGGTGCTGGTGGAAGCATTTGTGCAAGCGCTGCTGGATCCACTTTGGGTAAAATCCATCAGGACAGATCAAACCAAGCACAGCAAATTGTTTACAATAAACCAATAGATTCAGCTTCCCTGGGATTGTCACCAGCCCTGAGAAGCAGCGACAAGTAGTGACATCTTGGCTGACACAGCTGGAGCCAGAAGGGGACATCTGGTAAGAGCCGGAGGCCTCATTCCAGGAAAACATGCCTGCCCAGAGGGAAGAGAAGGAGGTGCTCAAGTGCTGTTCTGAGCAGGAACTGTTTCGACCAAGAGCACACAAATGCTGCCTTAAATGACACCATGAGACTGCAAACTCTTCCGAACTGTGGGGCTGCCCCAGGGCTATTGAGCTGTCAAAATATGCAGGCACAGCATCCGAAGCAGCTCTCTGTGCACCCTGCAGCCAGTGGAGACAGACATCATCTGAGCGTGACTTACCCACCCTAAAACAGGCACCCGAAATAGCGGGGCTGAAGCACTGTCAGGCCTAGATGCTTTAAGTTCAGACAGCTAGGGAAGGTTGAGATGAATTCCACTTTGATGAACTGAGCCTTGCCATGATGGGATTCAGCACTCAGGGCTGCAGCAAAGTATCTACATCCACTGAGAGACTTTAGGTTTCCTTCCCCAAACTGTTTCAAAATATATTATGATAATCAATTTCACTGCAACTCAACAACTTTGCACAGCTGTCTATATTTTGAAAGTATAAAGAATTTTACAATTCCAAACAAAGAACCAGAAACACCCAAATGACCGCAATGTTCTTTATAATGTACCACTTCTGCAGCATTACAAAGCACAGCAGGCACCCCAGAAGAGTACGGGAACACCTAACCGTTGTAAATGCTGGGTTTGAGGACTGTCTCCTGCCCTTTTGCTCCCATACAGCTGGGAACTCTGGGCTCCCGTGCCCAGGGGCGAATTCAGTAGAAACCGTTTCCTGCAATAGGACTGTCGCTTTGCCAATAGCACAAACATGGCTATGGGCAAAATTAACCCCAGTAAATGAGTTTGCAGAGTACACCTGTTTATCCAAACAGTTATGTTCCTTCTCTCTTTTAATCAGCTCCAAATCTTAGATTATTTTTTTTTTTTTATCTTCAGTATTCACAGAAAGCAAATAAATGTGCAAGGTGCTTAAAGCTTACAAAAGCACCTGCAATACTTGGCAAATGACTTTTCAAACACTTGGGGTGTTTGCAATTGCCTGTGCACCTCAAGCGCCATGGTCAGAGTTCAGCACCTATCAAACCCCTGACAGCTATGGAACAACCAGGCACGCAAAGCTGCCAGCCATGGGCACCCAAGCCTGTGGTGCAAATTTAGCAGCTATTCAAGAGTCTGTCATGGAGTTGCTGTTTAGGGGGAGGTCACAACAACCAGGTCTGGGAAGAGCTGGACACTTTGCACGAGAGAACACCAGGTACCTACTTGCAAGGAGGGACTTAGCAAAGAACAAGAGATAATGTTGCCAAGTGTGTAAGGACCTCAGCAGCATAGACATCCAGCTGCCCTGTAGTTGCTATACCTTACACCATAGCTTGATGTGTTACACTGAGACTTGATGTCTAATCAAAAGTCTTCTCGCTTGTAAGTTCCCTTGTCCATCTGCACGGTGTGGAGGGACCCTCTGGTCCCCTCAGCTGCCCCCAGCTGTATTGACTGTACAGCATGGAGTGGCTGCCTGCCAGCAGTCTCATCACAGCAGTTTCTGCTCCAGGCACACGTTAAGGCCACCTACATCCTTGATCAGCCTCTTTTGGAGTAGTTTGACAAAATGAATACACACACATTTCCACTTGTTTGATTTTTGTTATAAAAGGAAAGGTGTTAAACCGACAGGCCTTGATACTGCTTCTGCAACAGACTATTAACACTCTACTGGATCACAAAGCAGCGGCCACTAACAGAGACCATCAAGGAAACAAACACCATTCACTTGGCCTCCAGGAAAGAAAATGCTTGTAGAGTGTTAAAAGGCAAAATAATTTATATTTATATATATATGCCCATTAAGGCTACATTATATAACAAGCTGCCTGACACTTATGTCCTTGAAGAACAAAGGTAGCTACAGCATAGAAAAGGAGGATGTGGAACCCAAAGATATTTACTTTCTTCCCTTCTCGTACCATCTACTTTCATAGATGTAATTTAATTTCATTTTTGTCTCACAAAAAATAAATCATCTGTAGTGTTTGGCTGCCAAGATGGTTTTAAGCCATTCACATCTTCCTAAGTCTTGTAGTCATGGACCATTCCAAGAGGGTGAGTGGCATGGAAAACTGCTAGAAGGAAATTCAAAAACGTGTTCTCCAACGTGAAAGGCATTTCAAAATACCTTTCAAATAAAAGTAAAAAAAAAAATCTGATGACCATTAGTCCTACTCGAAGCCTACAGAACACATTCTCCTGTACATGAACCTTAATATTGGAAATTTTAATCTGCCTAATTTACCATGTATAATCACCTATATAGGAATATAATTTCCAGGAATGGAAAGGAATTGTTAAAATAGCAGAAAGAGCACAATGAGAACCATTCAAGCTATAGCTGGGCAAAACGCAAACTGAAGTACAGCTGAATAATTTATTACTAAAAGTAATTAACCACTGCCACAATTTAATAAACCACACAGTACTTTGTCACTTCAAACCCTCAAAGAAAGCAGTATGGTTTCTGACAATACGCTCCAGCAGAAGTAAAAATTTAAGGGCTAGACACAAGAACTGCTGAATGAGGGTCTTGAGCCCAAGGTAACCAGGAAGCCTAGGTCACCATAACACTTCCTCCTGAGGATCTCTTAGCCTGCTTGTATTTATTAAATGACAGAGATAGTCTACGTCTGCTAAGAGAAGCAAATCCTGCTAAATAAATCATTATTATCAGGGCAATAGAGCTGCCTCAACATACAGAAAATAAGGAACAATGGCCCTACAAAACCAAAGGTCACTCAACTCCTAGCACAATGTCATACCATATGCATTAGCAACAAGGACACAGACAGCTAAACACACATATTTTTAGAAATAGCAGGCTTGCTAACTGAGTGCATATTCGCAAAATCAATGAAATTCACCAGAAAAAAAAAAATACGCTGTATTTGAATGGGGATCATGTACACAGCTACTTTCTCCTGACAGCAGGGTCACAGCTGGAAGGCGTGGTAGGAAGTATGAGACCATGACTGATACAATCACGTAACAGCATTGCCAGCTCTCACAAATAAATCATAGAGCACAGCATTTAGCACTTGCAGGACATTGCAAGAGTCCTTGATGTGAAGCAAGTAGCTCCTCCAGCTCTATTATTTTTAGGCCTGCTAATTCAAGCAGAGTTCTGTGTAGGGCCCTGAAGCAACGTACTCCTCAACTATCTGATTTGAGGATTTTTTTTTTTCTCCATGAGGAACTAAAAGATCTTTTCCTCCACCTTAAGACACACTGTGCCCACCACATTCAAGCTCTGTCATTTCTTGTTCTGCACCTTCTTGTACTGCTCTTCGTTTTCCTCCAGCATCGCTTTTTATTCCACATACCAAAGGGCTATACAGAAGAAAAAGTTCAAAGGCAGAAGAGGAAAAAATGAAGATCATAAAGAAGGTGGGTGGCGCTTACTTTAGTGGTGAAGAAAGACAAAGGAGGAGTCACAGTCTCAGCAACAGGGAAGTCTATGAAGGTGAATACATTTTTATGTGCACTTACAACCACACTATTGTCCTCCTCCTCCTCCTGCAAACACAGTGTAAAAGTAAAAAAACAAATTAAAATCACAGTAGATTTGCTTGGTCTTTTAAGAAATTATTATTTTAAGAAACTCATGCTTTAGTTTGATTTGATCTCTTGAGATCATCAGTATCATATGGAGCCCAATTCCCGTGTCTGAGTAGTCAAGGACACCTTCTACCTTCCTTTATATTAAAAGAGGGCATCCTAAATATCCAAACTATCTGGCTGAGAGATGCATCCTTTCTGACTGCAACTAATCCAGCAAGCTCCTCTCTCCTATTTGCAAGTGCAAAAACTACAAGTCTCCTATTTCCATCCAGCATAAGACCTATGCAAGAAATACAATATTTGCGCATACATGGTAGAATACCATAAGGAAAGCTCAGTAGATACAGACGTTGTCAGTATTTTGTGTTAGCTGTGAGGAGGGGAAGAAGGGTGAAGGGGCAGGCTGCTTTCACTAAAAACCCTCTTAAGATACTGGACAGCCCAACCAAATGAAGTCATGAAGCCAGCCCTAAGCCTCACCTTGCTGTATTTGCTTGTTTAAATAAGCCAGCTTGGCTACAGCTGTTGGTTCACAGCTGCAGTGCAGAACTGTACGAGTGCGAGACCCACTTAGTTTGATTTTAAACCTCTTGCCAGCTGTGGTGAGTTACCTTGGCCAAGAGCCACATGCCCACCCAGGCGCTCGCTCACTCTCTCCTTTTCAGCAGGACATGGAGAAAATCAAAAGAATAGGAATGAGAAAGTTTGTTGGTCAAGGAAAAGACAGGGAAACAGCTTATCAATTACTGCTGCAGGCAAAACAGACATGACTTGAAGAAAGTTACTTAACTTACTGCCAAGTAAAACAGATTTAAGTAGTGAGAAACAAAAAGGAAAACATTAAAACACCACCTTGCCTCTCCCCTCTCACAGGCTCGACTTCACTCCTTTTCTCCAGACTCTACTCCCCACCTCAAGCAGTACAGGGGGATGAGGGCTATGGTCACAGAATCATAGCATGGGTTGGGTTGGGAGGCATCTTTAAAGGTCATCTACTCCAACCCCCCTGCATTGAGCAGCGACATCTTCAATCACATCAGGTTGCTCAGAGCCCCATCCAGCCTGGCCTTGAACGTTCCCAGGAATGGGGCACCTACAACCTCTCTGGGCAACCTCTGCCAGTGTTTCATCACCCTCATCATAAAAAATTTCTTATATCTAGTCTCAGTCTGCCCTCTTCTAGTTTAAAACCATTACCCCTTGTCCCGTCACCACCTGCCCTTGTAAAAAGCCCCTCTCCAGCTTTCCTGTCGGCCCCTTTAGGTGCTGGAAGGCGGCTGTCAGGTCTCCCCGGAGCCTTCTCTGCTCCAGGCTGACCAGCCCCAGCTCTCCCAGCTGCCCTCACAGAGCGGGGCTCCAGCCTCTGCCCATCTCTGTGGCCCCTCTGGCCCCGCTCCAACAGGCCCATGTCTCGCCTGTGCTGAGGACCCCAGAGCTGGACGCAGCGCTGCAGGGGGGTCTCACCAGAGCGGAGAGGAGGGGCAGCATCCCCCCCTCGCCCTGCTGCCCATGCTGCTGGTGACGCACCCCAGGACACGGGTGGCTTTCTGGGCTGCGAGCGCACGTTGCTGGCTCACGCCCAGTTTCCACCCACCAGCACCCCCAAGTCCCTCTCCGCAGGGCTGCTCTCCATCCTTCACCCAGTATCGATACTGGGGGCTGCCCCGACCCCGGTGCAGGACCTGGCACTTGGCCTGGCTGAGCCTCAGGAGGTGCAGGTGGGCCCACTGCTGGGGCTTGTCCAGGTCCCTCTGAACAGCATCCCTTCCCTCAGGGTCGTCACTGCGCCACTCAGCTTGGTGTCACCTGCAGACTTGCTGGGGGTGCGCTCGGTCCCACTGTCCGTGTCACTGGTGAAGATACATGGTCAGCACGTCACAGTTCCTCTCTGCTGCTCCTTTCTTCTCATACTTTTCCTCTGCTCCAGCATGGGCTCTCCATAGGCAGCAGTTTCTTTAGGAATATCCATCTTTATTATATAATATTATACTATATCATATATAATACTATAATAATCTTTAGGAATATTGCACAGGCTGCGAGTAATACCTGCTCCACCATTGAGAACCTCCTCTTCCTCCTCTTAATTCCCTGACCTTAGTGCTCCTTCCGTTGTTTCTCACAGTCTTTTTTTCCCCTTCTCCTCTGCCTCTGTGGTATTTTTTGCCCTTTCTTAAATATGTTTTAACAGAGGCACCACCAACTTAGCTGATGGGCTCAGTTTTCGTGTGCAAGTGCTATCCTGAACATCTCTGGGGAGTAAAATTGATCACCTCAAAGCAACATAAAATAGCCAATAAAAATGCATTCTAAAAAAATTCAAAACAGTAAGACTATTTTCCTTAAAAAAAAAAAAGTGCCATACATCAGGTTTTTTAAACTTCAAGCAAATTATTTTTGCCACTGTCTGCAATCAGAATGTGGTAAGTATAGATGTTGACTGCCAAACAAGATTTAAAATAAACAAAAATAAATTAGAACCATATTTTTCATTTCAGGAAAACATCCTGCCAGAGGACTACAGCTGTTCAATTGGCCCAGACCAGATAACTGAAACACATGGTCCCTGGGACACACACCATTGTCAAGCCAACACAAAACACTGTGGCTAACCAAGGACCCATCAACACAAAGAGAAAGAAACAGCAGCAGCAGCAACCAAAAGCTTAAAAGGAGAAAGAAAAAAAAAAAAGGTAAAAAGCATACAAAAGCCAAAATGCTGAACATTGTCATTTATTGTTTAAAACTGTCAAGAAATAATTAACGCTCAATTATTTTTTTCTAAACATTTTTAATTAAGTTCTCATTTGAAAAAAATATTCCTACGCTGCACCCGGTCCTTCTCGCCATGGGAAGCCTGTTGAGGGCAGGGGCCATATCAGCCACCTCTCCAGGCAGCCCTGATAGAGAGAAAACACCCGGCACAAAACCTAGGCCAGCGCTGCGGCTTCCTCTGCCTCCAAAAGGACATTCCACCTCAAAGCCCCACTTCTCTCTGAACAGCAAGGCCATAGCAGCTGTTCCAAACTACAAACTATCACTGCATCCTGAAGAAACAGCATCTTAAGAAAATTCAAAGCAAGATTTTTTTTTCAAACTCATTCCATCTTTGCTTGCTTAAATTCCCTATACCCCCTACCCATGTTCCAAGGTCCCAAGCTGTACAGGTGAGTTCTGCAGGGGTGGCCCAAAGCTCACCCAACATGCTCTTATGACAAGATCCACCATTAACGGAAGGGCTGTCATTAATGAAAGAGCCCAACACCACTGAGTTTGTACTTCGTATGCTCTTCCACGGTCAGGCATCATGAGTGAAACAAATGCTATATGCAGAATATTGTATTTAAATGCCTTTTCCTCTGCCTGCTCCTTATCCTCCTTTTCTGAGCAGACACAGTAACTCAGCAGAGTGCAATCCTGAGAGGTTCTGATGACAACATTTTAGTTTATAGCAGAACCTCAGCAGTTTTGGCAAGTCCTTGTATGTGTAGACAAATAGACCATGTCAGGGAGAGCCCAAGGCCCTGACTCAGCAAAGCATGGCAGATAATGCCTGGCACCTCCCTGTAAAGAAGCTGAGCAATCTGCTCAGGGATTTAGTGTAGGACTTGGGTACCTGTGCTTCAAAACCCCTGTCTGGCTACAGGCAAGTCACTCAGTCTCCCTCATGTCTTAACTCCCCACCTGTAAGATGGAGACACTGATCCCTTCTCCCAGACTAGGCTGTGGGGATAACATACTGGAGGCTGGGCAGCACTCAGACGTTACAGTTTAAGGGGCCATGTTAGTACTTAGGAGAGACAGGTTCAGCAAACCCTTCAGGGAGAGAAAGAAAGCATGTCTTTTAAGCACCTAAAAAGATTAAAGAGCGCAAAGTCTACCTAGAAGCCAAAGGGAACCACACTCTTAAATCATTTAAGCACTTCTGAAAACCATTCCTTGATTCAAAGGCTTAAGCACCCTTTGTCTAGGGCTTTAAAGAAGAAACAGTAACCAAAGAGCAATGGGCCTGCTACAATTTAGCACTGCCTTGACATCTGCTGAAAACGCACTTTTTGTGCAAGGATGACAGCAATTTGGTGAACAAGCAAATGCCGTCAGTGCAGACGGATGATGAGGACACAACAGAAAAGTATTTGAAGAATCTTATCCATCCCTCTCTTTCTCAGCACAGTGCCAAGGATTTACTGTGAAATGTCAAAAACCCTGAGCCACAAGATATTCTCTCAAAAAACATGACCGAAGATCTGAATTTAAAACTGTGAAATAAACAAAAACTATTACCGTGTTTGCATTTGGCAGGCCAGGCCTGTAACTCTGTGATGCTCAGTTAACCAACAGCTTTGAATAGGCAGTAACACCTTAAATAATCCATGGCATTGCACATAGAATGCCACTATCAATTTTCTTACTATGATGCAAGCCTAAAAAAAAAAACCAAACAAAACCACACACCCCACACAAAAAATCCCACAACAACAACAACAACAACAAATAAAAACCCTACCAAACAAAAAGCCGAAACAACGCCATAAAGTTGACTTTACGGTCAGTAATTCTTTGGTCAAACAACAGCATAGGAGTAGCTCACCATGGCAGATCCTATCCATGGCATCAGGGAAAGAGTGCCCACATCTCACCTGTAATCAGCAAACCAAAGGGTTTGGGTAGCAAATTGTCTTTAAATTGTTTAACCTGCATGAGCTGTGGCAATGATTCTGGAGTACCACTGAACCCCTGCTCTTCAGAGCGCGTTCTAGGGCCCCTTGCATTCACAGGAGACACAAGGTCATTACAGCTCTTTCAGTTTGTGGATGTCTGCGGTTTGGTTTGCTTCCCCCAGCAAAAATTATCCGCCAAACACAGCCTTCTTAACTCAAACCAGAGGCTCTCACTAAGCACTAGAGTTCAAGCTCATGTCAGACAAGTGGACAGTCATTTCGCAGGCAGTGAGAAGCACAAACAGCCACAGCTACTCAGAGCAACTTGCTAACCCTGAAACCCAAAGATTTCAGTTTAAACGTAAGCATGGAGAACATGACACAGTCTACAAGAGTGCTGACAGAGCCTTCAAGAGAAAGAAGAGCCAGGACGGAACAAAGCTAGGTTATATTATGAAGATCTGACATAACAAGGGTGGCTCCTCCTCCACAGCATCTCAAGCTGGGGATGGAGGTAGGAATAAAATAAAGATAGCACTAATGTCTTTCTTCCACAGTTTTTGTGTGACCTTTGGTAGATCCCAGCAGACATCTCTCCCATCTGCACTGGATTCAATGTGCCTTTTTTCATCTCCAAGACAGCCAGGCAGGGAGAGAAGCAGAAGTCAAAACATCTGTCAGCCTGTGCTACCTACAGAAAAGAGTGGCTTTTTGCTTGAGAGACCACAGCACCACAGAAGCATTGGCAGAAGGCCTAGATCTGCCAGACTCTGTAGCTGGCTGAATAAGAGGGACGCATCTGACAAGGGCAAACATTTCCAGGACACTAGTTGCAAGCGCAGAAATGGGCTTAGAGACAAAAACCAGTCGCCCAGGAATTGCACTGAGCAATAGGGGACAACTCTGAAAGGGAAAGACGAAGCTGCAGCAAGATGAAAGGGAGCAGGGTGGCCAGAGCTATGCAGCACAAGACTGACAGCATATCTGGGATTTAAAATCAGCCTCACAGTGATCTAACCAGCCTCGACTGCATTTCAGTTCTCACACAAACACCCTGGATGCGCTTGGCCAAGGACAACCCCTGCTGTGGGCACGGAAATCAGACAGCAGCACGGCCCCCACCGTCCCCTCCTGCCCGCCACCCTGCAGCCATCAGTCCCCACGCACAGCCAGCACACATCAGCTCCTGGTGGAGGAGATGCCCAGAAGCAAGAGCGACCAGAGATGAGGCTGAGGACAGAACTGGCCAAGTATTTATTTGCCTCATGCTTTCTCCAGGGTACACTCTGACTCCTGACCAACAGGAGAATCCCCTACATACCCTTCTCCCTTCCTCTGCTAGCCAAGATCACAAATCAACCTTGTTTGAGTGGCACAAGCAGCCACGCAGGCCACAGTGGATTCATCTGAGTCCACGTCAGCTCTTGTACACAGAAAGCACTGCTAGTAAGCAGTAAGAAGAATAAAAAGAACATTGTCCTGCATAGACAAGGAATAAAACATTGAAACAGCGATTTTCAGGCACCAGTGTGTCCCCTTCCCTCTTCTCTCCTCCAGCCCTGTTCCTGCCGTACTTTCATGTGCCTATCGCTGCAAACAAAAGATATATGCCAAGCTAATGAAACGTCTGAGCTGTGGTATGTGGGTGTATAAATGAGCCAGCATGGCCCCTATATACACAGAGTAACTGCAGGAAACACGTTTCCAGACCTGTCAAGACTCATTTCTTTTAGAAGGGATGAAAGATAGCTGACTTATTTTTCTCCTTCAAGCAAGGAAAAAAAGGGGAAGAAAAAAAGGAGAGCGAGATGGGGAAATGTATTAAAAACTAAAAGGTAAGGAGAAATTTCTGATGGGTGCCCTCATTCCCATCACTATTAGCATGACTGATGTGCTGGGAGACCCCAGCTGCTCGTACAACCTGGTGCTGTACAGATGGCACAATGCAGGCCCCTCCTGGCAGCAAGACAGGAGCAAACAAGAGAAAGAAGAAACATCCAGGGGGATAAAAAGATCTGCCCAAGATGACACAACAGATCTGCAGCACAGCCAGAGATCCTAGCCACAGGAAATCCACATTTTCTATATATGCCTTGATGTTGCAGCGGTGAGACGCTCTGCTTTCCTGCAGTATCTCCATTAGCTGCCTGATCTCCTCCTCACAAAGGCTGCCCAAGCTCCTGATAACACTGCAGAAGCTAAGAGAGCAAACATCCAAGCCATGGTGAGGGACATGGGCACACTCTCTGTCATTATGAGGTCCAGGTATGTTATCCAAGTCACCTGTAAAACCAAATGACTTGGCTGGCTCAACTATCACAAGAGCCATCCACCCGCTTCCTCAGTGCTCTCTCATTTCCTTATCTCCTATCTCTTTTGCTCAATTTTGATCCTATGCTACTCTATGCACTCCAAATGGCCCCAGAAAGCTCGCCAATACTCTACCCTCTTGAGGCTGTTTCTTATCCACATAATGCAACATTTATTTTCCGAAGGATCAATAGGTCTAATACAACCAATTGTACAACATCTCTTGCTTTTCAAGAGTTCGGTTTGCAGAACTCCAGCAGGTTTCCACAGGAGCTAGTGGGTGCTCAATGCTTTAAAAAAAAAAAAAAAAAAAGAAAAAAAAAAAAAAGAAAAAAACCACCACAAAACCACACACACACACAAACAAAACCGCCACCAGTTTTATTTGTTCAACTACATAAGCAAGGGTGGAGCCCAGCCTAGTAGTTTCATTGTGGCTAATTTCTGTCTGCATACTTGACTGGGGGTCAGTTCCGATTCAGTTCCTACCTTTGTCAATGACTCACTGATTCTGGGTAAGCACCTCAACTTTTCTTCCTCAGTTTCACCTGCAGAACAGAGGTGACTGCACCTCTGTCTCGGAATTGCCGCAGATTTAACTCCTCTAAGGTCACTGTGCTCTTTGAGCTCTTCAGGGTGCTAGAACATACAAAGTGCTACAGTTACAGGAGAGATGCTCTTGCATGACCGCATACTGAAGAGCAATCAATCATCAAGTGAAACAGTGCTTTCCTGACACTCCTGTTCTTTAACGTTTTCTACTTGGAACACAGTCTTGTTCCCGTTTCATTTCTATCCCCTGCCTTCCTTCTCCTCCTGTTGGAAGCAAGCATCTAGGTACAGCCTTTTCTGATGAGAGTAAAGAGAGTCCTTCTTTCACGGTGACCTGCTATCCCAGACAGCCTTTGCCAGCAATCCGATCGTCCAAGGAAACACAGGAAAGCACTGCTTGTGCCACAGCTATCCAGGAGCCAGTATCCAACAGCCACACAAATGAATCAAACCACAGTTTCTACTGTACACGTTAAATAGAAGAACATTCCTGCAAATCCCCGTCTCTGCCGAATTTTATGCCCATGGGGAGATTCTGTAAAGTAATGAGACTACCCAGAAATCTAAAGCTACCGCCATGTGCATTCCAGGTTTGGTGTTGCAGGGATACCTACAAGGCTGCTTCCACATGCATGCAGAGAAAACAAGACACAGACTGGGCTTGCCTGCTGGTCTCTATACCTCACCCTCTGCAAACTTCAGAACAGCTTCCATCAACATGCAGAAGCTCACTTGCATGACCCAAATGTATTTCTGGCCTGAAAAGTGACACTTAGTATTTTCTACCTTGATTACACTCAGCACCCCCAATCAAGTTCAATATCCTGCTCTGCTAGGCACAATACAGGCACACTCAGTAAGAGACAATTTCGGTACCTGGAAATTTGTGAGAATCCCTCTAGTTTCTGTGAGGTAAGGTCTAAGCATGTTGGTGATGGAAAACCGTGAAAGATTTTCTTACCTGTAAATAAAGGATAGCCTGCAGTGCCCAGTGCTGACTGACCAACACAACACTAACCTGGATAACAACCCCCTGCTCCGCCTGTGTGCAGAACTCGGCCCTAAACACATTAGGGCAAAGAGAAGAGAAAATGGAAAACACACAAAACCTGAACAGGCACAGCCTTGGGAATACATACTTGAAGGAAGAATAGTTTTAAAATACATAAATAAATAAAACAACCAAAAAACCCCACATGACATTTTAAATATTTGTTAGCATTCTGGTGGTTGGATTTAAAAATAAAGAAAAAAATTAAAAATTGGCCAAGTTCCTTCCTAGCTGCCTTCTGTTGGTAAGCTTTACCTGGGGCTGGTTTCTGTACCTTTCTCCTTTCCTGCTGTTCAAAATAGCAAGTGATGAGCTGAACCCCCTCTTTGATGCAGATAAGGTTTCATTTCTGAGTCAGTTAAGGTCACTCACATCTGCTCAGTCTTGTATCTCAAGGGTTTCAATCCATCATTGCCAGCTCAGCCAGAGACTGGGATCATCTATTTGTGATGGCTGTGAGTCTGGTTCAGAATCTCAATGCAGACAAACGCTTGCCAAGCCTTCCCCTGGTGCGCATGCAGAAAGGACCAGAGAAATATCCCGGCTCGAGCACATTCGTGATCGCTGCCCATGTACCTCCAGCCAGGCCAATGTTTTTCTTCCAGATCTTCACTGGGAAGCTAACTCCTCTCTGCTGTGTATTAAACTGTACTATGCAGGAAGAAGGCAGGGTATGGCAGGGCTGGTTTGCAACAGCAAAATGCTCTGTCATGCCATATGCTGAGAGCGCATGATGGATCTTGTGCTGCATGATTTGCTTCAAAGGATGGATTCAATGGTCAGATAGAAACTGGCTATAGGGTCTTCTGCGGGCTGAATCAGAAACAATGAGCTTCAACATGGAAATTCAAGTGCTTAAAACATCTACATTTGGGCATACAAATTCTCTCTTGATTATTATTATTTTTTTTAGACATGACATGGATCCATTCCTCTCTTTGGGGTAAAGTCTCAAAAAATTTATCAGCCAACATGGAAAATGCTGTTCAACGTCATCAGGTTACAACCTGTGCTCATCCTTAGCAGACTAACACAGCTCGCTTGAACCAGGTTGCTCTACTCAATTCGCAGCGCTCAAGATTTCAAAACCTGGTCAACTGTTGTAATGCACCATCCAGACACGCAAAGCAGCACAAGGCAATTCCACAGATTTCAACACTCGCTATTAAAGAATTAATATTACCTTAGTTGATTAGCATGGTTACAAGGGACAGAGAAGGAAAAAAGGCAGAGAAAGAAAAAGTGTGGAGAAAGTAAGAGGATGGCAAGTCTGACAGATCAGCTAATAAATGCTCCTGTTCCAGAGAAGAAATTCAGAAAAACATGCATCAAAAGCAAAGAAAGTCAGGGAGAGGAAGGGGCAAAGGAAGGTCCAGGCCTCTCAGCTAGCTGTCTGCCCTCCTCAGACACCCTCAATCATCAGTGCAAAGAAAGGAGCTGCAGGAGCCTGAACACCTCACACTGAGCTGAGGACCCCTTCCCCCCCAACAGTAAAAGGGAGATGATGGAGATGCGGTGGCTGACTTCCCTGGCTAAGCCGAGAAACCCACGCTGGGTATGCCTCAAGAGAATAACAAAGAAACAAAACAAAACAACATCGCCTAAACGTAGTCACAAGCAAACAGTTGCAGCTATAGCATTTCCAGGGTTTTGTGGTAACTCGCATGCTCAGATACATGGAATTATTTAGGTTGGAAGGGACCTCTGGAGGTTACGCATTTCAGCCCCTTGCTCAGAGCAGATCCAGCTAAGTCAGGTCACCTTAATGGTTTTGCTACCAAGCTTCTCCATCCGCGATTTATCCCCAGTTAAGGAAGGACTCATTTTCCTTGACTATGTCTGAGCCAGTGGTGAAGGAAGTAGTGGGTCCCAGGCTTTTTCATCCTTACCCTGCTGCTTGCTGACAAGCGATCCTGGGGAGCCTTCTGTCCTGGGAAGCACACTGCCTCCCACCAGCAGCTACCACAAGCAGATCTCAGCTCTTCGAATAGGGCATAACCTGCTCCCAGGGAGGGTCCTCTGAATCCACAGCAGCAAGGCTTTAGCCCAGACTCCGAAACCTAGGAGACTGTATCCCTTCCTACAGTCTCGATGAGCTATAGTATTCCCCACTGTATCTGAAAAGCCTGGTTTTTGTCGCAGCACTCTCCAAACTATCAAGCTGCAACAAGGTCTGTTACCACCTCATCCCAGCACACTCTTCATGCCAGTCCCTCAGCTGCCTTCTCCTCATCTTGGGCATGCATTCTCTCTCCTCTTGCTTCTTCCTCTCTCTCTTCTTCCTCGGCTGCTCTCCCTTCATTGGCTCTCAGCCCCTTCACAGAACCAGCCACAGCTGCACCTTAGCTACATCAGCCAACGCGCCGCCCCTGAAGCCAACCACAGCTGTATATTATCAATGCTAATTAACCCAGCTTCGTTCCTCTACAGTTTTCCAGCACAGTTTAGTGACTTTCTGAGTCCTGGCTATTTGGTTTCCTTGTCTGGTGGTGGCAAAGAGTTTCAGAGGCCAGCTGCTTTGCAGGACTTGAATTTCTATACATTGTCTTGTAGTTTCTTACTTTTACTGACCATCCTCTTGAGTCAGGCGATCAGGTACCTACATTCATCCTATTTACCTTCTTCCTGCTGTTAATTACTGTCTTCTGCTTTGTCCTCTTAGAACAGTACATAACATTTCCAAACCTACCACAGAAGGATTTCTTTCCATGGGTGCCTTTTTAGCAGGAGAGTGAGCTTTGTGAGCAACACAAGCCGATTATATGGCTAGGTAAAGAGCGCTTCTTCACTGGGGCTTCCTGGAAATGGGTTGCCACATCCTGACCTCAACTCCTAACATACTATAAAGGGGCATTATTTTGGAAAACTTTTCCGTGCATGGGCTCATACGTGTTTGTGCATATTGAGAATGCTACCCAGGAAGAACTCTGGGGAAGCATGATATTTTGTTTTTCTACCAGATTAAAGACTGTTATTGTACCACATTCACCCAAGGAGCAAGCAAGAAAATTGCCCCTAAGCAGCAACTTAGTAAATGCCAGTGCAGTAGAATCCACTCATCATTTGCCCCACTTTCTTGGAGGGAAAAGCTATGCTTGAGGGACAGCTCAAATGAAAAAAAAACAGTAAAATTATAACCCACAGCCAATAGATAGTGAATAATCTATCCATCTGTGAGGTACAGTAATCCCTTTGAAAAGCACAGCCATAATCTGCCACATCTGCAGTGACTTTCTGAAAGCAAAAGGAAGAGGAAAGGTATTTGAAGAATTCTTTGTACTACGTCATCATGAAAGGCTACTGTCGAAAAAGACCTTTGATAGAAATTAGCTGGTGCTGCCCCGGTTCTCAGCTGAGCAGCAGACCTGCAGCAAGCCCGTGAACTTCCCAACTCCCTGACAGTGCTGGCCCACAGCCCAGCGTGCCTGCTGCACTGCAACACCCCCCCTTCTCATGAGGATCGCTCTCCCCTCAAGAAGTCATCTCAACAAGGATAAAACAAAAGGACTATTACGAAAGCTGTCAACAAAGGATCCTGGCTACTCTACATCCTTGGTACTGAAGCGTTACCAACACTTACACAGGTTACCAAATTAGGTTTAATTTCCTGGTACAATTCACTGCTTTTTGAAAATGCTGGCTTAAAACCATTCCCCTTCTTCTCCCACCCCACAGGTATGCCTGTCCTCTGCCCAGCCCACTCCACTCAGTGGCTGCCAGGTCAGCTCTTCACAAAGCCAGGCAGTGAAGAGGACCAGGAAACTGAGGCAGCTTTAGAAAAACTAGCTTCTCACCACCTCCCCCCCAAAATGTGTTCTCTATTGTTTTTTTCTCTAAAAAGGTGAGCCAAGTTGGTGCCCTGAGCAGGGTGGCAGTATGTGCAGTTGCACAGAACAATGGATGGAGATGCTGCTATGCCTTAAGGGTGCAAGGTAGCAGCAGCAGTAGCTAGAACAGGTATTGCTGTCCAAAAAACTGTATCACAGACCCCTGCCTTAATAAAGTAGAGTTTAACACTCCTTTTGCAAAGGTTTTGATGACTAAACAAGTGGCAAGACCAGGTACAAAGACTACTTGTCCTCCTTTGTCATAATGATTGATGATAATGTTAAAGTTAATGGTACTTTATTCACCCATCAAAATATTATCCCCCCCAGGGGGGTACAATGTGGCAAAGATAAATGAGAAAACGAGAAGTCTAGCACTGTATATTTGCTTCTGAAGGCTCCTGATTTATGCTGCACAGGAGGGATGCCTTGCACCGAGCTGATGTGTGGCAGTCATGCATCTGTTCAGTGATTTCAAATAGTTCAAAGACAGCTGCCCACTTCATCAAAAGCACCTGCATGTCCACTAGGAGTATGAAAGGCCACATATATATATTTAAAACAAAACTGCATGAAAAATAACTGTTAAGGGTACCGCATCAGGTTTTGTAACAGATTATTTTGTGAACACAGGAGTCTGGGAAAAGCACAATTATTAGGATTTTAAAATACTAGTCATTTTTGGAATTCAACATGAGTTGCTTCTTTGTGCTTCTTTAAAATCTCTGAAGTTTCTAATTGCTCATCGCTAGTGAAAAATCATCTTTCCCCCATAGTATTGGCATGAAATGAGATTTAAAAGTGAGAAAGAGATTAAGCGTAAATGCAGAATCCTCCACTACCTGAAAAGCACTGATGAGCCGGCTCCTCCCAACACTAACTTTCTTCACTTTCCCATCTCAGGAGATTTGAGGAGTTACGTGAACTTGGGCAGTCAGCCTACTGGCATTGATCACCTCCAGGATTACTCTCACTATAAAGAGAGGTACACTTGCAACACTTATCTTTATATTGCTAGTTATCTCCTGCACTGAGGAGCTAGGTTAATCTAACTGGTGTCAACTCGAAACCGGCTTCTAAACCATGCCCGTAGGTGTACAATAACCCTGGTCAAAGCTGGTAGGGAAACTCAACAAATCCTTATCTACAGTAGTTTCTGCACCTTAGATAAGTGTTGGTTAACTTTTTTTGGACTATAATAACCATGAGAAGGAACAACATAAAAAAGAGAATGAAAGATCTATAAGAGATGCCTAAAGGCAATGAAAAATGCAGTCTGTGTGAACTATTCAAATAGATCCAGTCCTCACTGCTCAGCAGCCAGGAGGCCCATTTATCTTGCATTAGGGTTTTATGGTGTGCTTTTGCCTTGAGCAGGACTTTTGAGCTGTGACTATCTGAACAGGGAAGATTTAAATTTAAAAAAAGAGAGTGATTGTAAATGTGTCGTTTAAGTACTTTACAAATGCTATCGCAAAAGGTAATACAATTCAGAAACGGCCTCTTTTCAATTAGTACAGAAGGTAGAAGCCAGGTGAGTCCACTCCAATGTTTTAAAGATGTGGCACAGCTAGCAGGGGAGCTTCCCTCCATAAAGCACAGTATGTAAAACATGAGCCCCAGCTTGCCTATCCACCAGTTCACCCATTGCAGTCCTTACTGGCATTGTCCAGGGACATCTCAAACGAGTCAAGTGTAATGTATGCTCTAGTGTGCATAAGATTAGATTTCACAAACCAAAATGTATAAATAAGACTTGTGTTGATTTTTAGCGTCTAAGAGACCTTGTAGGTCTTTCAGCCATTTGCTATGCCCCAAAACTGAGATTATCAGATCTTTGGGGGCACCTCAGAAGTGGCCTTTCAAAATTCCAAGCTTACATCCATATTTTCTACATGCAGTTCACACAGGGCACTTCTTGGAAAGAGATGGGACTGATCCCTAATTAACAGTTTCTTATTAACAATGACAATAACAGAAATTACCCCCCAGGAAATAAGTGCTCCATGAAAGAGCATATATAGTCAGCCCAAACTTGGACACAGAAGGAGCACCTCACTAGGAGGATATATCCTCACTATTTTTATAAAAAAGAATCCCATGTTAAATCTGTCATACCATATAAGCCATAAGCCTTCAAAATGACTGCAAATCAGGAATTAAAACCGGCACTCACCCTCCGTAACTTCAGTTTGCACTGCTGATGATAAAACTATGCATCAGTGCTAGAAACCATCCCTGTTAAACGTCCCGTTTCATGCCAGAGGGCCAGAACACGTTTTCTCTCCCTAAACCCAGGAGACAGCAGGCTAGTAAATGGTGCTGGGTATAAAGCCAAATACCAAAAGGCATCACAGGAAAAATACATGGGGAGGATCTAGATGTGTTGGTCTCACATGCACGATAAAGCTCTGGCTGCTGCAGCAGGCAGTGCTGAGAGCCTGTCACAGCTGGAAGGTATTGGTCCCATGGCCCGATTTCCTCTCCAAGTACCAGTCCCCGCCTTTTGTTTGCTATTTAATAAAGGCATTTCAGTAGTTACCCATCTCAAGTGAAAGACGAGGTGAGGTAATACATCAGTCCTTCTGCTGAACCATACTTGCACAGCATTAGCATCTAGAGGATTGAAAAGTCTCAACGTATGTTACCCTGTTTAACCTCTCTGCTAAAACACTCTAAGAAGAAATCTGTGATGGGCAGTGCTCAAGAAACCACAGAATCAGCTCAGAGAGAATTTGCTGCGATGACTACCTGAAAACAGCTAGTGAAGGCACCCCAAAAAAAATGAAGACATCACCTGAAATGTTCCCTATCCTTTGAGATGATTCCTTTTGAACAAAACAAAAAAAAAAAAAAAAAAAAAACAAAAAACACCACCACAGCTTTCAGTGAAGGTGGTTGTTCTCTTTCCTCTTCCCCCTCTCCCAAATAAGAGAACAAATCATTACCAACTACTACTGCAGCTGGTATCAGTGAATCTAAACTGCTTTATCCCAGTTAAGCATAAAGGAAATAAGCTGTAGCTTTTTGTAACATTTGTAGAGTGACTCCTAGCATACAATTTTTCTGTGATCTCCACTTTCCATACCTTACAACTTTTTCAACCTTCTCTTCCATCCTAGGTTATGTGGACGTAAACATAGATGAGCCAAAAAATACCAAACTCTCTCAGATTTCAGAAAAGTTAAATATACTATGTAATTTTACCAAGAAACCCAGGTATGAGAACTTAAATCAAGTGTAGCATGCAGCTGAAGATGTGAACCCGTATCTTCCATTCTTTATATGGTACATCACAGATATTTCTCCATTTGTAATTCAGCAACAGCACAAAAATGCAAAGCTAGGCAGCAGACTGTATGTTTGAGGTTGACAGGCCTCTAGGATAAGGTAGCCCCCTTTTCCTATCCCCTTTCCACCCCAAAACCCTTGCTCTTCAAGTCGGGTATGCTGCCTATGTCCTGGAACAGGAACCAAGGATGTGGAAAGCAATTCTGCCGTTCTCCCCAAAGAGCAGTGCTTTGCCCCAGAATCTCTTGCAATGACCACGCATCACAGAGTGCACACACCAGCCCCCAAAGGATGCCAGCCTTCCTACAGTCCAGATGTGCTCTGTGTCCATGAGCTGGCATGTTTCCCATGTGATGTTCTAGACATTGGAGCAACTTGATTTTCTTATGGCAAGTTGGCGGGGCGGGGGGGGGGGGGGGGGGGGGGGGAGGGGGAGCAGAATTCCCCTCCTCTGCCTTCTGATCAATGTGTAAATCTCCAGGTATGCTGTACCAATGATGAGATTGTGTCATAGGAAGAACAGAACCAGCATGGACTGGGAACAGCACACTGGCTTGCACCAAAGACCAAGCAACAAAAAAGCAGGACTACCTAAAAAGTCCAAGAGAAACAGGTGATCTGTCTCCTACTCATAGGTACTTACATTTATTGTCAAGGTACATCGTCATACAAACACCATCCCACACACATACACCTCTGTATTTAAAATGCTGCTCCTTGTCCACAAGTTTTTTCCCAGGAAAGACTCATCTACTGGGCAGGTATGTACAGACTGCACCATCATCGCTCACTGCCAGGGCTCCTATGAATAAAGTCACACTAATTTTTCATATTTATTAAAGCAAATAAATATATAAATCACAGCTCCCATTTTTTTTTCTGTGATGGACCATAAATTCCTCTGTCATGAATTTATTTATTTGACATCAGCAACCTTGCTATGACTTACATTCTCCCAGCAAGGATCCAGCAGCAACAAATCAGGGGGGAGTTCACTTGTTTAGATGAGAAGCAACTTGCCACAACCTCTACCACAAGCACCATACTCCTTTAAACTTAAAACGACTAGAAGGCCTCAGCGATCAAGAGAGAACCACCACGGGTTACAGGCAGATCCTAGGTAGGCAGATGAAAAGAGCTCCGTACAGTTTCATTAAAAACAGCAAAGCAACACTTTAATGAAAAAGTGTTCATTAGAATTGAAAACATTTAATATCCTAGTATGCAGCAATACCAGGGCTACAACTAAAACCTGCTGCAGCCTGTCAGCTTTCTACGCTTAAGTGCAAAGTACATTTCTGCACCCTTGTCGGTGTTAAGCACACGCATCAGTCCTGCACAAAGCCTGTTCCAAGCTTAGGAGACATCAAAGCAGTGCAGTTACCCACCACCACTCCAGCACTGCCTTTCACGCACCAGATGCCCTGTCAGCACAGGGCAAGTTGGGACAGCCTCTGGCACCGCTCAGGAAAAACAGGAGCTTCCTCTGCATGACACAAAAAAGGAGACCTTGGCAGGATGTAACATGGATGCGGACGAGTCCATCTGACCTAGTTCAAATAACAGGAAGGGGCACAGCCTCCTTAACCAATTTAAATCTAATGCATACAACGCTACTGAACATTCCAGACATCTGAAGTAGAGCATTTCTCTGCCCTCTCAAGATACTCTGTAGTAGAAAAGTTTTAGGCAGTGAATTCAGCCATGGCCACCAAGGGTTTGCAGGCTTATGTAGGACCACAGTACCCCAGTCCTAGGAAAGCACCATGCAGATGTGCTGTATACATCATCCTCTCTTGCTGTTACTCTCAGGAGACCATGGTGACGTTCTTTACCAAAAAGAAGGCTGTGGGAAAGGATCTGACCCATGAAGACAGAGAGTTGTGTTTAGCAGCGGGCAAGGCTACTGACCCAAAAAGAAATCATAGGGCATGGGAGAAGGAATGAATTTGGGGTGGAGCGTGGTGGGGTATTCTGAGCCTATTACATGTTTTCAATCAAAAGGAAAGGACTCACCAGACGTAGGCAAAGGTGGCTTGCAATGAAGAGGTGAAAAATGAAAGGACTGTATTAGAAGTGAGATAGGGAAAGGGATAGATAGAATCTGAGACCAAGGCAGCTACAGGAAGAATTTGTGGTGTGAAGAAACAGGCTAGGGGAAAGGAGCAGTTGAAGCTCATAAGCAGCAAAGTGTGAAGGCTTGCAAGAAGATACTCACCCTTGCAGAGACAGCAAACTGGTAAGTGAATACTATCCACAAGATGATTCTTTGCTTCTGTAGTCTTGATGATATGACAACTGACCTACAGATGTCTAAAGCAACAAAACTAGTAATTCCTCTACTGTCCAATCATTGTGTTGAAACATCAATATACACTTCAGAGCAACCTCTATTTTCTCTTGTTCTTGTCTTTTTTCCTTCTTAAGCACATTGGACAAACAACAAATGGCTCAAAAGTGATGAGATCTATTTAAACGAAAAGTCATTAAACATTGGTACACTGAACAATGCTCCTTGGAACAAGGAGCCATAATTATTTTCCTCCTTTGAATAACTCACAGCAGATAAAGATGAAAGACCTACTACATTTTCAGGAAATTTATTACTACTTACTTAGTGCACAACTTAAGGCATTGAAAATGGCTAGAGTCAGGAAGTTTTAAAGTCTGTGCTCTCAAAAGCAGAACCACTTAAAACTGCCTTTTGCACATTTAGGACTAAAATAAAAGTGCACTCCACGGACTATTGATTTATTTTGGCCAACTGAAACTTTAGAGAACACATCTCATTATAAAATGCTTGTGGATGTTCTAGTTCGTGGTTCATTTACAGATGATTATAGCACTGTTATTTCATACATCAGTGCTTTGTAATAAACAAAAGCTTGCCCTGGAGGGGCTTCAGTTTAATCGACATTTCTTCCAGTTAAGTTCTGTTTGAAGATGGTGAGAAACTGCAGGAACTCCCTCAAGGACAATAGGCTTACAAGGACAGCCTTTCAATTTTGTGAAAGCCTACAGGTCAGTTTGCCCACATGAGGCCAAATGATGAGTTCTCCTCCCAGTAAGAGGACTTGCAAGGCTATAGTGTGTCTCATCATTTACCCACTTCTTTGAAAACCAGGATTCACAGGGTCATTTCAAATGGCTGAAAGTGACATTTGACAGATGTCACATCAACTCACATTTCACACGAGCTCCCAAACTGACTACCTTTATGCTTCACAAGTTGTTGAGATTATTCTCCCAAAAAAACTTTTAAGATTTTTCACTAATGCCCACCTAGTGCAGAGTACTGCTGTAGATTAGGCAGCTCTCATGCTTTTTAGCTGGTAGAAATCGCCGCGGAGAGCTACTGCACAGCTGCAGTGTGTGACTCCTGTTCCAGCGTGTTGGGGTGCCAGGAGTGGTGCTGGCACATGTCATCTGTCCTTAGCACAGCAGGGAGATAATGCCCTGAGAGATTTTACCTAGGGTTATAAACTGCAGTGGGGATGAGTCACAAGGAAAGAGCCAACCTGGCTGACATGCTCCATGATCTAGGGCAAGATGTCTCTCTGTAAAATTACAGCAAAAAAGACTTGATCACCTTTTGTTAAGTGTTTTTACAGCCTTGGACAAGAGGAATTACATAAATATGAAGGATTCACTCTATAATTAACATATGCACTGTCCTTTAAAAGCACTTCACACCACTAAAAGTCTAAAGAGTGCACCTGGACAATTATTTTTACATCACTGTAGGGTTTTAAAATTTTATCTTCTTTAATTTCCAGTGAAAGCACTCCTCCCATATTCATTCACTATTTAATTTTAGTTGCAATCTAAGTGCTATTTCTAAGATGTAATAGATTTGAAAGTTAAGTGGCTCCCTACCACACAACAGCATAAATCATGTAAAAAATAAACCCAACAAAATTGTAAATTCCAAATGACCCAGCTGGAAATCACAGTTCAGAATACAGGACACCCTCACAGGTCTCTGTAGACCCCTGCATTGGAGCCACAGCAAACACACACATATTTTATGGAACAACACAAACAGCAGCTTCCAATACAAATCTCAGACAGCAAAGCCCCCAAACTCTTAATTTTCTTACATTATCCAACCACTGTTTGCCAGGTCCAGCAGAGAAAGTTTAGACTGAAATGCAAAAAACTGTAGCAAAAGAAATAATGGGAACTCACACCAAAGTAAGAAGCGGTAAGGCTCTTGTTCTTCAAGCCTCTTTGGGAGCTTTCCCAAATTACTCACACGGCTGATGGTTTGCAAGGCAGGGTTGCTTTTTTTTAAACTGTTGGCCTGCCTCAAAGCCCTCTCTAAATGCAGTTTAGTAAGAGTGGATACATGCAGGCCAGCTCCATGATTGCCCAAGTTGCATTACATCCCGAATCAGCTAGTAGTAGCTTTCAAGCAAGTCAGGGGACGAGACTGAGTTTTATTCAAACCTCTCCATGGTTTTTATACCACTATGAGTGTGCACACCCAAAGCGCAACAGAAGGTGAGGGCTGAAAAGGTCTCAAGAGTTTTCCTGTCCAGCTCCCCAGCGATATAAACACAGGTACATGGAAGAGATCATGTACTCAAACTGTATCCTCAACTAGTACCAGCAACAGCAAATGCCTGTCCTGGAACACTTTGTAGCTCCTTCTAAGTGTCTGAAATTGGGCAGCAGAAATTGTGTCCCCAGAAAGCACCATTATACACAGTCACTACATCTGTGCCTTTGATGTATATGTTTAGTATAATCTCTAGCACCATACAGATGTTTTATATATATTCACAATAACTTGTTTTTGAAAAGCAGGAACAAGTTGAAAGTTTCATAGAAATGCCTTCACCCTATGCATCTAGTTTTCTCATGAGTCCATATCTGCATTCTCACTCTGCTATGGTTGGATTCAAATAGCTTAAACAGCTTCCAGCGATGCCACATCACGTGCTAAGCGTTACACTGAGCAGTCGGAAGCAAAGATGTAAAGAGGAGGAACAGGAGGTGCCACTTGGCTGGAAAATGAGCCAGGAATCAGAAGCCAGTCAGGGAAACAAATTGACTTCTGCTGAAGAGGTGGGTTTTTTATTAAAAGATTAAAAAAAGCAGATTGTCTGGCTGAAAAATGAACAGGTGGTGACTCTACTTAAATTCTGTTTTGAAGCATAGCCCAGGTTCAAGAATGAATAGAAATGATTGCTGAACTGTAAAAACATAGCATCATCATCATCATCAGTTATACCCATCAGAATAACTACTCACTGTGAGTCTTCGCCTTGTAGTTACACCGAGACACGGTGATATGAGGAAGTCTGTTGCAGCAGACAGATGTCTATAATGAAAGTCACAGACAACGACAGGTTGTGGCCTGATGCTAAATTTCACCGAGCTGATCTCTGTGAATTCAAATGGGCCTTAAAGGATATCTCTTGCCAAAACTCTTTGTATGGAGTGAGGGATGGGGAGTCGGTGCCTGTGCTTTTCTTCTAACAGGACAATGCTACGGATCTATGGTCAGATCAGCAGTGGGGGAATTTGTGTCAAAGTGATGACCCAAACATTCAAGATGAGATTTAAGTGACCTGCCAAAACCCTCCATCTAAAAACTAGGATTCCCATGCACAAACTGGACTGGCTAGAGGAGATTTTTGTCTTAAAACATCAGTCTGATCAGTTGTGAAATAAGATGCCCAACGCCTTAGCCAGTGGCCACATGATTCACGATCTCAGCAGACAGATACACGGGTTGAGTAAGGGAAGACTATGCATGATGGACCAGCAGGCACTGAGTCTTTCTAACCACCAAGGGTCACTGTTGATTCACTCAGATGAGGAAGTACTGGGGGGAGAAAGTACTTTTGATTATAATAACAAGAAACTGACTGTCTGAGAAAGCCCTCTAATCCCTAAGGTGCCTGTCAATGCTTGATGCTCTTCTGGGATACTTCCCATGGCAACAGCACTCCTGACTGCAGCTCACAACCACTGAGACAGGGCGCACGTTGGTTGCGACTGCCCTTCAGTTACAAATTTCTCCTCAATCATTTGCATCTCACTCCAAAACAAAGTGTGCTAGCAAGATCCTTAACTTAGACATGCTCACAGACACCAACAGCAACTTGGGTATCTGACCTGTCATCCCCAAGGCATATATTAACCATTAGCAAATCTCAACCTGGAATCTCTAAACATTCATCTTTCTTTGTACAGGCTAACAAGGGGTCACAGGACCCTCCTCTCTGTTGCCACAGATAAGGACAATTCCCTATATTTTTTCCTTGGGAATAGCCTCTTCTTGGTTTCTGACCTTTCCTCCTTTTAGGATAGTTCTCAAAGCTCTGTTCACTGGGCTAATATCAGCCAGTTTCACTACTCAGCCTTACATTACCTTCCTTCTTGTTCAAAGAACTGCTATCATGTCATCATATCATTTAACAAAGGAGGAAAAGATGATTTTCAGCACCAATTTACTGTATCTCAGGCCTTCTGTCTTCAAATGTCAGGGGGAGAGAACGAACTTCAGTGTTAACGAGACAATGGGCTAACGCACGCAGCAGAGCCCTGCATTACCTGAGAAGGCAGCAGCACATCTTATATACGTGTAGCATCTCAGCTTTTTTTTCCTTTTTGAAAAGGAACAGTGTGCAGCCAGAAACCACCCAAATAAGACTAATTTACACACTCTGGAATAATCCAGCTGCTATACTGCAGCTTTGCATCTGCAATTGCATGCTGCAGTCTGCACAGGCTCTGCAAACATTAATTAGGCTTCAGGATATCTCGCGCCTACAAAGACTCCAGCTGCAGTTTGCTCACACCAGGCTGGGGAACTGGGCAGGATGCCCTGCAACAGCAGCTCCAGGTTGAGCCACACCTGGATATCAACACTGTAAAGGTGAGAGAAGCATGTGGGAGAACTCCAAACAATCCCTGCTGTCACTGAGGCAGAGGAAGCAGCACGTGAACCAGGGAAAGGAATCAACCACCAGCCATGGAGAGAGACAGGCAGGTGAATGAAGACAAAAGCATTTTTAAAAAGCTTGTACAGAGCAGAAAGGGTTGCGGGAAAAGCAAACTAAAATTTAAGAATAAAGGGAGGGAGCAGGAAATTGCAACTGGTTGGGCAAAGGCAAGGAAACTGATAAGAAAATACTGTGTTTGATGGGGTCAGGAGAGAAACTTTAGGTTGAAGGTACACAAAAGTTGCTAAGAGATCAAGGGCACAGGGACTGAGGCAGAGCTATAGGAAAAGGGGCCTGACACTGTCTGCAGGGCCACACTGCAAAAAAGCAGGCTTGGAACAAGAATAACCTAGAAAAAGAGGTTGTTCTTGGGAAAACAGGCATATGCACAAATCCTGCACTCCAGTAAATATCCACCTCCTGAGCGGGGTGAGTCTTACTGCCTCGCTGCTATCAAACTCCTGTGCAACCTGCTGGCAAAGCATCCCAAAAAGAGCACTCAGTTATATAATGATGAACAAGTTACAGAATTTGTGACTTACACTTCTGTGGATGCGAAGTCACTCATATGGGCCTCCATCTCCACCAGAAGACAAGTGGCTAACTCAGCTGCAGGTAAAGGCAGGCAGTATCAGCTTCTAGGAAACCTGCTGCAGGAATTGGTGTTAGTGCATACGCAGCCACCTGGGATCATTAGTCAATCAGGAAGATTGGCTGGATGAATATTCAAAGCCCAATACTCAGAGGACAGCAGGTAACCCAGCCTCCTTTGCTGTAAATCTTCAGAAGGAGTATGAAGGCAGCAAACTATCTTTAACTCTTCAAATTAAATTACACATTCATTAATTACATTAAATATTTCCTGCACGTTTTCGCTATAACTTAACGTCATTCATCTGCATCTCTGTTGAATTAGGGGACAACTTGGTCAGGCACAAAAATCCCATTTACCCAGCAATGGCATGATAGCCGCTTCACTTGAGATCACCCCTTACGAAAAGGTGTGGCATGTTAACGCTGGGGCTTCAGCCCCTGCCCTCCACACATTGAAGTGGTTGCTTAACGCCGAGGCCCTCCATGGCCATTAACAGGGCTGCTCATGGGAGGAAGCCAGACCCACCAGCACGGGCCATATTAAAGCTTAGCTGGGGGGGGGAGGGGGGAAAGGATCAGTTCTGGGGAGCCAGGGCCAAGCAACTGCAAGACAAAACAAATACAGAAGTTTACTCTTGAATATCAGTCTCTCATACAGACTCACACCTACAGTGCAAGTGTTGGAACTTCCCTCTCCAGGGGCAGTCAGCCACCACAACTTCGCGTCCCGAAATGGAGCGAGGAGCTGTGGGTCAGCACCTTCCCCTGACCCCTGCTATAGCGTCAGGGCTGCACTGCACGCACGCCTGCGGAACTGCTCGGCTGGGATTCAGAATGGCTCAGTAACAAAACAGGGCTTGAAAAGCAACTCTGAGCCTGACGATTAAGCATGTAGACAACACACGTTCCTTCAGGAAATGACAAAATAAAGTGTGAGCAAGAAAAGTGCAGAGGTTTAATTAATTTGTATCCATTTACTGATGGCAGACTATTCGCACCATGCCAGGAGCCTCCCTTCCATTTAACAGTACAAGAAAGGCAAAGTATTTCTGACCTACTGACAAGGTTGTAGCTGACACCTCAAGCACAGCGGACCTAAGTAAAGAAAGGGAAAATATTACTGTGGTTGTTACCACAAAGACTTGAAAGGCCGTAGTCAGCAGCACAGCAATACTCTGAAACGTATGCTACGGAGGGACTGTCACCATAAAAGTTTCAGCTGTAAATATTGTCTCTGCAGTAGCAGAAAATGTTTTGTGTTCATTGTCCTAATTGAATTAAAAAAAAAAACAAACATCAATCAGTCAGACTATATACATATACACACAAACATGCACACACATAAATCTTTCATCACTTGGGAATGTTTCCAGCTTTCAATGTCATGTCTTGAATTAACACTGCAGATCATCTCTCTCTCTGACCCACCCCAAAGCTCCAGCAGATTGTGCGGCACTTGTATTAGCACCCACCTGGGATGGACAGAAGGGGAAGGTGGCGAGGGAAAGACAGCAAGGGGCACAGCAAGCTCACAGACCATTTGACTCTCTCACCAGCTGCTGCCACCCAATTTTTGCACAAGACTGAACTAAATTCTGCCTTCACAGTCATACATGCACAACTCAACTTCACTGTGAACGGTTCACATGCACATGAGGACAAAACTGAGTCCAAAGTGATACAGAATGGCTGTGCCAGTCACTGGAAGAAAATGCCCAGCTACATAGTGCTGAAAGCTACATTTGAAAAACACATCGGCCGCCCAGACCTAGGTGCTGTCATCCATCCAGTCCCCTACTGTCATGATCAGCTGTTCTGTAACTGGCTGCACCTTGCCGTGAGATGGTTATCAAAACACATCTGAAAACAGAAGATCAATGAAGATACAGAGCGGGCAGCTTCTGCCTCTGCAGCAACATTCATCAGCTGCAGCGCAGAAACGCACACCAATCATTTTGTATAACAGAGTCACCTTAACAAGGCTTTATCACAGCATCCCTATCTCTTGGTGTCAAAATACACACTGACAACCCAAATATCCTTTATATAGCCACAGAGACATCAGCCTCAGACAATATTTGATTCTGCTAACATTATCTCTTAAGCTTATTTTGGATTTCACAACACATCTACACTAGAAATGCAAATACCTAGCAACGTTATCAGCCGTCCTGGTGGATGCTACCATGCTGCTTTCTGTGGAGGGATGGGAGGAAGGGAAGAAGTCCCAGAAACAACATTTGCTTTATGGCTCTGAAGCAGTCAGAAAATCTTTCTGATAAAACCAGTGAAATGTGCATCTACTTGGAAGAATGAAGGCTTAAGTCCCCACCTCCCAGCGCAGACTACTTATAAAATTATGCCCCAGCATTTATTTGTAGGATTATGGGAGTCCTGAAGCAGGCATTAATGGAAGACTTCTAACTTGGAGAGCAAAAAACAGAGCACAAACAGCATCTCTTTGCTATTCTGTTTCAACATGTCTACATCTTGTCTTTCCTTCTGTAAGATGTTTGTTTCTCCAGGGTAAATCAAACTTCAAGGTCCGTTCAGCTCATGGACCTTCCACAGGATCATCAATAAAGGCTTATGCATAACGAGTCATCTTAACTGCTGGATCATGCCTGCTTTAGGACCAGAGTACTACTATACTTATAGCCTTAACACATCTCCAGGTGATTAAGGTAAAGAAATTAGGAAGAGCATCTTACTGAAATCCCTGTGAAAACTAGACATAGCGACCATTCATTCAGGGCCCTACGATGCAAACACGTGTTCTTTCTAAATAAAAAGATCACCGAATCTGTTCACAAAGGCCTTTTATCAGGCACCGGGAACTGAAAACTCTACGCCATTTAAAGGTAAATGCATCTGAACAAGATAAATTTGAGAGCAGAAGCTGCTAAGCACAAGCCCCTGTTTCCCCAGCAGAGTGTTGAGTGTTACTTGAGGCCACGCCGATGCACACCAAAGCGGGCAAATGCCTGTGCTTACGGACTGCCCGTCAGAAAAACTTACTGCTGCTTATCTCCTGGGCCAAATTTGGATTTGGAGAATGACAAAGCAGAAGTGAACAGTCAATATCCCAGAAGATTTGTGGATGAGAGAGACAGTTATAAGCCCAGATAGACTTGGGGGAGCCATGTAAATGTATTACAAGCACCAAGATTTATATTAATGCCTGGAGCTGACAAGGTCTCTCTTCTTATTTAATTGCCCACTCATGACTAAGTTAAGAGAGTCCACGTGGGACCATGACGTAAAGATGAGTAGCTCTGTCTAGCCTCAACACTGAATGCAATACAACACTAATATAAAGAGCAAATCTCCCAAGCACAGATCACTATATTATCAAGCATTTGCTGACAGCTAAAATAATTCAATTTAGGGTGGAAATATACCTTGCAGTGCACAGACGGACTGGCCTCTGCACACTAATCTGGCAATAATCTTGCTAGGAAATTTGCTACTGAAAACTCTTCCCTTCCTTTTTGATAAATGCAATCTTGTGCTACTTACATTTGTTGAAAATGCTGCTGTAGAGATTCCTGCCCAACTTAAAGCTACAACCACAAAAACTCCTACGATTCTCTCCGTTGCCATGTCCTCCCCATTCTCCTGTGTTCTTCATATCCATTTATTGCCTCTGACTTGACTGCAAGCTCTTTAGGGCAAGGCCTCCTGGATAATAAGCCTTTGTGTAATACATTATTGATGTCCATGCGGGCTTCTAGGCACAGCTGTGATACAAATCCTAAATGACAGTGGTAAGACAACTACTGGCATGAGCTTAAAAGCCAAGCTGAGCCCTTTAGAAAAGTCTGGCCTCAGTGATAAATTTAGGTTTTTAAATAACCCATAGTCCCAGAGCATTCGAGTGACTCATCTACACCAATTAATTTATTCTTACAACACCTAGACAAGACAGGGAAATTTAAGCTCCCTCACTTCATGACTTTGGGATACTGAAGGATGTGCAAAGAGAGGGACTTAATGCAAGATCCGCAGCCTTTCATCTTAGCCATGAGATTATGTTTTCTCCCTTTGGGATCGACAGCCTGACTCCTGATCTCAAGTCACCCAACATCATGCTTAACACATCCTCCCAACATTTAAGAAGCCGTATGAACGAGCTGCCTCCAAAGAGCAACATCCCTTCTTAAGCTTATGAAACAAGGTCAATGAAAGTTGGAATAAGCAGGTGTTACCCTCCACTATCCAAAAGGGATAACACATTTAAAATGTGTGTTACTTAAATCATATATGGGTAGGTGTGAGCAAAAACTTCAGATGCACAGTATACATGTAATATGGGGAGAGATGGGATCCAAAACATTTATTTTTCATCTTTAAACCATATTAAGTCTCTTCCTGACACTGCAAAAAAGAAATGAACCTCTCAATTTATCCTCACAGCACAGTATTAAGCAGAAAAGTTTTAGCTCTGCTTTACAGATGAAAAATTGACATATATTGACTTAACTAAACATAAAAGAGTGAAACATCCAACAAATCAAACAGCCCATCTGGCTGAGTACTTTTTGATGCTATGTAACAAGATGAAAAAGCAAATAACCACTGAAACACACATCAGGCAAATGCCTATGTGGGAACAGCCAGGAGCGCTGTGCAAAGGCTGGGCAGCCTTGACCCTCAGCCCTTTGCCCAAGTCTTCAACCTGGGTCCAGCTGCCACTCTCCCATCGACCTGACCCAAGCCTACCATTTTTTCAGTCCTATTTCTGAAAGGACTTATAATGATATTTCCTTTCTCTCTTGCCCATCTAGATGCTAAATTCTTCAACATCACTTACAGCATGTTTGTAGGAAACACAGTGAAATGAAATCCCCACCAAGAATGAGGCTATCAAGCTGGGTCATGGCAAGGATGATCATGGCTTCAAAAGCAAAGTGACAGTAGAATCACCCAGTTCTCACAACTACATCGGTGCATAATTACAGTTTATAGCGTATTTGTGCAGTCCAGGTGTTTGCCCAAACATCTGAGGATTAATTATAAGCACTGCATTAAGACAGCCTCACCTGCACCCCCACTAAGACCGCATATGAGTGCTATGAAATACTACGGCGCTTTTCAAGAAGGAACTGGCATTTGCAGAGAGCAAGCACGGGTAACGTGCAAGGCATCACTATAATCGGGCATCTCGTAACTGCTGCGGGGCACATTAAGCCATGTCAGTGAAGACACAGCCACAACAATACTGTGATGTGACCTCCAAACCCTGCACTACCTTCAGCCAGCACCAGCTTAGTTTTGTGCCAGTTTTGGATGTAGAACTCACGGTTTGACCTTAATGAAGTTACACGTTAGTTCTGTCGTTTCCTTGAACACAATGAACACCTTGGAAAAGGAAAACAAACTCAAACATAAAACAGAGATCCCCTTTACTGGCAAAATCTATGTGAAAAGTAACTCTGGGATAGAAGAGAGCCTCCTCTCTTCCAGAGAGCTTCAGCTGGTACCACAAGGCTAAAATGAGTTAAGTCCAGAAAAACACAGACTATAAGAAACAATAGATTGATTGATTACTCCGCATTTGGCCACTAAAGGCATTGAAATGGTTAACCTTGTGTGAACCCAGAAAGTTCCAGAGTGTCTGACTACACAGAAATAGTACTCAAAGGAAATTTATTTTTTTAACTATAGTCTAGTGGGCCTGAAAACTGCCATTGCAGAGGACAGCCTCTTTGTAGGGGCTTCGGGCTCTTAAATCTGCCACGATGCTGAGGAAGGGAATGAAACTGGTGGACTTCTGTGGGGGGGGTCGCTTTCATTTATTTCTAAAACAGATGTCATTCCGGCCTCCTCCCAACTTAAAGACATACTGCATTTGGACTCCGAAGTGAAGGCACAAAGCCCAGCAGAATAGGGAAGAGAAAGAAGATATGTAACAGAATTGAGAAACTAGCATTTTAAAGCAAAGCCTAAACAAACGCTGATAAAATCACTTCACCAAGTGCCTCAAAAACAAAGGGCTTCAGCTTACCAGAGAAAGCAAAACCTTGAATCATTCAAATGAAATCCTCAACCGGGCAAAGTTCACTGTGGTTTTGTCAATTATATCAACAGGGTCAGAATTAGCTTTGTTATGTGTTGAAATGCACTAACCTTATTGGGATGCTCTTCATTGTAAGGATTCCAGTTAATACTCTGAAAATCTAATCTGAATTCTGCCTCTGCATATCACAATAATGCAGTTGCAGCAACAACAGAAAAGCACAGTATCTCAGAAACCCACAACTCATCAAAACAAGCATTTCTGCTGAAATCTTAGGGTTTAATAAAATCAAAACAATGTTGACAATATTAAAATAATATAAATACCGGATACAAGTCATTTCACCCCACAATGTTTCCAGAAGAAAGAGGTGTTTGCTCACTTTTCATTTGTAAATTACTTTCAATTATTTTATTCATTATTTTATCCATTAATTTATCAAGTATCCATACTTTTTCTCTGCATATTACATTTACACTTCTGATGTCAGAATCTAAATGAAATATTTCACTTTTGAAAACTGAAATAAAAAAATACAGACTCTAAGTCAAATATCTCCCTATATACACATGTGAGGCTATGGACTTTTCCTTTGTGAAGTCTTCCAACATTTTTAAGTCAGTAGGAAGCAGAATTCTTAACAAATTTCGAAAAGCCAGAAGAAACTGGCTTTCCAACCTCCACATGGCTGTTTCCACATCCCTTTGCATCCACTGATTTTAAATTAAGTTCAAGAGAAAGAAAGGTGGGCCATTTTCTGAAGGTAACAAAGAAAAAAAAAATCCAGAAATGAAAAAAATAAAATCACCTTTAAAATTTGAACTAATGGTATAACTGACTTCACACAGCAACTCTAGAAAGACACTTCAAACTGAAGAGCAGCATCCAAGGCTCAGAAGACAGTGTGCAGTTTCCTTGAGTTGAGCAGCCCATGAAAGCTCCATGGGGAAATGTCACATTTAACAAAATAAAGCAAGTGGGCAACTATGAAATAAGAATGCTTCATATTCAAGAAGAAAAGTTCAAATAATTAAAAAAAAAACCCAACCACAGAAGAGTAAAGTTAACCAACTAAATTTAAAGTTTTGTGTTACATTGCAATTGATCTGTCTCAGAGATAATGGTTTGCATCAGCTGTTGAGTAATTAGGACTGCAACTAGTAACGAGCACCTCAGCAGCTGCTGTTTTGTCCAGATACACATTGTATAAACGTCCATAGAGAAACACAACAGTGTTCCCACAAGCTGCCTGTCTGAAAACACCGCACCTACACAGTCACTGCTCCCATTCAGACAGGGATTATAGCCACACAGATGGACAAGTGATCTCAGCAGACAGTATGAGATAGCACGTCGTGCTGGCAGTCAGCAGAGCCACAGCCAGAGCCGGCCCAAAGCAAACATCCCCGAGCCAGACACCAACGTGGGTGCTGAGCCCTTTAGCTGAAGGGCAGCCAGCGGAGGGCTGTGATGATGGTTAGTGGACTGGAGCATCTCCCGTATGGGGACAGGCTGGGAGAGCTGGGCCTGCCCAGCCTGGGGAAGGGAAGGCTGAGAGGGGATCTCATCGATGCACACACATCTCTCCAGGGCGAGTGCCGACAGGACGGGCCAGGCTCTTTGCAGCGGTGCCCAGCGACAGGACAAGGGGCAACGGGCACAGACTGCAGCACAGGAGGTTCCTTCTGAATGTGAGGAAGCACTTCTTCACCTTGAGGGTGACAGAGCGCTGGGCCAGGCTGCCCAGAGAGGCTGTGGGGTCTCCTTCCCTGGAGACATTCAAACCCCACCTGGGCGTGACGCTGCGCACCCTGCTCTAGGTGACCCTGCCTTGGGAGGGGGTGGACTAGAGGATCCCCAGAGGTCCCTTCCCACCCCGACCCGTCTGTGACTCTGTGAAATCCACATCTATGAAGCTGTTCTATTTACTTTTTATATATACACATATAAATACATACAGATAGATAGATAAATACCTAAAGAGTACAGGAAATGCATTGTGGAATCACTTAACATGAGACCCTGAAAGCTGGAATTCACTGCGCTTATGCGAGTCATAAAAAGTGCAGTGAAAACGCATTAATCACTTTTTCAACAGCTTCTCCTCACTAACCCTTAGTACATGGAACTAATAATTTTTTTGCAGAATACGAGCTTTATTCATAGAAAATACATATTTATACAAATTATTAATTAATCCCTTCTCAATATCTACCATACCTGAAACATCTGGCATTTTTCTCTCTTAACAGTTCCACAGGCTTGGCATTTTAAGCAGTTAATTAAAATAACTCCAACTGTCAACAGTACATCATGTTTTGTGCCTTTAGATGGCTGCAAATGTAATTACTAGAGACAATCCATCAACTGCTAACCCCTAACCATGTCTATTGTGACACAGAGGCTCAGAGAGAACATCCGTTCCTCTGTTCCTTACCATCTCCTGCATACTTACGCTGGTCTACAGGACTGCATAGAGCACAGAAGACTGCTGGAAAGCTCTCATGAAATATGAAGTCATCTGCTTTATACAGCTCTCAGTGGGCAGCATGCATACAGTCTAAGCAACAAGAGTCTTCTAATTCCTATTCCTTGTCAGGAAACAAACTCCTAATAAAGGGATCACATGCTGTAAGAACGCCCGATTTATTTTATTCTCTATTACCAGAGATCAAGGACTAAGGGAAGAAGGCTAAATTTGTTCCCCTGCCGAGAAAAGGTTTCCTATATGTCTGGGAACTCCTACCGTTGATCACCAAGAGAAACTAGCATATATCTTTCTACACATTTCCAGTCCAGTGTTTCAAGCAGAACTCAGCCTCTGATTTGGGCTAATCCACTGGGGTTTTTTGCACTGTTCAAGGTGAAAAGCAAGAAAGGCAACCAACAAAAGTGCTGAGGAACAGTCCGGTATCCAACAGGCTATTAAAAAAAATAAAATTAAAACAGTTCCACATTTCAAATGGGACTGGGGCTTTGCAGGGCTAGGGCTATACTGTGGATTTCAGCCCCGAGATATACCCCGGCATAAGAGTGGTGGCTCACCCAGCAAGCAGAAAGCTGGTATGGCAACAGGAGGACAACGGGGGAGAAGTCAGTGCCAGGAGCTGCCAGGTATCAAAGCAGGTCACATGCTAGAATAAAAGGTTTATACTGTCCCAGAGCAGAGAGGTTAGGAGCGACGTGACATTGGCGCTATGTCCACAGGTGATGTGGAACCGTCAGACTGCTGCATTTGCATGAGTGCTAGCAGGGTACTAGGCAGATACAATATCCAGAGTCTGTAGTAGAAAGGAGTGCTCCCTACCCCTTGCTTTCATAGACAAAAAGTTCTCCCACATAGTATAAAGCTGCAGTGCTTTCTGAAGCTCTGTCTGCGGGGACCCTGGTGTTGGCCTTTCCATTACACACAACAAAAAGTGTTTTCTCACCTCTGACACTGAAATGAGTCCTATTTCTGAAACAGCTGTCTTGCACCATTTGTCACTTGAAAGAAAGCCCTGAATAAATGGAGAGTACACTGACCTGTGGCTAAGAAAAATGTTGCTAAGACACACAGCTTAATTGCATCTGTCAAAAATGTATTTGTGCTCACTACACCTGATGAATCATCACCACACGCTTTCTGACTGCCAGACCAAACTGAGGATAACAGAAGTCTTGGAACTCAGCCACCTAGAAATCTTTAAATAGAAGTCTATAAATAGTAACAAACATCTTATATGGGTCTTCATGCAAGTATCTTGGTCAAATTCCTTGACATGGCACTAAAACCATTGCGCTCACAGTCTTCCTGAAGTTTCACAGAAGGGTCTTATCACTTCCTCCTCCCACCCTTCAAACTTGTATCATCCAAAACGGTTGTCACAGCCCCCCTCCTCAACTACATTTCACCAGGAAGAAAAGCAAATTTTATTGGCTTATATTTAGTTTCAGTGTTTAACACTTGCAGTATGTGATCAGTGATTTCATCTGCAGGACTGGGCACATAAAACATACCATCTTAAAAATAAACTACATTTCAGCGACTTCATGAGGAACTTTCTTGTGGGAAAAAAAGCCAACTTTATGTTTAAACTATGGTAATGCTATGAATCTTGTAATGGTGTTGCAATGGAGTACTGCAGATCCAGAGCTCAGAATAAGGAAAATCATACATGTATTTGTCACCTGCTTTGACTAGATATTTTAGGCAGACTCAGAGATACAGTCATCGCAGCAGAACTCCAGGTTACTTCTCTAAGCATGATTAGGTTTTCCAGGTACAGCTTTGTAAGCAAGATGTCACAAAAAAGCTTACCGGGATACACTGAACTAGCAGGGACTTCTTTTAACACTGAATTTAAATTCCTTTCAGATCTTTCATCTTTTTTTCTTCTCTCTTCAATCTCATCAAAGTTTGCCTATAGTTTTTCAGAGTTTATATCAATATGTAGACCTGGGCTATACAACCCCCAAATACCTTTCTAATGTCTCCCTCAGCATCCCACCTAAGCTTAAAGCAAGATCTGGCTACAAGTTTCCAGGGGTTTATGTGAAATGCAATTACATTTCCATGAAGGTGAAGGAGTCTTTTATGTTGCACTTGAAATACTTTACAATGTGCAGTAAGTATTCAATTCTTTTCAACCAGATCTTGGTCAAACTACACTTCGTTGCTGATCTGACTGCTGTCAAGTATCTTGCTTCTGCAATAACCCATTTCATACAGCATGTTGATATGGTTTATGAGCTAAGTAAGGCTCTAACCCTTAAGAGTGCCCTTATACTCTTGATTGAGGAAAATTTTCTTTCCTTAAGAATTAACAATCAGTTCTGCTCTTTTACTGATGAAAAAAAAAAAAATCTGTGCAAGAAACTAATTTACAGCCATAGCTCTTTCTCTTTCACAGCAGCATAAGACTCTTCAGTTTTTCCACAGAAAGGTACTCGATGTCTCTTTGATTGACAAGCTCCTTCAAAGCATATTCCACCTACAGCAGGTAAGACTTTGCTCTATCAGTTGTAATAACTGTGATTGCATGTATGGAAAGACCTCCAACATTAATGTTAAAATCCTGATCAAAGAACTCCGCTTTGGTTCACTGCATATGACTAGGGAAAAACATTTGGTGGTTCTGTATACCAGTCTCTGTAAAATGGTAGATTCTTATGAGGAGGTAAACATCAGTAAGTCGAAAGCTTGTTAAGTATTTTAAGATTGCTGGATGGCAGATGCTAAGTATTTTCAGTAGGATTTTACACCAGCAAGATGTTAATTACTGCAGTTCTTCATTTGCTAGATTCCCTGATGAACTGATACGGCAGACTCTCATTTGTTCACAGCTGAATACCCAAAATGTCAGCTAGGGTTGAGACAGCCTTGTACACAACTTCAACCCCAAACTTGTCTTTTTTGCAGACATGCATACCGAGACAGGAGATCATCTCTGCTTCTCTGTGCAAGAGTGACCCCATATGAGATTGATCACCATGAGGTACTCAACCATATTATATCATGCTCATGGCAATGCTTTGAGCTAAGTTATTTATGTGGGTCTTCTGGCTAATGCTAACCTTTGCGGAAGCAGAATGCTTTAGGTGTGTCGATCAAGGAGATATAGGTTCTCTCTACTGAGAGTTTAACTACTGTATATGAAGATGCACTTTCATTTCACTAATCCTGCAGTGGGGCCCGACCAAACTGAATAAACATCCAGTGTACCGGACACTCTGGCAAAGCCTTCCCAGGCTTCTCTCACCTTGCTACCAAGTTATCGAGACACTGTCTCTGCACGGAATTTGTCTGGAAAACTTAACTGCTCTTTAAACTTCTCCTCAAAGTGATCCTTAAGATTTAAATTCAGTTAATCAGCTTCACTTCAGACTTGCTCTCAGCTGTAGCTGTTCAGTTTAGCACATACTTTACATGTTACAATGACACAGGAATTTTTCATGTGAGCTCAAGGTCTGGTTGTGGTAGAACCAAATTTTGTTGTGCAACTGTTAAAATGCAGAGTCAGCAACTGAAGGACCCTCTCCTGGTCAAATTATACCTGTGTCACAGAGTACTAACTCAGCCCCTGCAGTTCTGGTCTTGGCAGCAGCACCCTCTCCTATGCGGGCAGGCAGGCTGGAGTAAGCTCTCTCACAGGTTATAACGCATTGATCCCTGCCTCAGACTTTTTGCCACCACAGAAGACATGATGTAAGCACCTAAGTCGTCACTGTCTGGCACCTCTGATTTTATTACAAAATGGCTTGGATCAAGGAAGCCATCAAATTGGCTAATAATGTTCTGAGCAGTGCAGCATAAACCATGGAAATGGTCACTTTATGAGTGCAATGATTACCACCAGGCAAGGCTGCTCCAGCCTCAGAAACGTGTTTCCTAGGCATTGTATAGTTCTGGGGTTGTACTTTTGCCCCACAGCTTCCCCGAAGCTGGCCCAGGTGACACCAGAGCAGCAAACCTCATCATGTGCTATTTGCTCCCATTAGTGAAAATCCTCCTTGCCAAAGTAACCAAAAACTTCCACAGATGCTGCTCGTGCAGGATTACTAAAACACTTCCCGAACAATACCCTTAAGGAGGAACAGTGAGACTTAATTAACGTAGAAATTAATTAAAAGGCAATCAAGAGCAATAAGAAGTTTCTGATCATTTTCTCCAATATTTAAAATGTAAGATATATGGAAGAGGGGATTACCCTATCTCAACGGTTTTCAAATGGCTTTTAGAAAATTAAAGAATGAAGAAAATACTAGACAAAGATGTGTAATAAAAGTTTCAACAAAACAATCAAGTTAGGAACTGATATAATAAGAGATTTAAAAAGCACATTTCTCATCTCACTTATCTCAGTATACAAATGAAACATACCAAGTCCTGGGATAAAAGTGCAGAAACATCCTGCCCGTGGTTTCCAACAGTCCCTCGTTCCCCTGACACTCACTCGGATGGCCTGGGCCCACGGCATTTGCAAAACATAATTATTTCAAAGGAAATGGGTAGCTGGAGCAGGAAACATTCTCCAACCTCGAAGAAACACCTTGAGAGCAATTATGTTTGAGCTGATTTTCTTAGCTCCTTTTCAAGAGGAGAAGAGAAAAAGGATTGAATAATACTTTCTATTAAATTTTATAGCACTAACTCAGCACAACACTTTTACTGTTAAAATGAACAAGTCATTGACAAAAATTCTTTCAGTTTCATTACATTAGAAAGGGAATTTTGATGAAAATAAAATCCTTTTCTTTAAATTCTAAAAAATGAGAGGGGTTTGATTTGGTTTTGTGGATGGGTTTTGGGGGTATTCTTCCTTGTCTGTTTTGGTTGTATTTTGTTTTGTTTTGGGTTCAGTTGGGGTTTTGTGGTGGAGTTTTTTGTTTGGGAATTTTGGGGTTTGATTTCCCCCCCCCCCCCCCCCCTTTTAAACATGCTTTCGCTTACTACTAAAGCACTGAGTGACTCAAAACAGCAATTGATTCGTAGGAACAAGTATACGCCAGACCTTTCCAGCCACACAGCACAGGCTGCTTTGCTCTGTATTCCATCCTCGCTCCCAGAGCCCATGAGGTAGAGGCATAACAGTACTTACAGACAAGTGAGCAGGTGAGAGGAGGGTAGAGGACATTGTAACTGCTCTTGCTCACGGACTCCATCATTGATTACTAACCCAAATAACATACGTTCAGTGAAACCAAAGCATGTAAGGAACAGAATGCTTTTTCCTTATGAGCCTGCCAAGCAGGCAACCCCTTGTGCTCTATTGAAGGTCTGGGGCAGGCCAAGCACAAGTCTGGTAGAAGGGAAAAAAATGCAAGACAAGCTGGCCAGCCATCAAAACAAAGAAGGACAAAATATTTTTGCTAAATTAATGAGAAATTAGAAGCCTGAATTGTGACGTGTTTGCATTTTCCTGCGATTCACTCAGACTGCAGCCTCTTTAGGACAATCAGCATCTCTCCCTTCCTAACCTCACAGAGTCAAGCACCAACTGGTACAGAACATTTATTCAACACAACACTACCTCTAACACAATAAAACATGCGCTCTACATGTGAACCTGTGACGGCAGAACTAAACATGACAAAAGAAATAAGATGCTTATCAAGTTTATGGAATTTATTATTTTTCTCAGACTCACGCTGGCTTTGAATACAAGCACCAAAGAAATAAAGCAGACAAAACACACACCTGTAAAACAGTTTACATTCCAAGCATCTGGATTTTTGACCGAAAGAAATCAGAGAAAGGAAGCCATCCTGGGAATGAGCTGTGCAATACCTCTGCAGAGCTCCATCCTCCTCATCACTCTAGCACCCTTGCACCACACTCCTGATTTTCAGTCCCACTGATTTCCCCCCGACAAAACATCCATCAAAAACTAAACCCAAGCTGAGCTAGGTGCTGCCATAGCCTTTTCTTCTGCAGCTTCTCCTCCAGGAGGGAACATGTCCATTGAGATCACCACCCCTCCAGAGAGCAGTTACCACACAGCACGCGTACAGCAGCTGACACGCCGGCCCCAGCCTAGCTTGGACGTCAGACAACTTGCTGTTCGGAATAATTGCTCAGAAAGCCAAAACCCACAGAACATCGCTTGCAGAGGCTGCCGTCTCTTGGATTTAAACCGATTCCTATCACAATGTTTCAGAAGGACTCCGTGGCCAAATTTGTCACAGGTGTTTGTTATCTGGGTCCCAGGACATCATTTTTACGGAAGCTAAAAAGAGCTCGACTGGGTGTTGAAGTCAGCTTTCAAATAGGGATTGGGTGACAACTAGCGGAGGTTTTCCTCAGTGCAGCTCCATGGGCCTCGTACGATGTGATCTGCATCGAGATCCTATCGCATTGAAATAAAACCGATGTAATCCAGTTACACAGGAAAGCTTTCCAGAAAAAAAAAAAAAAAAATGTGTATGCATATGGGAAGACACGAGGAATGTGCTCACATGACTCTAAGCTCTTTCTTATCAACCCGGTAAAGCTGCTCAGATACATAGACTCGCACAAACCAAATAACTAGAAACAGAAGCTGCCATCCCGTGTAAGCAGCTCACCATCCACTCCCAAATAATGATTAGGTGGGAGTAAAGATGGAAGGAGCCAGAAGGTAGCACGACCTTCCTCCTGGTGCATCCCTTTCCTTAAAGTCTTCCAGCTATTAGAAGCTTACGGCTCCCGAGCTAGAGGCTGGGATTGAGCTATTCTGTTTAATAGCCCATGAATCTTTCCCCCATTAATTTCTCCTCCATGAATTTCTCTAGTCTGTGTACGCTTTTAGCCCCAACAACATGATGTAGCAATGAGTTCCACAGCTCCATGCCGCGTTGCAGGAAAATATATTTTCATTTACTTTAAAACTACTACTTATTTCACTAGATGGTTTCTAATGTCTGATAGGTGAACAATCATTCCCTAATTTATCTTCTCTGCCTTCTTCATGATTTCATTAGCCTTCACCCGCAACCTCTCATTTACCTCTTTTCCAGGCTGACAAGTCTAGAAATTGATGAATTCACGCACAGTAGAAAAATATCTTTCACTTTATTTGCCTCTTTAATCATCTCTGAACATGGAGCTAATGCTTCCAAAGACTTATTAGGAGCAACTTTCCCAAAGCAGCATTAGTTGAGGTATGACTCATCATCGCTACCCTCAAATACTTCGTGGGGTTTTGGTACGGAAGCAAAGAAGGTTATTTTATTTTTATATGCAAAACTCTGCATTCACTGATGATGCATTTTGCCTGTCATGTTATCACCTGGTCACTCAGCACTGAGAGACCCTCTGCAACACTTCAAACTGCTTCTAAATCTGGCTACCCTGATTATTTTAACACCATAATGTTTTATCAGTATCAGGCTCTAGTACAGTACTACAGCTCTAACACGCCACCAAACTATTAGGAAAATAATTCTCCCACACAAATATCCAGAATCAAACAAGAACAAGAAATTGCCACACAGCCTTTGAGGAAGTTTTTGGAATTTACCCTGCCCAGGTTTTCTGTCCAAAGCACTGTGGTCCTGGTGCACAAACACTGAGAAAGTGGTGGCTGGTATTAATAAGACAACCTCTGAATTTGGTAAAAGAGGGGGAAAAAAAGAAAACAGAAGACAGACAGGAGAAAAAGTGCCAAGTATAGATCTGTTTCAAGAATCCTCAATTATCATTATTCATTGCTTGTCACAGGAAGCTGTTTCTTTAAATCACACCTGAAAGGATAAGGAGAAAGTTGTAGATCTGTCAACTTTTACTACAAGTCTCCTAAGCGGTGCCCGGTTTAAAAAAAAAAGTACCAAGTTTCTGCTCCTCCTGATTGCAGAAGAAAGCCTGGCAATACTAACCCTAAATGTTCAGAAAGCACAAGACAAATTAAAAACAAATCCCAATGCTGAAATAACTTCATGATTTAATATCTCCTGCTTTTGAAGGTACAACTCATCATTTGACTGCTTGTGGATTGGCTGTATCATTACAATGAGACTAGCAAATATGTCAATTTATTAATATTTGCAGTTTCAATTTTCAGGGCAGGCAGAGATACACGAAATACTGAACAAGAAAACAGTTTAATCTCTCTCCAGAACACTTCATGTTTTTAAATCATCTCTCCATTCAATTGACATACTAAATGCAGCCTGCTCAAGACATAAATGCAATAAATTAATGTGGGCTGCAGATAAGATTCAGATTCTGCAGAAGCTCAACTTTCTCAAGAAATAATAAAGACTTCCTAGCTGTTCTCTGAGATGTCCATAAATATTTTCCAGACATGACTCCAAGCAGCAAACAACGCAGTGTTGTTCCCCTAAACAAAAGCCCACAGAAAACAGGCACGTGTTCAGCCCTTCCAGAAGTTAACAATGTCACTACAAAGTCTCAGTGGAGATAATAAGGATGAGGTATCACTAAGGCAAGCTTTGTGATGGGGGCAGTCACTCAGACGTTGATGGGCAGACTTGTCAGCACAGGAGAACCACAAAGGCAGATTTGGAAGATATAATGACCACTGCCCTTCCACCGTGAGCAGCACACCAGGGTGTCTGAAGACGGTTTGTTTGTTCAGGTAGAGGCATTTGTTTCAGGATCAGAACAGAAAATTTGCAGAGCTGCAGCAAGCAGTCACACAGCCCAGACCAGCACGTAACTACTTGTTTCCACAATTTTGCAACCTTGCCTGGTAACTGGAAGTAGTGGGTTACATGAGTGAGTGCTGGGTGTTTGAAAAAGGAGCAAGGACATTGCAACAAGGCCACAAAGCGTATCACTGGACCTTGGCTCTGCGTCATTGGTTTTGGTCTCGCTGCTGGTTCCTCAAGCTCACCAGGTTCCTCTGAATGCTCACCTAAACCCCTGCCTGATCTGTGACTACATCAGTGAACCATCTTGATGCAAATCCTGCTCCTGGCTGTCAGGGAAGACTAAGCTGACCATCTTTGTCTAGCTGGATGTTCACCCAAAGCACCTACTCAGCTCCTCAGAGGAGGGCCAGCTGCCTGTCCAGTGCTACAGGAGATAAAAACAAGCCATAAAACTCCAAGGAGCAATATAGAAAGTGACATCCACACAGCTGGGAGTAAAAACCACTGGGGTAAAAAACTGGGGACAGAAAAGCCAAACATACAAAAAAGAAGTTGCAAATACATCAATGAGACATAAGGTAAGGAGGAGCGCAGAAAAAAAAAAAAACACAATAGTAACTATAAATTGACGAGGAAGGACCATAAAAGATGGGCAAGATAAGCAGAGGACAGAGTGACACGCCATCCCTTCACAAAAGTAATGTTGTGGGAGTATTGATGTAGATTGAGGGCAGCCGCAGTCACCGGCTTACACCCCGGCCGAGAGGAACATGCAAGATCCATGGGCACAAAGGTTCTGCACTACAGCAGCGTTGTCTCCAAGGCACAGCTAACGCTGCAGCACTTATTAACTTCAGGTTGCTAAAATATAAAGTGATCATTGTACATGTGGAAAAAAAGGAAGACTCCTGGGAATGCATCTCACCAAGGAACAGAATGATCCTTACCTCATCAAGCAAAGTAAACAGAGCAGCACCTATCCACAGAGAACGACAGGCAATTAGAGGTACAGTCAAAATCTATTGAAAATCAATGGAAAGATTCACAGTCTCATGCAGATTCTTAATCAGACCCTCAGCTATGAATCACGTATATCAATAACAGAGCTGGATATATCATTTTGCCACACAAAAAGGAAATTATTCCCAGGTTAGAACAGAACTACAACCAGCTAAACAAAAAAGCATTTGAAGACAACTGTGGCTTTTCTGGGGGAGTGCAAGCATTGGGAGGGGATATAATACACTGTGTCCTGTAAACAGATATTTTAAAAAAACCACAAACATGTGAAGCCAGCCATGAGAACACATGGGTCCAACATTAGGGTGTTTATTCAATAATTCTGCTTTAGAGGCTTTTTAAAGTATACAAACAACTGAGGCATATAAAACATAATGAGATAAAAATAAGTCCATAAAATTGCCTGCCAAGGGAGAGGAAGGGAGAAAAAAAAATGTTTTAGGGAGGCTTTGATTGCTGTTAATACTGAAACCACAACTGGCACTATTTCTCTCATTGATGAGGAAACATGCACTTCCCTGTCATGCAAAATTTAAATTTCACCGTGCTTTTTGCAGGCAAGAGGACGGACCTGAATCAAGCATATAGTGATCAGCAGTGGAAGTCCTGAAGAAACTGCTGAGCTTTTAAACCACAGCAGCACCTCACAGTTCCTGCGTATTTTGCTAAGCACCTTACCAAATGCAGCAGGCACACAATTATGGGGACATCACCCAAGTCCCCAGAGAGGAACAGATTCAGACAGCTGTGAAGGAGACTTATGAAGGAGACTGTCACGATGCTATCACTTGCCAGCTCAAAGTTCTTAGCAAGGCAGCCCTTACCAAACCCTGAGGAGAGCTGAGCAGAGGCAGCCTTGCTGCTGCTGAAGGAGCAGGGATTGTGCCAGCCCGGGCTGGCAGTGCTCTCCCACCCTCCACACCCACTCCCGCCTGGGCAGCCACAGGGTACTGCCATGGCAAAGAAAGGGGCACATGGACAGCTTCTGTCACCCCCCACAGCTTCCCCCTCCAGCAACTGCTTCCCGGGCCATGCCTGGAGCTGGCTGTGCAGGTATTCCCCATGCAGCAGCTGTCTCATCATCTCCTAGCTTGACGGTGGCACAGGAGAGCACTAAGGAAAGAAAAGTTGTCAGCTTTGTTGACCTTTAGCCAGGACTACTCTTGGATGCCAAGATGTGACATGGGAGAAAACATGAAGGAGTCTTTGTGGAAAAGCATGACAAATGAGCACTCAAGACTGACAGCAGAAGGGGGGTGATGTCTCAGTGCTGCACTGAACAAGATATGCAGGGCAGGGGTGGGATATGAAGGGCTGACAATGAAGACGAGTGTTTTGCATTTGGGTGGTGGGAAAGGAAGCCCAGTGAGGTGACAGGAAAAAAAAAAAAAAAATGTTCAATGCAATAAGCCAGAAATACAGTATTTGTAACCACATTCTTGGAACAGGGAAAAAACACGAAGCTCTCACAGACAATGAACTGTCTCAGGAGCCACACAGACTAGAATGAACTGCACAGCTAGAAATTTTGCAGATCACTGTTCTAGAACTGTGCCCTGGAGCCTTAACTTTGGAAAATCTAGGAGGATAACATTTTAAGTTATGTCTGAGCTTGCAGCCAGCCAGCCAGCCACAATGGACCAGAAGGGCATAGCTGTGCTCCAGGCAGCCAGTGACAGCATTTAAACTCTTCGTTGTCCTCACAAAGACAGAAAAGAAACCAACCTACTTTCATTTAATTTGCAACAATAGAGTATGGTCCTCAAAGCTCATGTCCTGGCCACTATTCCCCCATACACCCCCTCAGCTCCTTCCCTGAGCCACCCAGGGCTGCACACAGCAAGGCTTAGGAACTCATCCATCTGACACTAAACTCCAGCGTCCTTGTTCAGGATGAGACACAGCTCAAGAAGCATAAAAACAGCAGAAAAAAAGTACAGTCTTGCCTGCTGTTCATTAGCAACAGGACTACCATATTTTGGCAGCTCTTCTTCCAGAGATCAGCAGCCCACAGGTTGCATAGCAGTCCTGCTATCAATCCTATTCCGGGACCTGGCACAGAGACCTCCAACTTACACACTGATCGCAACACCAAGCTCAGACACCCTCTCCTTGCTGGCCACAAGTACATCGTACTGTTTCACAACAAATCTGCAGCCAACTGAAAATACTCCAACCAGAGTATGAATATATTGTATAAGAAAAGCAATTCTACCCACTGGAACTTGTTGCTCACTCCATACCTAACCAAATGCAGTTCTGTTTTCCACTTCATGCAAAACCACTGCAGAATTGTAGTTCCCACACCAGTTCCAGAGCCTGCAACACAATACAGATGTGACTGGCCAAGGGATGTGCATCAGGGTGTCAGATCCACCAGCAAATGACAGCAAATCAATCAGGTTACAGTGTGCTAGGCGAGCCACAGTACCCGACAGTTGTTGCACACACATGTCCTCTCAAGCTGCTGCAGCCACAGGAGATTGAAGCTATGTAGCTATGGTCTCCTACAGCTGAGCAGACCAGCTCTGCCCACAACGTGCCCAAGGTCGAAGTCAGACAGTCTGCATTTCACTCCTGAAAAGGTTTTTTTTCTAAATACCATGCAACAATGTCACACCAGGAACGATGTGGACTGCAAATTCAATACAAGACATGAGCGTAAGTTATTAACTGACTATTGATATTCAAGATCATTGATGATGAAACATTTATCCTGATAAGCACAAGGTACACAGTTAACTCCACAAAGACTTGTGAAAATCCCTCAAGTATTTCAAAATATACATAGAGAATAAGTGAAGAAAAGCAATAAGCATGGGAGTGGAGAGGGAAATAAGCAAAATCTCAAAAATATAAATGCTAGGATGGATATTTTGCTTCAGGACAAAAATCAGCCATCGCATCAGACCATGTGGTTTCTAAGTTTAATTTATAGTAATGAATCAGGGGCAAGACCTTACTGGTCACTGGGTAAAAACCACGTTGTACAGAACAAAGAATATGGATGACAACTGGGATTAAAACCAGTCTTTGCAATTGAAAAGGATGCGTTTTGTGAGCAGCAAGGTGATGGCAGCTCTCTCGTTCCAAGAAACTGGAGAAATTTTAAATTTAGCCCTGAGCTCTCTGTTTCCTACGTCTTCAGCAGCCAGCATTAGTAACTGGCAAAGCCAACTGCAAGTCCCCTCCACAAGTGTCCTGGGAATAGACATTGCAAGTTTCTACACCTTATGTGGAAAGGACACTGAAACAAATAAAGGTTTTTTTTCCAGAATGTGTAATTGAAGCAGACACAAAAGAAACAGCACTTGACTCAGAAGAAAATTTTACAATTCTCAAAGGACTGCACGGATCTGATATTCTGAAACGCTGGGAGTCGTGATGTTAGTAGTCCTTCAGCCATCACTGACACTTTCAAGAAGTATCTGCTCTTTGTGCTCTCTTTACTCATTATATGATGAGAAAAGTCACGAGCTAAATAAATATTTGTTTTCTCTTACAAATCACCTTTAAGATTACAATCCATCCTGACACCAGGACAAGGAGTTCATTTTCAAGTTTACAGTAATTCATCACTGAGCTAGGGTCTGAGCTGCACCAAGAATAAATGTGTTACAAAAATAAGTGGTTGCCAAGTCTTTACACAGCCACTGGAAGTGTCTAATGCAATCACGCAGTCCTGTGGCTTGCTTCCACTAGAAAGGCTTTTACATTTACATTAATCTCTGGGAATTGTCCTACGCTACAGAAAACCACAGTGTGTTCAGATTATTGATTTGACCACATATTATTTTGAGCCGCAGTCTCTGATTTTTGACTATGTGCTTGAGCAGAAAACTTTGAGCGACAGCTCTGTATTCTGACATAAGGCAATAATTATCTGGTGATGAGAGCCCCAGCTGAGAGCATGCCCCCATTGGTTTAAAAACAAATCCTGAGGATAAATCTCTGGCACCTTCACATGGCCAGGCTGGGAGGTGAAAAGAGGAGGTAGTATTTTATTGATTTTACCACAAGAGAACCGAAGCAGGGAGGGTTTTGATATACAAAGTCGTGTAGACACCTAATCCTCTCGAGATCAGTGGGAGTTAGCGACCTAAATGATTTTTGCTGATTTGGCCATAAAAGATACATCCGCAGTCACACCAACAATATTTATGTTTTCCTGGGCAGTTAGAGATCACACTCATGCCTCAGCCCTAAACCCCTAACTCTCAGCCTCCAGCTTCAATCTTAAGAAACCAGATGGCTCTGAAGGCCATCAGTACAGCTACACCAGGAAGCTCCACCAGTTCAGAAGGACCAGCTCACGCTATGGCTCTGCCCCTCTCTGCAGCACGGACAACTAACCAGTCCCTGGCTCTCAGGTGATGTACATGCACAGTTGCCAAAATCTTTATCGGAGCCCCTGAACCCTTGCCTGGGAGCTTGCATGCTCTGTTTTCATACGCATTTTGGAAAGCTGAAGGGCACTATCCACTTCTTAAAGAGGCCACAGAAACCTAGCTCCCTCCTCTCTCTGATGGGGGAGGTAGAACAGCTCTAGGTCAGGATTAGGCACGTAGGCAGAGTAATGTGGGGAAAAACTGCCCTGTTATCATCCATCTGTTACATCAGCTCTGCCAGCTCTCTCCATTTTATCTATATTTGACACTTGACTAAGCACTTAAGCTTCTCAAGAGAGATCATTATACAATAATCAACCTTTTATTGGAGGTTATGTTTTAGGTTAAGTTTTTGGCCTTTACGTTTGTAAAGAAAAACTGTAACCTTGAGTAGAATTTAATGCATGATGACCTGGAGAAAGTAGCACATTGTGATCTTGTCAGGCCTATAATGTCAGATTTGGGGATGCTCAGGGATGAAACAGTGGGACATAGGGCTTCATTCAGCCTCAGAGGTACCTACAAAGTCATGCACATAAGAGAACACAAGAGGCAGAGTTCAAATCATTGGGCCACTTTAGGAGGGCTTCTGGTCTTGGGCACTTTGTGTGCATGCAGTATGTCAGCCTTGCTACTCCTCGTGCCCAACGAGAGCAGCTCGGTGCATACAAACCAGACTGTAACAGATACCATGACGTTCCAAGCAGCGCTTCTGAAAAGGGGCTCCAGGACAAAGGCTTAGGTCTTCTGGTGACACGTCCAGAAGAGACAAGAGGTACACACAAATACCTGAACAAATGTCAGTGCTCCTGTCTGTGTACCTGCAGCCTTCCTAGCCATCAAGTTCTTGTGACATTGCAGAAGATCACATCAAAACATGAAGATTAGAATTTAAATAGTCATGATAGCAATATGACAGCATTCTGATAGTAAATGCAAATGCCATTCAAAAAATTCAGGAAAAGACAAAATTCTCACGGCAACATTAAAAATAACTTCTGCACCATGTGGATATGTTAATGTGCTGCCTTTCAGTCTCACAGGCTGGGCTGGGGGATGGCAGGTGTATTTTTCACCATGTGTTTTAAGAATAGTTCTGACCTTAAAAATAATAATTCTTGCTCACTCGCTCTCCAGAGTTCACAGTTGGGATTTGCGGTCTCTAATGGGGAAGAAAGCTTTTTTTGTCCCCAGAATCTTAGTAATGCCATTTCAAATAATACCATGTTAAGGTTGTTATGCTATGGTGCCACCTCCACAGCCCCATAAACCAAAATCCTCCCTACTGCAGCTTCAGTCCAACCACCGTAACACACTGCCCTTCAGCCACTCTTTGGCCTGATTTAGCATCACGGGTGATTTGGCTTCTCCTAAGGACCATTAAACTTTTGACCTCTCCCTCCAGATGACCCAGTGTGGCTGTGCCAGCTATAACACAACATGCCAACCAGCTGGCCCTGGCATCACAGCACTTCATTAAGGCCATTTGAAGAGCTAGGACATGGCAAGATTAGACAGCAACAAGAAGGAACACTGACTTTTAGGGCTGAAAATCAGCATAGATGCACAAGTTCCTCACAAAAGTATGTTGCCACTAAACAATAAAATGCAGCACAGAAACGGGGTGATTTCATACTGCAGCATTTAACTCTGCCACTGCCAGAGGATACGTTCCCCGTCCAGCCTGACACAGCACAGTACAAAGCCTCGTGGATCTCCACGCTGACAAAGGATGCTCGAGCAGCAGGTTTACACCCTGGGCACTCCACCATGCTCCGACCTTGCTGAGCAGCTCTGCAACCCCTCCCCTAAATCTCCTCACCTGCATGCCCTGGTCTGTGCTACAGAAAAGGTCTCTGCACAGCATTCAGCCCTGGTTTGATTGAATGGTAAGAGCACAGTTTTGACTGCAGATGCTAGCCTACCATGAAGTGGATCTTGCAGCAGACCACCAAACAACAACAGGTAGCAGTAATTTCAGAAAAAAGTACCACTCTAGTCCTCATGCTAGCCAGATACTGAATATTTAAAGACTATGTGGCTGGGTCTTTGATTGCTTTTATTCAACGCAGCTCTGAAGAATGAGTACTGCATTGCTTAGCCTCAGTTGAAGCTTTGTCCCCAAGTACTCAGTATCTCTAAGAGCAGCAGTTTAAGTCCCCTCCCCCTAAGCCAAGATTCATCATTTCTAGCTAAAGGAAAGGACAGTATATTTGTTCTGTGCTGAAGCCCCTGGGACCCAGAAGACAAGATGAAATGGAAATTTTCTTCTTCTTTTTTTTTTTTTTTTTTTAAACCAGGTTTATACAACTGGTATGGGCCAGATGAGACAAGACGGGTTCTTAAGAGGCTGGGTCCCCTGGTACTTAGCACAGACTGAATGTTATCAAGATGGTACATGCCAGTCATTAGGATACTAATTGGCCCTGACAGGGCTCTGGTGACTGAATTGAATATCCTAACTGTCACTACCTGGAAGCATTGCTGCAGGGAACAGCTCCAAGGAGCCTAGAGGAAAGAAGTGGGTGTGAGGAGGTAGAGAGATGGGGGATGTTTATAGCTCTCTACAGCTGTCTGCATCACATATTTAAACAAGAGGAAAAATACTTCTTTATACACCGTGCTGCTAAAAATTCCACTAAAAAATATATCACTTTGGGTAATTTACATTTAAATGAACTTTCCACATGAAGTAGATTATTTTGCTGGTCATGTTCACAACTACTTTCCCCTCTCTCTTTCCCAGGACTCTTGTCTCCAGAATCATCTTTTCTTTCCCTGTCTCTCAACCTATCCAATTAAAACATCAAAAATAAACTAACTTGTCAGATTTCCCCACCAACAACTGTCTCCTACTGCTCTCTTCCTGTCAGAGCTTTACTTCATCTTGAAAAATTCTGGTGCATTGAATGGGTTTGTTTGTTGGCTTAGGTGGCCAGATTTGCCATCGATGTTCTAGGTTTCCAGCACTTTCAAACCAGAGAATCAAAGCTTTCTGAACAGCTCGCCGGTCACAAAGAGTGACCGTTTCCAGTTTTGGTTGGACAGCGTTCTAAGGCTGAGAGAGCCCAATGGGGAGGTGCAAAACTGAGACTGGATTATCAACAAATTAAAAGCAAGGCTGCAAGTTATACAAGTGTGGATTACTGAAAAATAAATGTTATTTGAAAGTGTGTTTTGTACTTCACTGCAAATAACAGCACTGAGCCAAGCTCCTGAACCACTGACTCGGTAGCCTGGATGTGACAAGTTAGCTGTGCCCTTTAAGAGACCAGCTGTGAACAAGACTACTCAGCTAACAAGAAGCCAGAACACACACTTACAACACAGGTCCTCAACCCCGAATCAGAGGTCAACATTCCATTCGAGCCCTGTGCACGAGATGAAACCCAGAGAAGTTCCAATCATATTTAATCTATGACAACAGCAAGGGGGCTCTGAAATAATATACCTAGACAAACAAAGGTTAATGTTTCCTTCTGACAACCACTATCAGCTGTCTGCTTTTCTTAATCCCTCACTGCCATAATACCTAGGCAACCCAGTGTATTACCTCCCCAGCACTTCAGGGGGTACAGACCAGAGCCAAAGATGCAGGGGTAAGATCCCCTTCTCCACCCCAGCAAACTACCCACACGCTCCTCCTGCACAGCCTATTACACCCCATAAATGCCAGTTCTGTGGTCCAGGAATCTGCCGTGAACAAGAAGATCCTGGCAGAAATTAAACAAGAGCTTCCACATGCGAACACACTGATAAATACTTGGAACGCAGGGAAGTCACCCGTCCTCCCCTGCATGCCGCATGGATTCCTAGCCTTCCAAAACGTGCATACAATAAGCTGGTGAAGGGTCTGCAGAGCAAGTCTTATGAGGAACCACTGAGGGAACTGGGGCCGTTTAGCCTGGAGGAGAGCTGGGGGGAATCTTATTGCTTTCTACAACTACCTGAAAGGAGGTTATAGGCAGGTGGGGGTCAGTCTCTTCTCACATGTAACAAGTGATAGGACAAGAGGAAACAGCCTCAAGTTGCACCAGGGAGGTTTAGACTGGCTATCAGGAAAAAAAATTATCACTGAAAGGGTGGTGAAGCATTGGAACAGGCTGCCCAGGGAAGGGGTGGAATCACCATCTCTGGAGATATTTAAAAAATGCGTAGATGTGGTGCTTAGGGACATGTTTTAGAGATGGCTTTGGCAGTCCTGGGTCATCGGCTCGACTTGATGATCTCAAAAGTCAACATCTTCTAAAATGACTGTGAAACAGAGATGGAAGGGGAAAAAGGGAGTGGAGTGGGGAGAAAGGGGGAATCAGGATGCGATTTTCCATGCACTTTCTTCTGTACTGGCATTGCAGGAATAAAGGTTCTTCTTGCAATAGTTTGCAGTGCAAGCAGACAAAGAATGGTGGGGGAAGAGAGACACAGAGGTGACAAAACAGCTGGGATTTCCCCTCCTCTAGCACCAGCAAGGAGAACAGGAGCACAGTCTGTAGCCACCTCAGCTCAACTAAACCCTTTCCAGCCAGCTTCAGCACAACCCTTCCCAGACGGCTGTGGAAAAGAAGTTCTGACCACAGCCAAAAGGATCTGGGAGAACCACAGAATTTGTGCCTCTCCGCTGCATGCTAGACCTCATCAATATAACAAACATGACTCAAAAGTGTGTGCTTCCTATTGTCACTTCCAGGAAGCCCCTGCAATGAGCTTCATTTTCCTTTGTAAACAGGTTTCATTGCTTCATAAAATAGATGTATTAGTCATGAATAAAATCCCAAAAATTACTGAGCAGGGAAGAAATACTTAATGTACCACAGTCAATAAAGACAGAGGAAAAGAAAAATATTAGCTAGAGAGTTCCAAGAAGGTCAGTCTTACAAAGAAACAAAATATTAGTTCTGACACAGAAAAAAGTTCTTCTGAATACCGATGTGCTCCATACAGTGACAAAGAAGCTATACTTACCCGAAAGGAGATTAAGTAACGTCCCATAGCACCTGAGGAAAGCCAGGAAGGTAGAAAATAGAGGCAAGCAAGCATAAACACAAAGAGAATAAGGCCCCTAAAGTCTCTTTCATATAGCTGCTTCTCCTTCACAAAGGAGATTTATATCTTTTCCTTGGAAATTCGGCATTCAGGAAAGTGGACTTAGAAGTATAACTCCCTAATAAAACCCTCTTTCCCAGTCCCCAGGAAACTATAATGCTGATTTACTGGTCAAAGAAATAAATGTGCCTCAGAGTTCCGTACAAGGCTTTTCTGAAATTAATCCAGCTCTAAGATGGATAAGCAAAAGTGGAAAAATACCGCAGAACATATTTGTGTAGATAAAAGGAGCTTTCTAAAGGCCAGTGTTCCTGTCATGATGGAATAATTTTCATTCTCTAGATAAAGAGCTGGAGAATAAAAGTAGAAAAAGTTACAACGTACAACTGGCTCCCTGGGTACTAGGACATGTTTGTTGGTTGGGGACTATGCTTTACTGAAAATGTCTAATCAGTTAAATTTAAAACTGGAAATACTTCATATGGGATTCATTTGAGCAAATGTTGACATCAGTGTCTGTGCTAGTTACCCACATAGCTGCTACAGTTGATGGAGAGAAATAGGCACCTGCAGGGCAGGATTCATCTGTTTCTAAAGCAGTTGTCTAAACCAGGGTCAGATGAACTGTGTCCTAAAATATCTATTTCTTTTTCCTAACTGGAAGTACAGTCCACATACCTCAGGCAGATGCAGGCAGCTAGTTTGTAGGCATCTGAAACGAATGGTGGACTTATTTCACCAAGCATCAAAATGATTGCAGCACCTCACTCGAGACTCAAGTAGAAACACAGGGTTTGCAAAACTGAATCCACTTTCTTCTCACTACAGCTGGAAATCTTACTTTGGAGAATGCAAATACAACTCCCAAGCCTCTATACAATCTATGTTACCAATTAAAATGAATCAAGATGCAGCCCTTATAGTCACAGAGATAGCCTTTTAAATGCAAGCAGAATGCACGTGGGAGCAACGCTGTATTCCTGAGCCTGCTGGTTGATACAAAGAGGACTTCAGTGAGCTCAAGAGCATGAACAGAGCCATCAGAGGAAAATTTGCAAGACTGACAGTTTTGCTTTTCGAAAAATCATTCTCCCCTAGATTCATGTCAACAGAACTGTCCCTCAGCTCCTAATCCTGGATTTAAAGGCAGCTTCCAGGAGCAGAGGGGAAGACGATAAGCCTCAGATTTCTGTTAAAACAATTTTTTTAAAAAAATTAGTGAATAAGGCAAATGAGTCCTAAAAATAGAACTTCACGGTATAGACTGCAAGTGTCCAAACCCACGACCTGGCAGAAGAGCTCACCTAGCCCCAACTGACCAGCCCCTGACAGAAGGGGAGCCCTAAGATGGTCCCTTACTCCTCTCCTGCCAGGAGAGCTGTTTTGTCCCGTGAGCAGGTCACAAGAACAATCCACACAGCCACAGCTCCTCTCCCTGTTCACTTGCGATGGGTTCTCTAGGTAAACCACAGGCAGGACTGTGTCACCTTCACCAGGATGCCCGCAGCCCACTGCTGGCCACCATCTTTCTCCACGTGCTACTCGGGAAGAGAAGCATCCTGTATGCATGTTCACATCTGGGAAATATTAGACAACTACTATAGACCAACCAGCTGTGCTGTGGATGCAGGAAGTACAGCTTTCACCAGCCTGTAGTGCAGTACAAACCGCGTGTTCCCTCCATCTGGAAGGGTTGGGCACAGGATGAAGTCTCTATTCAGACAGGAGCATTTACTAATGTAGTGATCATTTATTCCACGTGGGCTGAAACCTCTCTGATTAGAGACCATTTTCTTGTCCTGCAGTTGTACAGCACTTACATAGCATGAGTTGCCAGCTGGGGCTCGTGAACACTGCTGTGATACAAAAATAAAATCAGCCTTATTCAGATCAAATTCCAAAGCAGAGATTGTTCAGTTGCCCACGTTCAAGATTAAATACAGAGAGCTGGGCTAACTTCTCAATTCAAAGTAAAGCAGACACTTACCTTCTCCTTCGGCAAGGACAAATAGCTATGGGGAAGCTGCTTCAGGACTCGGAAACAGTCATTTATTAAAACTGAGAGATTACACCTACCAATGAAAGGCAAGGAGACTCCAGAAACATCTCCTTCAGCACACATGAGAAACTGTCCAATCTTAACCTCCATTTCAAATGCTAATTACTTTCTAGAATGCTCACCTGAATTCTTCCTAGCTTTCACAGAGGATTTAAGAAAAAAAAAAAAAAAAAAACTGGCACAGAGATCTTTCCCTTTCTAAATTTATATAAATTATGTAATTGTACTTTTAAAGGACAAGTGACTAGAAGATATCTGCACAATGAACTAAGACTACATGTGACAGAGCAGGAAAAGAATAACTTTTAAAAGCACAAGAGCACTTTTTTTAAAAAAAAAAAAAAACACAAAAAAATACAGCACTTGAAAAGATAAGGTAGAAGGCACCATAATTGCACATGTGAAAAATTGTTCAAGGACAATGGGATGTATGGCAAGTTATTTTAATCACTGAGTTTATGATATACTTTAAATGATGTAAAGGACACCCAGAGCACAAGGATGGCTGCTATCTCAGAGAGATTAATGCACTAAAAAATACGTGCTTTCTTAACATAAATATCTGATAAGTTATATACATATACTGGCAGTGTAATCTAGCAGGAGGGGCTCACAGGCATTTTCTAAAGGTAAAAGCTTGTCATTGTGAAAGGATTTATTAATTATTATAAATAAAATTATGATCATGGAAGTTAAATGCCTGAAAGGATTTTGGCAAAATCATTTAGCTCTAGACTAGAGCTCCAAGTGAAGCGAAAGGAAAGAGCAATTCATTTTCTTATGGTAGGATTACACCTAAAATCCAGAAGGCAGCTTATATCCATTCCTATTTGGTTTTTTTTCAAATAAGTATGGGGCATTTACTCAATCGATTTTAAGACAAATATATCTGTATTACTACACCTTTAATCAAGACTTTAGTGTAAGGCACTGTGAAGCAGAAGAAAAACAGTCCTTATGCTAAGAGTAACACAATGGTTCCCCAGCAGCAGCTCACAGGTCCACAATAAATGTTTGTAGCCTCTCCAATAAGCAAAATTAAGTGCATCTCAAATGCGAGAACAGTGATGTATGATAAATGAGGAACTCAGTCTACCAGAAACTTTGTGTCTGGCAACAATCCATCGTTCCAAAAAGGTTAGAAGCCACTGAATCAGAGTATATTACAAGAGACAATGTGGAACAAAATCCAGAGACTGGGAGAGCACAAGGAACGAAAAAGAAAACTGCAGTCAGCCTCACCAGCATCCTAATGTAAGCACTCCCAACAGAGTGTTAAGCTCAGCCAAGAACATCCTTCCAGGGGGGGGTTGGGGACCACGAGCTGATCTTCACTAGCAGCCCCGTGCTACCATCACTGTAAGCCCAATGGCTAAGCAGTCAGAAAATTGTCATCAGAAGGGTTTAGCAGAGCACAAGAGCTCAGCTGGGCCAGGCAAAGTGTAACTACCCCCAGTTTAAAGGCAGATACAGGGAGCAATTGTGCAGTTCACTCACGGACAGGCAGAGCACCTGCAGCACAGCCAAGGAACAAACTCTGACTTTGCGCACAGCAGGCTGCGCCTTGCTCCCCACCACATCCCGCTACTCTTCAGTGCCAGTAGAACGAAAACGGCACTACACCAAACGGTGGGAGAAATCCTTCAAATCTTCATGATAAACAAAGCCTGAAGGAATGCGCATTATAGAAAGATTTAGTTTGCTGGCATGAAATCAAACGTATAAACCAAAGATTATTCACAAAGATCAAGACAACCTTCAAAGAAGCCAGAAATCCAGAGGGAGGCAAAGTATTTCCAAGTAGTTCCACTTTCCTTGCACAAGCCAGGGAAGCTCAGAGACAGGGTCATAAATAATGGACTTTATTTTCATTCTTTGCATATAGTCTTGCTGGTGCACTGCCCAGTGTCATCCAGAGATGGAAGTTGATAGCAAGCCATTTTTGGATATGCAAAGATACCTTAAAAGGGACTTTTTCTTGTAATAGGCGTGCTTGGTTTCTAAAATTCAAACTCTTGTAATTTACTGATCGCTTTACATAGTCTACAAGTATAAAAGCACTTCTTAAAAAAAAAAAAAAACAGATTTCTGATAAGAGAAGCCTCTGTAAACTAAGAAAGGCATTTCAAGACAAAGTGGCTAAAGGCAGCCTATTCAAATTAAGGTACCTATTTAAACATCAAAGTAACCAACCATTAACAAAACTCCCCTAGAGTAGAAAAAGTCACCCTTACTCCATGTCTTCAAAGGCAAGACCTGAGGATCCTTCTCAAATATATGATCTAGCTTAAGCCACAGTTAGTTAAGCCACAAGGTTAGATGCTGAAATTAGTGTTCATGAAAGCAGCCCCTTCCCAGACACTCTTACTGTGAGTCACACCAAAAATCAAAGATTATTAACAGACTTGAGAATAGGTGCACAGAAGTGCGCAGAGTAAGAGGCCTGTCTCAGGAAAGCTTGGCTTGTTTAAGCTGACAAAACACGGCCTGATAAGGGAGAGGTTCGCTGCCTGCAAATACACTTAAGGAGGAGAGCAGCAAGAAATGAGAAGAACCATTTAAACCATAGATTTGTCTCGGTGCAGAAATGAGACAAACCAGCCATGAACGCTTCTGGGCTAGAGGTCAGAAAAATCCGAGCATGGAACAGTTGAGACATGGAGCAGCCGCCAAGCGGGAAAAGTGAAAGAGGAGAAGAAAGCAGATACAGAGAGAACCTGAGAGTCCACACAAAGGGTTCCTGCCCCACATTGATCCCTCAGCAGCAGGGAGCCTTCCCTGGGACTGAGGCTTGGAAAATCAAGTTGTCCTTCCCAGCTCTGAGTTCATACATAGAGCTCAATAACTTGGTAACCAGTGATGACTGGAAGAGAAGGATTTACTTGGTTTGTTTGCTGGGGATTTTTGCTGTTTATTTCTAAAACAGAAAAGTTTTTCTTTGGACACAAACATAATCTCTGTTTTTCATCAGTTCTCCAACAGGAGAACACACAGCAGGAGCAACACAGGGCAAGAAGGATCCTGTTTAGCATCCAACCTTGAGTAGCCTGTGCAGGGCAACATAAGCAGCTCTCTACTCCTGCACCAGAGGTAGACAGATGTTTCATTGTAAAGATCCTTTAACATCATTATCTACACAGGGAAGGGAAGCTAACAGGTACTGAAGAATCAACATTAAAGCCAGAGAGATTCAGAGAAATTAAAAAAAAGCAGCAGTGCTCTGCAGTGGCCAGGCAGCACCGGCTGCTGGGTTATCAATCAGAGCATGTATCCTTCTTTCTACTGACCATATCCACAGGGCCCTGATTCAGCAACCCTGTCTGCAGCAAACCAAAGCCAGTAAACATAGGAAGTTAAAGGCAAAGTCACATCAACCTAGTAAGGAAGCTGCTGGAGTTGTTCTTGCTCTCTCTCCTTCAGCAGCAGCTTACCATAAAACCATCAAAACGGGGATACTGGGACTCAGGAGAGCTTGGTTACCTTTCTGATGGTTCATCACCTACCCTTATAGTCTCACCTCTTTAGGTCAGGTTCCATCTCTTACCAGATACACACAGGGATCTCAAGGAGAACATCTACCATTAGTGGCTTAGCAATATCTGAATGACCTTCCTGCTTATAGCAGAATCCTTCCCTCCATCTTGCAATACAAGGCATTTGCTGGGAGAGTAAACTATCACCAAGCTGTACCATTCCTTGAAATAACAGGCTAACCCCAACGGAAGTAACCAGAAAAAATATTCAGGAACCTAAAGTAGTAAGTTTCCATAACCACTTGATTGTGTCAAAGGCCCTCACTCTCCCTCCTCTGTACACAAAGCTTCCCCTCTCTGGAAAGTGTAAAAATTCTCATGTGTGCTCAAAACTGTAATGTGAAAACAAAATTGTGTGTTGATGATCTTGAAACTGATTTAATGAAGCAGTTTCAATTCCACCCTTCCTTCCTCCCAACTCCACCCTCTCCTCAGAGAGGAAAATTTGTTTGGGTTAATAGGGAGGAAAAAAAAGCAAGCTAAAAATACCCTCCTTTTTGCCGTAAAAAAGTTAAAGCTATGAATAAACAGCCTGAAATAGGAATGCAATTAATGTGCCCACCAAATTCCTACACTGCTTTCTTGTTCAGTTCTTCAAAACATTTTCATAAGGATAAAAACACACAGACTTATTTCTGCAGAGCCAGTGGTATCCCAGAACCTGCTTCCTTGCAGGTAAGTTAACCGGCTCTGCCAAAGGGAGGAACAGGTTATGAGACTGGATGAACCAGAGGTATAATCCAAGATTGTTAAGTACTAGAATATTTGAGCAATATCCTTGCATCCAAGGAACCAATATGAAAAAAAAAAAGTCAAGAAAAACGCACCAAGAGAACACAGAAACATTTCTGTTGTTTCCCTTTACTTTAGACAGACAAATTGCATCATCTCCTAAAACCTACCTTCCACTAAAAAGCACTCACGCTATTATCCCTATCTTAAACCCAAGTCACATCTGTCCCTGACAGCAATAGCTGTCAACACTGAAAGAGCAGGGTGATCAGCCATCCTTTTCACCCTGGGCTGGGAGCCAAAGGAAGGTTGGCTTACGTATTTGCAGTGCAGAGCCAAACAAACTTCTTTAATTTATTCTGTTCCCTATGCTACACCAATAGCAAGCAAGCAAATCAAACCCCAGGGAGTATCCTTGCAATCTGAATATTTGAACCCTAACTTGATTTTACCCTACTCTTTTTCCACTGTATGGCCAGCAAGATTCAGGTACTGCCGTAAGTCATGAGTACTACCCTATCAACACAGACAGAAGCCTCTTGGCAGAGTTGCCTTCCATTCCCATATTCCCAGTCTCCCGTAGGATGAGGCATCACAGTGTGCTGCCATGGAGTGCTGTAGACACTGCTATGATGCCTAATCCAAGTTACATTTTAAAAACAAAAATCACCTCACTCCTCTTACAGCAGATGAGCCCTCTGGAAGGAGAAAGGAAATGCCTCACTTTCATCTCCGAGTTCAGAGGGAATGTTTTATAGCTGTCAATCCTATCAAGATCCTATTCACTGACACACCAGGGACAACAACTATTTGGAGGTAGGCTGTGCAGCCATGAAATAGCCAGGCTCTGAAAAGAACTTCACCCAGTGGCATTTGGAAAGCAAGGTAAAAGACTTTCCTGCGACCCTAAGGTAAACGCTGAAAGCCAGCACGCAACAGGCAGGCCAGCCAAGGCCAGCAGATGTGACTATGTAAGGCAAAGCCTCGAGAGGAGCAAAGCAGCACCTGCTACTGGAAGCCCAGGTGAGGGACGTGAAACCCAAACTGTTTGCAACCTCTGGTGTCCCAGGTCCAAGCAAGCACTTCCACCCAGAGAGGTGAGACATATTCAGTGTGGGACAGTGGATGCTCACACCGCAGTATCACAGGCATGGCATATAACCCTGCATTTCCCACACACACACACATGCTCTGTCTCATTTGGGCTGATGGAAAGACTTCAAGGATACTGTTTGAGCTGTGCAGAAATGTTAGAGAAAGACATTGTGGTTAATACTCATGTTACTGCTTCAGCCACTGCAGCATTCACTGGCTGTGCGTTTACCCTCAGTTCCCATCCAATATGGAAAGCGTCCTTTTAACAGAAAAGGAAACTGGCACAGAGACCAAGTCATGCTACTGAATCCTCAAAGGGAATCTGCAAGCAGTCCAGGGAGCTGAAACCGGACTTGCAGAGCTCTAAAATTAGCCACCAGATCATTCTCCTTTCAACAAGCATAGCAGCTAGAATGCGCTTGTACAGCTTATTCTGAAAGTCTGGTGGCTAAACAAAAGAGCAAGGAAGTCAGAGCAGAAAGTCAAGGTTAAACTGCACCAGCACGGCTGCATGTCCAGCATCTACCACGCATCCAGAATCACTCCAGGGCTGACCTGCTCCCCGGGGAGCCTTGCTCAGGCAGTACAACTGCAGGCTCCTGCCTTCTCAAGGGTGCAGTAACCAAGTGTTACAGCGCAGAAGAGGCCCTTGCCATCACACATCTGCAACCTCACCCTTCGCTGCCAGCTAGTTTTAACAGATGCAAGCGGAAGTGGCTTCCATGGATTCACCTTTCTCAGGGCACTGTAAAGAATCAGAAGGGAAGGGACATTGACTCAAGAGAAATAGAAAACTGGCTGAAGTCTGTGGAAGCTATCCTGCATTTGATCCGAAAGCCAAAAACCTCAAAAGGCAACCTAAACTGTTTCTTTGGAGAAACACAAAGTCTCGGGCTCCTTTATAGCACTCAGCTCAGTGTAGCTCAGATTGTGCACGCAGTCACTGTTCCCAGTGACACCCCTTCACAATGACTCTCTTAACAAAACACCCACAATCACTACAAATGATTTGTCAGGAATGGTAATTGATATAAACAACCATTTCTTTGCCACAGCCAGTGGATTCAGCCAAATATCTGTCCGTGCACCAAGAAGCTTCGCCTTTGAGCAGTGTTCTCCTGCCAGCTGACACAGGACACATCTCATTTAAACCCCTTCTCCTTCCTGCATTTTACCCAGCCAAAATTCATGACCCACAGTAAGATCCATCCATCAGGGGAAATGCCAGCAGGCAAGATCAAGGATCTAAGTGAATAACAGGGCGGCGGGGGGAGGGTAATCACAGGACACCTCTGTGACACGATCATGCTACCTTCAGACACAATCGTGCTGCCTTCAGCAGAGGCAAAGCTCACTTGTAGAATTACTAGAGGACCTCATAGGAGAGTACAGAGACCGAGCTCCTGGCTTTTTAGCTTTACAGTGACTGAAACAGTCATTTCCGCACAATACTAAATCAGAAGGAAATAAGGGCCAAGCTAACCACCTCAATACAATGCTTAGTTCTCTATCACACCAGCACCAAGTGATTTACACTTGGTCACACAGAAGCAAATAAAAGTTGAGAAATCTTGGTCACAACGATCAGGAAGCACAGTGGTAATGTAAGGTACAATTATGGCCTTGGTCAATATTCCTAATATATAAAATACACGTCTCAGGGCATGTCTGCAGCACTGGAAGCGGTCTTCCAGCTGAAGAGTTGTTTTTAACTTCAACCCAGCCTCACTTTAACTACTTTTGATTAAAACAATCACTTTCACTCAATATCCAATTTCTGACAGGTATTTCTCTCTACATATGTTGCAAGCTGGCTCTCTCCTTCCAGGCAAAACCACAACAGCTCACTAGAAGCAACCTTTCTTATTTTACAAGTCATATATAATTTATACAGCCGTAATATCAACAAAGACTAGAAATATAAATTGTGTCCAATTTTCTTTTATATACCCTTTCAACAGATTTTGGGGCCTTTTCCTTTTGAAGTATTGCTTCCTCCTGCTATTGCCATTAGTTCTTAGGAGAATTAGTTACCTGAGCACAACTACCTCGCTTATGGGAAACCCCAAAAACCAAAATTGACAGCACATACAGTTAAATGGCATTGAATGTTAACAAGTGTCCTATACTCCCTTAAGCACACAACTTTTTTTTTTATTATTCATTAAGTCCTCAAGTTTTCCTCAAAACAAACACTTGCACATGCATAGATTTGCTCCTGCCCTCCTAGTCTTGCAGACGGATTCCACACAGGAGATACATGACTGACATATTAAGCTCTCCCACAGAGCACAAGACAGGTAGATAGTTGTCTGAAAACCAGAGACAATTTTGCTTGTTTCAAAGGGTGCAAAATACCAATATCCACCAAGTGCAGTTTTCTGAGTCATTGGCAAAAGAGAATTATTGACAAAAGAATCACAGGCAAGTTACATGGAAATTCACAGGTAGCTGGTAGGAGTAGGGAAGCGTTTTCTTCACTGTATTTCTTTTAGGTAGAAATTAAGAGTTTGAGGGAATGGGGTTTTTCAAGAGTTTTCATTTAGTAGCCAAATAGCACTGAATGAGCTAGCTGACTTACACTGCTGAGAAAATGCCATCCTCTCTTTTTAAGATTATACCTAGGAACAGACTCGGGAACACTCCAGCACTGAGACACCCTCTCCTTTCACCTGCCACTGCCTATGACCAGATGCCACACATGTACGATGTGTTCGCTTCTGGCACTCTGAATGACTAAGGAAGTTTAATCTTCCTCACCCAAGCAGTAATTCTCTTTCCTCTTTTTATTTAAATAAGTTTTTCCTTCTGAAGTTGTGCTCAGAAACAAAATATTTTGTCCAATTCTCATCTTGGCTATTATAGGATAAACAACCAGAACACACACTCAAAGCACATAGCCATCTGTCATCCCACCGTCACAAGGTCTGCAAGCAGCCAGAAGGGTTTGCAATACTGAGCTCCCAGTATGAGCTTCTGGGGGCACAAGGGGGAAGGGTATGTATCTTGGGATTGGTAAATCAAATATTTTTACAGCAGAAAGTGAACTGACAAAGTATAAAAAAGAAAAATATTGTTACCACAGGTTACAGCTAACAAACCCTCACTGGGGAAAACAGAGGGCATGTAGGAAAAACTCACTGTGACTGGTGGTGTTGCAGATGACACACAAGATGCTGTTGGAAGTGGCTTTTGATCTACCACAGCAAGAACAGCTAGCCCTTCAGCGATGCCACTGCAAGACACAAACCAACAGATTCATGAGCAAAACAAGCAGGTAGTGATCAGGAGTCACTTCAGGAACAAACTTTTCAATCCAGTATTACAGTTCAATTTCACAGCCCCCTTCCCCTCCCCTGTGTACATTCCCACACACTCTTCAACCTCAGTGAAGTTTGTTACCAAAATAAAACTCAGGTCACCAAATAAAGATGGACTTATTGGAGAAAATACCTTCTGGCATATTTTCAATACAGAATTTTTAATAAGTCATTTTAAATAGGTGACTTTTTCTCATTGAATCCACACACAAACTAACAAAGTAAGGGTGAACATGCAATGGCAATAGATTAAGGCATGCTGGGTTTGCAGAGGAAAGTCCAGGTAAAGAGTGCCTATGGAACAGCACCCTGTAATTTATGGTCCATCAGCACCTCAAGAAACAAGCTTTATTGCTACCAGGGAACAACATGCACAGAAAACTTTCAGAAGAGAGCACAAACTTATGTTTCCTATGCAGGGAGAAGGCCATGGCCAGGGAGAGTAAAACTGATAAATATTTCTACTCATTCAAGTTTCTGAGACTGACAAATGCCAACAAAGCAATCTCAACTGGTAGAAGCATTTTATGCAACAAATACCCACAAATGAAAAGCACCTTCTGCTGGGAGTGGTAAAATTACACGAAGTGATGCTGCACAGGGAAAAGTAAGGTTATAGCTGTACTCAAATACATAGCAACGTTCAAACATATGATTGACCAAGGGTTTAGTTCTACCTAAAGAAGCAACAGTAAGGTCTGTAGTGTAGACAAACTTTTCCAAACAAAACAAAAAAAACCCCAACCCCTTCCCTTTTCCATGGCAGCTTTGTCATTACAGTGGATGAGAAATCACAACACTGTTTTGTGCCACAAGATTTTTTGCTAGTGCATACATCTCATTAGCATTGTTTGGAACTGCAGATATATTTTAGTTAAGTACAATGTAATTAGGCCCACTGGAAATTGCTTAGGATTAAAAAGTCAAGGCCTGCAAAAGAACTATGACATCCTTACTGACCACAGACAGAGACTGCAGTTTATTTACCCATTTGAAAGATGTTTTGTCTATAGATCAACCATGCCTGATTTCCCATAGTGTGACTCCTGGTTTTTGTTGTGGTTGGTTGGTTGGGTTTTTTAATCTTGCTATTTCAGGTGCTTAATGACACTAATTTCCAGATGGTCTAGAAATCTAGCACAACAGAAAGCAGGCTACATCCCTGTTATGTGCAGGAGTGTTCTGTCTGACATTTCACTGCCACATAAATCAAGCAGTCCCCAAAGGAGGATCAGCAATGCATTCCCTAAACATTGCTTTGTTTTGGTTTTTCTAAACCAAAGAACTAAGGAAGTAGATATTGAGTGTTTCTTGAGAAGAGAGAGCTGCCTCATGATTTTTAGTTTGTTTTCTTCCCCCTGAACTTGACAAATACCAGAAGCAACATCACCTTTTAAGGCAAAAGGCAGCTGAAAGCTAAATCCTTCTTTTAAGCCAGAGTGACTCATAACAGCAAAGATTCTTCCTAGAAAAACAAATTCCACCATGAAGCGAGAAGCTAGAAGCCTTGGTTTTAACAACGCAAACTAATCCTTTACCCAAGAATTTTGTGGGCTGGTATTAACTGGTTCAGCAGGTGCTCTTGGCTACTGCGAACAAGCTAGACAGACTACTGGCCTGACCCAGTCCTACAGTCCATTTGCATGCCTAGAGAGTACAGTAAACACAAGCACAGATGCACAGGGACGCATTTCTTGCCTTATCTTTTCTATAGGAATGCAGGAGGAAGTCTGTACTTGAAGCTGTATCTGCACTGCAGTCACACATGCTTTCAACACAGTTGACAACCAGCTCAAGAGATAAGGCAGAGGAGATACAGAAGCACACACGACCTCCAGTGAGCCTGTGTAGTCATGTATAACCCAGTACCGTCATACCTTCATCACGCCTGTTAACGGTAACGAAACCTAGGTCACGTACAGCTACTCAGGCTGCAATCCTGCCTCCTGAAGTGGCAGCATTACACTAATGAGAGGATGGGATCTCGGTGGGCTGCATCGAAATCTACTCTTTGAATCTAGAAGACATCCAAAATCTTCCTCTGAGTATCTTAGTCACGGCAGAAATTTCCTTTGACCTGCCCAACACATGAGCCCAGGCAACCACACTTCCAGCAAAGGAGGTGCTGGCACCCCAGCAAGGAGACCAGGGCCCCACTTCCCTCCCCACACACGACCTGCTGTATAACCCAGGCAAAACATTTTGTCTACTTGTGTCACTTTCGTTCTCAGGTTGATTATTTTTTTTTTTTGGTCTGCTCTTTTGACCAGGGATCATCTTTTACAAGATGTTTATGTCTATTTATCATGTGTTGCTGCGCACAACAGGGCCTGTAAGCATCAACTTTAATATCAACAGGAATGTCAGCTGCAGTGTAACTGCAATTAGTGCTACAAGGCTCGCCTCAAACCCATCTACATCAGACATCTTGCTCCAGAGACCAGAGGCATGTGTTTACTCTTTCTGTCCTGGCTTGTGTCAAACGCTTCCTGGCTCTGGCATGCCCCACACAACCTAGAGTCCATCTCAACAAGAAATCTCTGACAACTCCCGACTATTTAGGAGATTGTTTTCAGGCTAACTTCACAGGTTCTTAAGGGGGAAACTACAGCTTAGCAAGAGAGGATGAACTGAGTCCTAATGCCTAAATTCACACCAAATAAAGACCTGTCAGACAACTCAGCTTTACAGGAACTTGGAAGGCATGAGTCCCATTCTCTGATCTTCTTGCTTTGAAACACCTGGACTTGCTCTCCCCACTCCTGCATTCGCCTTTAGTGAAGCCATGTTGGCTGTCACGGATCACTTCTCTGTTTTCCATGTGCCTTAACACAGTTTTCAGGAGGATCTGCCCCATAATCTTGCCAGACACAGAGGGAAGACTTACTGGACCGTTAAAGGCAAAGAGTGAACTCGGCAGTTAGGAGACACTTAGTAACATGCTGTGCTAATATTGCCTGAGTTTTCATACTTCTAAGCCAAATCAACAATTCTATATTTTTTTCTTTCCCCTTCAACCAGAAAACACCTTCCCTCTCCTTCTTTTGAGACAGCATCCATAATGTGACAAACACCAAGCTGCACCTGTTTGGGCAGCAATCCCAAAGAAACAGAACCATTATCAACAGAGATCTCATCAGCAGCATTCAATGGGGATGCCAAATAGGAGGAAAGGCTTTGCTGCATGTGTCTTCCCAAGAGGTGTTACAAGGTGACGTCTTTCTGCCAGTGCTCTTGTAAATACCCAGGGCTAAATACTACAAGGGACCTATAGCAGGTAGCAGGGAATTGCCCTGATTTCTGTCGCCACGGCACACAGGATGTGTATGTGTAGAACTACTCAACTTCCCTGTCTTGAAGGGAACACACAGAAATTCCTGGAGCCACACAGATCAGGCATCGCCACCTCCACTGGTGGCAAGGGACATTTTTCAATCTCTGCTCAGCTTTCAACTAATGCAACTATATCAGGAAATTTACTGACTGCCTGTACTCTTGCATTAGCAGACAGTACCTGCAACAACAACAAAAAAATGCTATTTTGTGAAATCCTACTAAACACAAGAGGCTGGGGAAAGTACATTTTAAAGCAGATCTGAACACTGCTTGCTCTTGTTTTTAAGAGAAAAATACCAAAAAGAAAAGTCAGCAAGTTTCATCTTTGCACCACCACCCACCAGTTTCCCACCCACCCCCACTTTTTCATTTAATTTATTTTTAATTAAAGTAACATTGTATTTATTGTCCACATGCTCTCCCCTCAAACAAAACTCCATTTGACAACTTGCAATCATATTTTAAGTCACCTCCTTCAACTCCTATTCCTTGATGTAAGTCTCCTCACCCTCAGAAAAGGCTACAACTCTCCTGCCATGCCCATACCCGTCACCACGCATGCAAAACTCAGCAAATCTGCCAGATAAACTATCCAGCTGACACCTGCACAATACTCAATACCTGAATGACCCTCTTGGATTCCCCATGCAAGTTATTTATATATATCAAAAAAATGTACTATATATAAATATATATATATAATATATGTAAAAAAACATAGAGGAATATATAAATAGTTACTCCCTTCCCACTCCTATTTTATTATGATTTTCTGAACTATATGCTATTCTTATCTTCCTTACATCAGCATTAAACCTGACAGCCATATTCCTGCAACACGTACTTCACCCTTGTCTCTGAAAACCACTGGATTGATTTTACTCTTTGGAGTTATTCTTTACAAAGTCCAGAACAGCACACATGCGTATCACCTCTTAAACTGATGAGCACATGTAACTTCAATCAGAGTTCACGCAACAGCAGATCACAACTCAAAACCTCTGCCCAAAACATCCACTTGCACTCCGCATCCCTTGCTTGAGCTTGATGGGGTATTGTTAAATATTTGCATCCTGTGCTTCTGCTCAAAAAGGCATCTACACTCAGCACTTAGCACTGAAAGCTGCAAGATCTGTGATCCTCCTTTGGCTGCTCCCAAGTCTCAGCCTGACCTGTGAGAAGGTTCCCTCTTCTCCTGTAGAGGAGCTTTGACTTTTATCACTTTTATTCCCAGAGCAGAAAGATGAGGCTTTAAGCTCTTACGTACCCTGGGGATTCTAGATGGAATCAGCAACACGAACAACCCATCCTCTGGGTAGGATGAGACTGTCCCAATGCAGCCTGAGAAGGCAGCTACTCCTCAAAGCAGGTAAACCTAAAAGGGAAGCTGAAACACAGCAGATTCCTAGAAGCCTCTCTGCATCAGCTGTTGCTTTCCATCGTCATCTAACTCTCAATGTCTGCCTCTGTCTCTAATGTAACTAGGTCCCAAGATCTGTGCTACCTTGTTAAATAAAATAGGTTACTTTGAGACCAGAAATAGAGGAGTTTTAATAATGATGTGAAATCCAGAGTGTTGCACTAGGCAATTTATTTAGGTTTCCAGCCATGACCACTCTTACTGCGGCTTGTGAGAGTCAGGCTGAGGAGTTCTGCAAACACCCAGCACTGGACGTACAACCAGAAATAACAGCACCAACTCAAACAGTCACTTGGGGCACAGAGCCACCCCGTCTCAGCTACCACAGCAACAAGCAGAGAGGTTCTTCCTCCGTGGGACATGCTACCTCTCACCAGAGAGCACGGCAGCAGCTCCCGCAACACCCCTCTGCACCTGCCAGAAGGGAGAGGCTGCCTGGTGCTGACTGTTCATTCATAACTCAGGCACTATTATGACCTGCTCTAATAATTTAATAGTTTTAATGTTCAGCATTAAAATGAAGCGAGTGGAAGTCTGAAATATGAAACTTTGATGAAGGTCAGCAGCTTTAAACTTGGCTTCCATTTTCAGGAAAAAGGGCTGATTCCCCCTGCTTAATAACTATGAAAACATATAGGTGTTTAGATTAAAATATCCCATACACTGAAGTTCAGCATGCAAATTTGTTAAGGAAAATACATCACCACTCATCGAACTAAGCAGTTACGCAAAAAATTATACATTTACCCAAGTTTCAATTTTTACCGTTTTTAAATGGATGAATGATGGATTTCTTTTTTCCTAAAGTCAAGGTGGGGGGTGTGGGAGGGGGTTGTTTGTTTCTTCTTTCGTTTTGCTGTGGTTTTTTGTTCATTTGTTTGACTTTTAATGTCAAGCTGTCCTCAGAAGAAAATTGAAACCCAATTAAAATCTGCAGAAACAGCATTTATTTACTATCTAAACTGCCCCAAACTTGATAGCTCCCTAATAGAAGGAAGTGGGTTTAACAAACTTTACATTTGAAAATGTTTTTAAAATAGGATTGTCTACAGTGAAAGAAAGGAAACGTGACTGGTTCTACCAGAATAGAGTATCTCACCATCTTTCATTTAGTCTTTCCTCAGTCCTCCCTGGTCCAAGCTATAAGGTATTCTCAACTCCCAGCCTCACACCTTCACAAGTTACCCCATACCCATCACGGAACTGATAGAGCCGTAAAACTTAAATAACAAATATTCTCCCTGCACCTGCAGAACAGGCTACTGCTCTCACAGGTTATCCTGGCACTGCAGTGAACTCCTTTTCCAGACAATTAAGCCATTGATTTCCTGTGGTTCAAACACTTTCATTTTCCTTTAAAGCCCTAGCAAAACCTGCACTGGTAAATACTTTTTAATTTAAGTAGTATTAAATGGTATGGGAAAGTTTAAATCCTAACCCATTTTATCATTATTTCAAATTCACCACTGAAGAGGTTTCTTTCCAGAGAACACACTTCATTTCGTATATATAATTCACACGCACACACAAATATAGACATACAATACTTGCCCAATGATTCTTAAAACTGTTGCAGGGCTTTTGGAAACACAGGGAGGTTTTAAAATACAACAGGTACTTAGCTCCTGAAATACATCCTCAGTGGACATAGCCAACTATCCCTCACCATAAGCCTTTAAGTAGAGATTGTAGGTATTTTCTAAAGGAGTGACTCCAATTCCCAAAGAGCTGATACATCTCTTATCACAGTATTGCATGCATTTGTTCCTGTGTCATCGTTATAAGCACAAGAAGGACTATTATTCCCATGCTGCGATGGGCATGGACCTGAAACACTGTTAAGGAAGGCAACTCCAGCAACAGCAGGATCCTCCCCACTCTCCAAGCTCCCCCTGAGCAAGGCTAATGCAGCACTGCCCGAGCTAGCTGATGGTTAACTAGCTAGATCCAGGGTCACACCACACTGTGACAGAGACCCAGCTAATACTGTGGTATGACAGTGAGTCACAGCAACACTCCAAGCTGCCCTGGTAAATGTCATCCTTGAGCAAGTGTTCAGAAACACCTGTGGAGAAGCAAGACAGGAGAATCAGCCAGTGTAGGCAAAGGACATCTTGGTGGTAACAACAGTTTACATGACATTTAATTTCCTACCTCGATCAATCAAATGAAGCACTTAAGGACACAGCACTAAGTTTTCACGTGCTGTAATTTCTGCAAAGCACTCATCTTTTTATTTGTTTTGTGTTTTTTTTCTTTGAAAGCTTTTCAGCTTTTCCTTTTAAGCTAGTGACTTAAAATGACTGTTATGTTAGTTTTGTTGCTGTGGATACACCAAGACACCTGTTTTGCTCCCAGAAAATCTCTGAGGCAGCAAACTATACCACACAATTTTTACCACGGTATTTCCAGGCAGAAGATACACCTATCCTACCTTTGCCCTTTGTGGTAACTGCACAGAATTAAAACAACATATTCTCAATTTTGAGGCACATCTAGATAATTTGCTCTCGTAAACCAGCCATGCAAAAACCACAAACCAAGTAAGTTTTCCACCAGGTTGTAGCAGCTCCCACTTCCTCCCTGATCTTCCATCTGGCCACAGAGTAACTGGACCTGGCCACAGGCCCCCATGCTGGCAGAGCAGCCCCGTATCAGCTGCTAAGTGTCTCAGCCAGCTATCACAAAACAACATTCGCTTCCTGCGCCAGAATCGCTGAAGCTATGGCAGGCACTTTGTGGCACATGACAAGCCTCTGTGCAGTAATTTAAGAGCACTGGTGTTTGGCAGCATCGGACCACTGGATGTGACCTAGTCAGTGGGTGAAGCAAAGCACAACTCGGATCTAGCTGGGCCAGGACAGCAGCATTCACATTGTCCAAAGAGCACTTCACTTTGACAAGCGTTGCTCTAAGCAAATTTCTGACAGTCTTAACTGCTGGATTTCCCCACCGACTGGCAGGCCCATGTCAGGGATGACCACTCACATTCAGTTTGCTTCCAGCCAAACCCCTTTAGACACCACCTAGCCCCCCCCCCCCCCCCCCCCTCTTGTCACAGAGCATCCCCAGGACTTCCCACCTGCTGCCCTGCCCTTCTCATGTCCTGCAAAAATTTGGATGCCTTAGGTAACACTCTCAAACACATAGCCCCAGTGACAAGATGAGAGGCTCGTTACAGGACAACTGCACAGAATACATCGAAAATTTATTTGTGATCTATACAAGAGTCAAGTTATCACCTTTCAGGCAGCATCAGTAACAGTTTCCAACTCATACTTATTTGCAAAGTTGAGAAAGCATCTAAACCAGTACCTAGGTACTAGTATCTTTAGTATAGATACCTAAACAACCATAGTCATTGCTGGTACCTCCAACACCTTTCCCTCTGGAGAAGGGCTTAAACTCCTTTATTTGATGGATCGTTAGCACCACTAAGCCTCGGGAAAAATAAACGCAGCTCATGAAGAGCCAACACTGCTTACTGTGTTTAAGTCCTGCTGTAGAAATAAAAGTTGGCTTCAACCACTGCAAATATTTTGCAATATTTTACACTGAAGTCAAGAGACCCTCAATGGCTTTAAATCAATATCTTTAAGTTATTTGGAGGTTTCTGAAAGTTTTGTGCCAAGTCAGTTACAGTAATGCCACATCGCACCATATTAATTAGAGCAGCTTGACAGCAGATGCAGTTCCTTACCTACGCTCTAGATCCCTGTTATACAGGCAAAGCTGTTATCAAAGGGACTGGAGTCTTCACTTCTCTGCCCCTCAGTTCTCACACACAATAGAGACAACACTCCAACTAACTTGTCCATCTTGAGACCAAAATCTGCCCTTTGATAGCAGAAGTCATCTATCACAATACTTATTCACTATGTCTAGTTCAGGAAATTTCTGCTTTTGTTTGGGGCAGACTGGGCAGTACAGCATACAAATAATTACCTGCTTACACCTAACAAAAACGAGGGAAAACAGGAAAAATTATACATATATCATATATATCTTTGTATGTATATATATAAAAATATGGGGGGAAAAAAAAATCAAAGCTCCATACAGGTTTGTAACAAGATAGAGAGCCCATCTTGGAGCTTCAGAAATTTGTAATGACACAAAGTATCCATCCCCAGGAACATCCAAATTTAAAGCATTTCACTTTGATTGTCCTTCTGTCTTGTGGTTTGCTACAATCACACAAGAGTTGGTCCAGCAGATTAAATGCTACAGGTGGAGATTAAATTTGCAGGGATAACGGCTGTTCACTGGCCACTGGTATTCTAACAGCATTATAGCTAACCAGCGTATTTCTTGTTAGAACCACACCAGGCCCGCAAGTCAATAACGACTGTAATGTCTTTCTTTACCTCTCCTCGGCAGTTTCTGCCATCTGCCTTTGCTCTTCTGTCTCATCTTCAGCCTGGCACAGTCTAAAACTGCTCTGTAGTTTATACTTCATATGCATTATTTACTTTGTACAGCTAGTGGCTGATGCCCATACGTGACAACTAGCATGCACTGCTCTAATGAAGACAAAACGCCTCTCAATTCAGAACCCAAAAGCAAGCAAGCCCCTTACAGAAATGTCTGCTCATACAGCACTGTAATCGTCACTGATGCACCAGGACTGTCCAAAGCCCAGGAGTTAGCTGGTCCCTGCCCTGAGCAGATGACCAACCAAAACACATATTTAATTTTCAACTAAGAAATGCTGCTGTTGCTACCTACAGTGAGACTATACTTAAGAAATATGCCATGGCTGTATCAAAACTTTGCATTGCTTATAAATAAACTCCTGCTATGAAGATAACATCTTCTCACTCCTGGTGTGCTTTAATATTAGGCAGTCCAAGGGAGGATAAGGCAGAGCAACAGTACCTCACAGCTGGATGGGAAGAAGAGCCGAAAGTCAGCTACAGCAAGTCAAGCAAAGCCTGGAACAGGCTGGAAGAAAGTAATTCCTCATTATGGGTAGGCTGTGACGTACAGCTTGACAAAAGTTGCTCACGTTCTACAGAGCAGGAGAGAGGCTTAAGAAACAGCACCCAAATTTAGAAATTGTTTCTTGTACCCGGCCCATTATTTCCACGATATGCCAATGCTATAATATTCCCAACACTAAGCCAGGTGCATGATTTCATCTCCAGTCAATGCAAATCCAGACAGCAGTTCTACTCCGTCTCCTTTCTATACCTCAATCTCTCAGTGTTGGTGACTTGTATCAATTACTACCTTTCCCACTTCCTTCCACTTCCCTGCAAATATGATTAAGACCCCTACAATTACATGACAGTTCCTGATACAAGGAATATATCCTGACACACAAACATACATAATAGCTGTGTCCTCCCTGCACCTCTCCATCCGGAGCAAAATCCAACCCCTGCGGAAGGTGAGGAGGCAAAGTGTGGGAAAAGAAGAGGATGAGTCTCAGAAGAACTTGGAAGAGATCCTCCTTCCTAGCAAAGACAGCACACGTCAGTCCAGCACATTAACAAAGCTACCTCGAGCTGCCCCTCAGCCCTTCAGACCTGCCATGCTCATTAGCACACGGGTTTCTCAGGTGGGGGGAAATGCATGAAACTGCCCCCAGTTCCATGACGGAAGGCCAGTTTATACTGAGTAATGATCTGGTTCAACGTACCCAAAGAACTGATGTACTCACTAGTTATCCTAAAGAACAGGATATTACAGTAAATTATGACAGCTGATGCGTGTAGCTTTTTTAAACTTTTTTCAACTCATACAGCTAGCATTAGAGGTGTCCTTTACCAGGAAAAAAACATCTATAGAGCAGCACCCTGTACAGAGTACAGCAGTCTATAACAGTGTTACTTGCTAGCATTTACAAAGCAGCAATGTACACAGTGTAAAGGTTTTCGAAACATCAATTCACATGTTCTGCTTTCAGTAAAATTAAACTAAAAAACACTCTATTCCCCTCATCACCCCCAAAGTAAAGCCTGACATCCTTCTTCCCTCCTCCATGAACCACTCCAGTTCTCCTTTCTGCTTTTATCGTGTTGCACTTCTCACTTTTAAAAGGCATATGAACACAGGTGAATTCACGAGGAAACAAGACAAAAAAAGCTTTCCTACACTTTCTGAAATCTCTCAAATTCCAAATATTTAAAGATACTCTTTTATGCCCCTCTACATCAATGCTTCTTTACAGTCCTCAGAGTGTCACTCCAGCTCCCAGCTTCTTCCAGCCGCTCCCAACCCTTGCTCCTGTACTTACCACAAAGCAGCTGGCACAAAGGAGCAGACAGGGCAGGACAGCTTGGGCCCTTTCACCTTCTGCACATCTGTGCAACGTGTACTGCCCCTGCCTCACAAGCATCACAATTTAAACTGATACAGCTGGGAGAAAAGGAAAACAATTTACCTCATATAGATTTTCAGAAGACTAAGGATCTTGCTCATGATCACACCAAGAAGTTTATGACAGAAATAAGAACTGAATGTATCTCCGTTCATTAGTATGACTCCAATAACATCTTTCCTTCCAAGAGCAGTGTGTCCAGTCATCTCTTACCATGAGAGATCAGGAAGGATTTCAGCTGCAGACATACATTTTTCTCTCATTCTCCCCCACCTGAGGAGGAGTGATCAAGTATTCCTGGACTTCACGACTTGAATGCACAGGTAAATGCCACATGTATAAACAGTTACAGCTCTATCTGCAACAAATGAGCTACGTCCTGTACTTACTGATGGTAACAGTTCTCTGGAGTATGGTAAGAAACTCCCTCACAGAAACCCCAGTGGAGTCCTGGACTCGATTGCCTGATACTTTGCTTTGCAAATTAATGGATTGAATGTGTATCAATACATGAAAGCTTAGGCACATATTAGAAAGAGGACTAGCAAAAGTAATTCCTGCAGACCCATTCCTCTTGGAAGCTCCTTTAATTTTGTCTGCAAAATAAACTAAACCACCAGTCTAGGGGTTCTGGGGAGAAGAAAAAAACAACCAGCTGGGGAGGGGGCATGGGCGAGTGGGAAAAGCATACAAGAAAACAAGCTGAGAAAGCCCTTCATTTACCCCCTCATGGAACACAATCTAAGGGAGCCCAGCGCTTTGAGTAGAAGAATCACACAAGCAAGAAAAGAACAGGAGAGTGAAGCCTACTGTCATTTTGTTATAACATTAATGGAACGCAGCAGGAGGCTGGTCTTGAAAGCTCAAGACAACTCTTCCCATCTTGTACTCTTGTAGCACAAAAACACAAGACTAGTGCAATGGTTTGTGCCTCCACACCCTAATTCTCACCATTGCAGCAACAGATACTCTAAAGGCATAAATCCTGTGCCATAAAGCTATGGTTGCAAGGCAACGTGCTACAAGCAAGAAGAGGTAATTCTGATTACAGCTCTGATCCCTCCGCTTCTGCAGCTGCCAGGTTCAAGGAATCTGATTTACTGGCCGTGCCTTTGCCATAGTACACAAAAGCCACTCCACTTCGCATTCTAAACTAGCCAGGCAGCATAGCACATTCTTCATCTCCCTACTCAGGAGCCTCTCAGACTCTAGCTTGGCCATGATTGCATATAAACTTCTACTGATAACACGACAGGCACTTTTGGAATGGGAGTGAAGTTAGCAAATTATCAAACAAGGACAATTTCCATAACCTCCCAGTTAGCATCTACTGCGTGATGCAAAAAAACTTAGTGTGCTTCTTCAGTTTTCCCCTTTTTTAGAGGCTTTGTCAGAGTAACAGTCCACATGCACACCCAAGTCACCAACTGGAGACACTTCACATGCCTCAGCGCTACCTTTATGTTAACAGCTCCGGTTTAAAAGCCAGAGCCACAGACAGAGAGAGAACATCAAAAACAAATATGTCAAGTTCCTCTCACCTCTCGCTTGCTAAAAGGAACTATATTTACATTGGTTGGCAGCATTTGTTGGGAATTGATACAAAAGCAAGCATCGTTTTGGCCAGTTTATCAAGTAACAAGGGTATTTTCTGAACGAGCACTTCCCTCACCCTATTAGTTACACCCATCTAACCACTGTGCTACAAAGAGTCTCTTCAATTAGGAGAGTCACGGGAATGAAACAAAAGGGTTGCAATGGGTGTGAGAAATAGCCCTTTCAGAAAAGCATCAATATATTAAAATAAGGACACTAGCTTAACAAAAGCAAATAGACTGCAGTACTTCCCTTCAGCTAAGAAACAAGCAATATTTAATCAAGGTAGTAATTTTGCACTGATGGAACCGGTCCAACTACTGAAAAATAATATTTTACTGAAAAAGCTTTCCAGTTCAGGGCCACCAGGGTTATTATCCCAGAATAAGAATGCTTGATACTGGTATAGTTTGTACTCCTACAACAGTAAGTTAGAGTAGCACATTCATAATACTCTAACAGGGATAGTAAGTATTATAATTATTCAGTAAAGTATTCGTCCTCAATCACAGAGGTAATCACCATCACATGTTGTGGGATACTCCCACTGCCAGTTAAGGGAATGCTAAACAGCTTGGATGTGAAGAGCTGGATTCCACAAAAGGAGTGGCCACTGGGGAAGAGAAGAAAGCATGCTTTACCCTCTGGTTCCCATTTCCTTTTTAAGGAGCAAGCAACTTTTGTGGGTCTTGCTGTTGGGCACATTCTGTAAGGCAGAAAGTAATTCCATTATAGATTTATCTCTCTGTTCTGCTAACGCTTCCTTTGTAAGATCAGCAAGTAAAGTTTCCGTAAGGTCAAAATTGGCTTTTCACCCTCTAGAGACCTAACTGGTCTTTTCAAGCAGTTTAATAGCCTTTATCTCCTGAAAACATTTTGGTTCTGTGGGTGGCTCCTCTGATTCCTCTTGCATTATAAATATATCTGCAAGCCCTGCAGACAGCATCAGGCACATGTTATACAGCATAGCCACCAAGAGACATTTTTCTATTGAATACACATAGATTACAGGAGCACATGCCAAGCACAAGCACATCTATCCTCTAACACCTATCAAAGCTAAGACGACTTCAGATCAGCTCAAAAGGTGGCCAGGCTGACTGACAATATCCATGCGGGTTCCACTTTGCTCCCCGCTTTAGATACATCACAGCATATTTTCCAAGCTGTTAGTCGTCAGCATCTTCTTCCCAGCAGAGCTAGCCCTGCTTAGGAATACCAGAGAGGTTCTCGACTCATCAGCTTTCACCTCAGGAGAAGCAAAGTTCTACAAGTCCAGCAATTAAAGACACTCACTGGATAACAGGATATATCTGTTCTGTATGTGGGGTGCAACATGCTCCAATGAGACCAGCTTCTAACACAGACCAGTCCTCAGCCTACAATACTTCAGTTACTTCATGTAGCAGTGAAGAAATCAGGCACAACAGTGTGGAAGTGTGAATTGACAGTGCACATACTATCATATGTATACTGTATACACACAGTATTACAATCTCCTCTTTATTACAGGTACTAAATAGTAAATCAGTATCAGGAAAGAACATGAATCCTTCAAACAAGGCACCATACCTGTGCACCTTTAATAGGCATGGGTTAGTTTATACATGTCTCAGCCACAAGCTATAGATTTTTGTACATCTTAGTCTTTACTGCACATTTTCTCATCTGCGAGATATGGGTTCTCATCCCTGTGAAGACCAGAAAACACAAATATATTCATATATTCACATTGGCTCAAGGTTCAGCCTCAGAGTAGTGCACCCACCAATTACTTACGTTGCCTCCGATGCTGGTTTGCAAAACTAGCCTGCTGGTTCAAACTCGATCATCTAAACAACCAGTCTCAACCACATACTCCGACAAGCTCAGCTGTACTTGGGTATGGCTAAGAGCATACAGACACAGCCAGGAGAGCCTAGGCCTGAAGCAGTTCCATAGTCACTTTAATTGATGTGTAGAATGCCGCTGAAAGGTAACCTGGCTCACACTCCCCTTCACCCATCTGCCCCTAACCCATCTCCTCTCTCCTACTGACAGTAGCATTGAGAATCAGCTGTGAAACTGGTAACTGCAAATAAACCAATCTGGCATAAGGAAAACTGAGAAAAACACAGCCACAGGCAAGAGGAAGTCAGAACCACCCCTTTCTGCAGTACTCTAGAGGTACATTACAAAAGCATTTCAAGTTCATTACAAAAAGCAGTCCCTGGAGCTACAATCCAAGCTCATTTTCAAGCATCACACAATAAGCCCTAGATAGAGCGTACACGAAACTTCAAATAAGGCTCTTATGCCTAGGTTAACACACCTACACCTTATATAATAAAGAAAAATAATCACAATCCCTAATATATGAATGTTACAACCCAAGCAACGCAAACATCACTAAGTACTTCTACAATGGCAAGACAACTGTTCTGGTTTAACCCAGCAGGCAGCTAAACACCACACAGTTGTTAACTCACCTCCACCGCCATCCCCCACCCCCACGGGGGATGGGGGAGAGAATCGGGGGAAGAAAAGGTAAAACTCACAGGTTAAGATAAAAACTGTTTAACAGGACAGAAAAGGAAAGGAAAATAATAATAATGATAAAAGAACACACAAAAACGATGCACAATGCAACTGCTCACCAACCACTGACTGATGCCCAGCCACCCCCTCAGCCAACTCACCCCAGTTTTTTTGTTCAGCACGATGGCATACGGCACAGAAAATCCCTTGGGCCAGCTGGGGTCAGCTGTCCTGGCCGTGTCCCCTCCCAGCTCCTTGTGCCCCCAGCCTCCTCACTGGCGGGGCAGCGTGAGAAGCTGAAAAGCCCTTGACTTAGGGTAAGCGCTGCTCAGCGACAACAAAAACCATCAGAGTGTCAGCAACACCCCAAACCCACAGCACTGCGCCAGCCAGGGAGAAAACTAACCCAGCCCAGCCCAAAGCCAGAACAACAATAAACTTATTATCTGAACTGTAAGTCAAAGCATTAGTCTAGCACCAGCTTTGAAGTATTTTAGTTTTGTCATTGCCACTACTTGAGATTTCAAAAAAAATTCATGTGTGCACTCAAACTCTGTCTTCAGGAATTTGTCAAACATTTTTGAACAGATTAACAAAAATCTGAGACGTGAGTCAAGCTTTTCACCTGCCAGCCCTACCAGCATCCCTTTTAATCAACATCAATAACTATTAGACACAGTAGCAACTGGAAAATAATGGCCTAATCATTCCTGACATTTATGATAACAACATGATCTTGATGGACTCATTTAGCATTAATAGTGCCACTGGTCATTAATTCAGCTAAAAAATTTATCTTTGCAACCCAATATTAAATATACCAATTGACGATTATAATCTTGAAATATTACTGACTTTTCCTACACTAAATCTTATCTTTGAACTGTAAGAAAATGGGACTTTATGGCAGGTGAAAAGGGAATGAAAATGTTGTTTTGCCTAAGCCTTAAAATACCATGCCACATTAGACAACAACAAAAAAAGAAAGCTGAAGTGAAATGGGAGAAAATGCATGTCATCCAGAGAATGAGGAAGCCCTTAGAAAGCTCCAAGATATGCAACCTGGCTTCAACTCGTGTGGTCTTTATTTCCATTAATAATTTAAGTATCATATGCAGTGCACAAGACCACTCTGTGCCTACCAGGTTCCTACACACGAGCTGCCAGAAGGAAGACTGAAATTGGTACACATGGAAATTATACTCTCTGCTGTCTAACTCCCTCTGGTGCTGCAAAGCCGTGCCCACCAACCCAGGCCTTTGCAAATCACACCACTAATTCCTTAGTTCCCTTCTTTGCATTTCATGTATGTACTGTGGAGAAATTGTGCCTCCTTTTCCACATCTTTTCTCTACCTAAACTGTACGTTGTCTTGGGGAAGGGACTGGCTCTTCTACATATGGCTGTTCAGACCTGCTAAGCACTCCTGCAAGTCAAATGACAAGAACTTAAAAGCCATTAGAAAATGAATGAATGGCAAATAATGCACAGTTTATGAGCTGTAAGCGTCTCAAACTGTGGAGTAGGTTGCTGGGGCTCACAAGTGCTCCTGGAAGGGGTAATTTATCCATTAAATCCAAAACATCAGTAACTCCAGAACAAGCACAGCACGATCATGGCCTATTCAGTACCCAACCAGTCCTTCTGGCAAGAGCACACTCCTTCAGGTTGGCTACTCCAGCCGATTCCCGCATCTCATATCTCAGGTTGAAAATAGTAAGTGACTTACTAGTAAGGGAAGGTTGCATACTGTTAACCTTAACATATCATTCCATGCCAAGGGAAACTGCTTACTACGAGAGCAGCTGAGGGCACACAGCACCTTGCAGGTAGATCTGGATCTTGCTGCACTCTGTGCTAGCTGCGTCTGCCTGAGGCAGAAGGTCAGTCTTTCTGCAGCTCTGCCTATCACCACTTCTATAATAAAGGAACATTTCTGAGAAAAGGTGTGAAAAGGCTAGATTTTTTGACACACTGGATCAAAGACTGATAATTGAAAGCAACAAATTAAATTCATTTGGTACAATTTTATGCAGCTGGTGAATGCAATTTTCTTTCAAACAAAATCTGGATAGTAAGTCTTAAAAATAAATTCTCCTTCTTTCTGTGCTGGTACCAGAGGAAAGGCCTGTTCTTTTTCCAAAGCCTCCCTCAGTCCTCCTTTTTATTGTTATGCATTGCTAATGCCAAAAGACAGGTTCAGAATCTCCAGTTAATATATGCAGGGAAATAAAGGAGAAATAATTTTTACTAAGCAGACATCAGTTATGCAAAGGAGCAAATGAGATCCTTCCAATGGAGGTTTTTCTGTAACCAGGTCCAACATCTCAGAGAGCTCAGAATTACAGAAAATCCCAAACCAAACCACTGGCATGTTAAGGGCAAGATTTTGTGATCCAAGCAAACAATTTTTTAAGAAACACACAGAACTGGAGCAGTACAAAATATTTTTGCAGATTACATTCTGCTACAGCCGCTGTGCGTGAAGTGCTTTAAGCATATTACAAAGAAATACTTGTCCCTGGTGAGGGCCTTTTACTTGGTGTGATTTTGATTTTCCCCTAGACACCTTCATAGGGCCTGAAAAATGCAAATCTGCTTCTCCCAAGCTTATTTGGGTGTTGAGCATTTCAAGCTCTAGGTACCTTAAAACTCTAAATACACCAAAACAAGTTGAGTGCTGTCATCTCACTTAACTTTGCTGACTGCAGAAAAATATCCTAGGAACCCATTTCCCCACTCAGCTAATTCATCTTCCCTGCATGGCCATACAACAGCAGAACAGCGTGCCAGTGACAGGCACTGATGCACTGGCTTTTAATGTGGATTTCATATATCTCGTTGGAGTCAAGCCATGACAGAGGCGTTTGTTATTCCTTCTCCTCCAAGCCTGTACCGAAACACAAACAAGGTTTTCATTTTAAGACCAGTAAAAAGCCGTTAGTTTGGTTCCTTAAAGCAACATGAAACATCTTTACTTCATTCTTATTTTTAGAATGCAAACCTAGTTTTAAATTGAAGAGAATTTTTTAAAAACAATTATGTTACAGCCTAATTCTTCCATATTCTACTTAGGACATTCAAATAACCTTTCAAGCACTCCAGAGAACAATGTCCACCCTATATTTCAGTGTTAGAAGGTTCTTTTTAAAGTTGAACACATGATACAGCTTTGACTTTTGAGGTTAACTCAAGCTTTATAAATATAGCACAGTGTCAAGAGTACTGCTTTCAGTAAGTACCAAAGAGTGAATACTCCTATTTGCATTTTCCCCTAATGTCAATACTTTGCTTGAAAAATAGAGGGTTGAAAAATCAGGGCTGTTTGTTTCTCTTTCACACTCCACAGCTATAAACAAGGTGGAAAAGTCAGAAATCTACTTGTTCTAGAAGCCTAAATGTCATAGGACCTGTCTTTTCTTTGAATTAGTGCCTAGCTGCATCTTTTAGTGTCAAAATATTTTCGTAAGTCAAGCTCCCAGTGACCAGAAACAACCACCTAGTAATGGCTCTGTTTAAAAAGTTTAGTTAATGTTATTTCAAGACATATTATGATAAATTAATCTTCCTTCCAGCCCCCTTTTCTTAACCTGCATTCAAAATATGAAAGGTGAGGGGCATGGGGACGAATAAATTCAACTAAAATTAAAGTACTGTAGGGGTGTCATTGCGGTCTCTACTCAAACGTATTCAAATCTCAGTAATCAATTTGGCTATAGAAACCAATGACAAAGTTAAAGTCTTGTTGTATGCTTTTTTCAGTTAAGGGGTTGCTGAAGTTTTCTATTTGCCAGCACCAACCACAGTTGCCATCAGGGATCCATGCCCCTGGCTTGACTCATTATCCTCAGCTCCACGCTACAGCCATATGTTTCACGTTAAACAAAGGACAAGCAAGGGTCCTTGAAGGATCAGAACAGTATCTTTTTAAAATCACACACTCGTCCCATGGTTGCATAACTAGGCACAAAGGGACCTCTGCTGCCCTGTGACTTCCCTGCTGCTGCTCACATCTGACAGCATTCCCAAGCTGGACACGAAGAGATGAGGAAACAAATGCAACAAACAAATGGAAGTGTCACCCCCGAGTCTCCAAGACTGGCAATACAGAGGACTACGATGGGTGAACTGGCTCTCGTCCTGCAAGCACTTTGGCTTTGTCAGACAGCAGTGACTTGGCAACGGCTGTTACCACAGACCTCCACCGTTCAGGATTTCTGTTGATCTATTGAGAAATACTTAATGAGCACCACATGTTCCCCAAGTGCTCTGGGATGTAACCTAGCACAACAGGAAAACAAGAGCGCTACACAGACAGCTTAATAAATGGCAATACGAGCATGATAGCTTTTATGTGTGTCTTGCAGTAAAACATGCAGTGACTCTGCCAGCTTTGGAGAGCCTCTGCCATGAATGTGACTGATAGCATGGCCAACGGTAAATCCATCACCTCAGTTGGGATGAAACATTCCCATCTTTACAGCTGGAGGCCTGATCTGCAGCTGGATTAAGATAAACAAATCTCTCTAGTGTTGCAGGAGACAAGCAGGATTTCTGAGCATACTCTGAACATACTATGCAGCTGCATCTAAAGACTTACCACCAAGAAGACATGCAGCAGAAGAACACTATTGGAGGACCCTATTGTCAAAATGTATTTAGAGACTTTAAAAAAAAAACCAAACAACAAACAACTACACTGATTTAAGAGTTTAAGTCAGGCCTTAAAAAAAAACTCACATTCAAAGAGAGCAAGCATCCTACACATCTAACAACCTTAGCAGCAGAGCTCAGTCTCCTTGGCCCTGCAAACCACCATTCTCACTGCTACAGCTGCAGTTATGCAAAAGATATACACAGCCATATGTATTTACAGCATTACACAATAAGGCAACATAAAAGTCAATGCAATGTTATATTGTGAGAAATGTCATCCAGATGGCAGGCAGATCTCAAGCTACTGCTGCAGGCAGCCAGGAGACCCTAGATGGAGGGACACTGCACTGGCAGGCAGATGAGCTACAACAGCAGCTCCCAACCAGCAAGACCAGCCTCTTCAGCAAGGTGCTGCTACAGTACAGGAGAGGTACTAGAGACAGCCTGCAGCGCCCCAGAGCTGTGCTCCTGGCACCAGGGTTTGAAGTCAAAGCATCTCCACAGAACAGTTCAAGGTAGAAGGAAGCGAATTCCACCAAGGTGAGGGGGAAGAAAGGACAAAAAAAAAAAATTTAAAAGTCACCCTCTTTCCAGGAAAGGCTACCAGAAATGTGGGAACCACTGGGCAGAAGGATCTGAACAGTTCTCCTCTACGTAGCAGTGACCTCCCAGAGAAAGTAATAGCTTTGCACATGCGCCAGAGCAACATGCTTATCTATGTCTCAGGAACAGCAGTAACTACAAGCAACGTGACGTCATGCAGAAATCAAGGGAGATTTTATTGAAATACCCGATCACCCTTAAGGTACAAACACCCACTCAAAATCACCAGATCTGACGGAGCTGGCTCAACATTCCCATAGCCTCTTCCCCTCCCTCCACTGACCTACATTTACGGCACCTTGCAAGCAGACATCTTTCCAGCCTGGCTCCTCACCACACTGCAGAATCGTCACTTGCCTTCAGAGATAAGGGTAACACAGCTCCCAAGACCTGAGACAGAGCGAGTCTAGGTGGCACAGAGTTCCTTTCAGTGCCAGGATTTAATCCCATCTTGCACAACGATTTAGGAACAAGTGCAGTCGGTGGTCCCATAGAGGCCCCTTCCAGGTCATAATACAAAGCTCAGCACAGGCAGGGGTCAATGGAAACTTCTAGTTGGTTCAGGCACTTCCATCTTTCTTTTTTAAAGCTGTCAAAATAAACTGTCACTAACATCCAACAAGTCCCAGTGTCACATACTAGAGATAAGAACCATTATGCAATAATGGAAATGGAGAAACGAAATGAATATACTACATTATCTCAGAGAGAGACCCAGAACTTCAAAAGTAAAATAGGCTACAGCCTCACTACACTCAGCCTCTGAAGGTCCCTCTTTCAACGATCTAGTGCATACTCTAGACAAGGAACATACACTTTTTACTGCTAGCTGTCTGAATGTAATTTCATTTTCTGTAAGGAGCATCCATAAGACGTGATGGGGCAAACATCAGGAAAAAATAAATGGCATGATAAAAATTTCAGAGACTATTTCACAGCAATCATGTCGTCATTTGCAAGATACTGTCTCCCACAGCGTTCTCCTGGAGAAGCTGGCTGCTCATGGCTTGGACGGGTATATTCTATGCTGGGTTAAAAGCTGGCTGGACGGCTGAGCCTGGAGAGTGGTGGTGAGCACAGTCACATACAGCTGGCACCGGGTACAGGTGGTGTTCCCCAGGGCTCAGTACTGGGCCAGGCCTATTCAATATCTTTATCAATGATCTGGACAAGGAGATCGAGTGCACCCTCAGTACGCTGGCCGGTGACACCAAGGTGGAAGGGGGTGTTGATCTGCTGGAGGCAGGCAGGCTCTGCAGGGGGGTCTGGGCAGGCTGGGCCGATGGGCTGAGGCCAATTGTACGGGGTTCAACCAGGAGAAGTGCCAGGCCCGCTCACAACCACCCCACAACACTACAGCCTTGGGGCAGAGCGACTGGGAAGCTGCCTGGAGGAAAAGGCCCTGGAGGTGCTGGCTGAGAGCCGGCTGAGCATGAGCCAGCAGTGTGCCCAGGTGGCCAAGGAGGCCAACAGCATCTTGGTTGTCTCCGAAACAGCGTGGCCAGCAGGACCAGGGCAGTGATTGTACCCCTGTACTGGGCACTGGTGAGGCCGCACCTCAAATCCTGTGTCCAGTTTTGGCCCCTGACTACAGGAGGGATGGAGAGGTGCTGAAGCGTGTCCAGAAAAGGGGAACAGAGCTGGGGAAGGGGGGGAAGGGGCTGGAGCACAAGACTTATGAGGGGCAGCTGAGGGAATTGGGGTAGTTCAGCCTGCAGAAAAGGTGGCTCAGGGGGAACCTTATTGCTCTCTACAGCTACCTGACAGGAGGCTGTAGGCAGGTGGCGGTTGGTCTCTTCTCACATCTAACAAGTGACAGGGCAAGAGGAAACAGCCTCAAGTTAACAGCAGGGAGGTTTAGATTAGATATTGAGCAAAATTTTTTCACTGAAAGGGTGGTCAAGCATTGAAACAGGCTGCCCAGGGAGACAGTGGAGTCACCATCCCTGGAGGTGTTCAAAAAAACATGTAGATGCGGTGCTTAGGGACATGGTTTAGTGGTGGGCTTAGCAGTCCTGGGTTAACAATTGGACTTTATGATCTTAGAGGTCTTTTCCAACCTAATGCAATAAAATCTTAAAACACGGAATGATTTAAGTTAATGTTCTATTTTTATTTAATAAACAGAGCCCTGCAAAATGCAAAAAGAAAAGAATAATCATTGGCATAATCCAACAGCCTAACTGGTTCTTAAAACAAAACTTAATTGGCAGATTACGTTTCTTAAGGAGATTTATCCACACACTGTTTGCATTTGACACTGAAGTCCTTAGCATTTCCACTTCAAAATGAAAATTCACACTGCAGACTACAAGTGGAGATCCTTTGCCCTATTTACTAAATCCGTAAGTTTGATAAAATTTCGTCCATGATCTTAAGTGACATAATCCTCATACTCATTTATCAAAGGACAAAAAAAATAAAAATAAATTGGCAATAAGAAGCACTGGAGACAGCTTCTAACATGAGTTGCAGCTTCCTTAAAGCAACGGACCAGTTCCCAGCTAACACACCAAACCTCATTACACTTGCTTGCTTGGCATGCAGTATTTCTTGCATATTTATTCCAGCAATCTCTTCCAAAGCTTAACGGAGCTAATAGTCTTCAAAAATCAGGTTCTAAAATGGAGTCAAGTCCTAAAAGGAGCAACCCAAACACAAGTCATTCAAACCAAACACATTGTGAGAAAGAACTCCATCAATTTTTTGTTCTGCCTGAAACTTAAGAGCTCTTTCCCTCTACTACTGAGCTATCATCACGACAGGACTTATTTCAGCTCTGAATCATGGAGGAACATTTCCGAGTAACCTCAGTGTGCATGCTGGACTTGGAGGATAAAGCAGTGCAGTTTTTTTGCACTGCCTCTGCCATCCATCTCCACTGTAAGTTATTCAGTTCGCAGGCAAGGAACAGAGATATACATATGCTAAGGTGAATCCCTCCCACTAAAATACACATCTGTTTACAATCATGTTTCCACTGGCAGGAGAAAGCAAGGTTGTAATTGTGTGCAACCTGTATGATGCTATAAATCAGTGTAAAGTGTATTTTAATATTCAAGTAACCTCTTTTATACAAACTTTGTTTCAAGAAGGAATTTTCTCAAAGAATGAGAGCAGAATCCCCTCTTTGCAACAGGATGGATACAGACTGCAAAATCTACAAGCCCTCTGTCTCTGAAAATTATTCTGAGATCATCATAAACCTGCACTATTGAGGGTCAGATTGAAAACTGGGACCCATTTGCATTTACAGTTACAGTCAGTATGCAAGCCTCCCTGCTGCAACTAATACACCTACAGAAATATGGACAGAAACAGAGACTCCAGACCTTGTTGAAGTCCTGAATGCTGAACAACAAGCTGTAAGGATTTGCAAATTTATTGAGTAGATTAAAGGCGCACAGACACCTAAAGGGGTTTTCAAAAGCACCTAAGCAAGTTAAAAGCCTTTGAAAATTTTACTAAGCATCTGTTCGCATCTTTAGAAACTTAAATACATTTGAAATCCAACCCCAAGAGCATATTAAAGGCAAATTCAATCTGGGGAACTTAACAAGCATACTAGACCTCATATTCTCCAAAAGTTGTGTTTATTCACACTTGTCTTAGTTGTGGAAAGCTTTTTAGATGTCTTTCTTCTAGACTGCTTGGCATGAGAAAACAGGAGAAACTGTGCACATGAATGAGTGATGAATCTAAGAACAAGAAAAGACAGGTCGATACAGGGGACAGCATGCTCAGCAGGGGTTCAGAAGAAATGCAGTCATGCAGTGCGACCTGGACAGACATTTTCCCACTCTGAGCTGCAGTCTTCCCAAGGTTTTTCAGCCTAGTGAGTTTACGTGCTTTTGGGGTCAGAGAATCTCTCTTACTATATACCCATATAGGGGCTAGTCCATAGCCATCGTGACATCTATCAATGCCTCTAAGCACTGCTGTAACTCAGATACACACAACCTGATTTCAAGACAGCGGCCCTAAAACCTCCCCAGCTATAGGCCCATTTTCTGATGAGAATCTGGTTAACTACGTTAACGCTTAGAACAACCTGAGCCTAACACTGGCTACAGTTTTTCCATGTGTGCCTGTATATAACACCACTGTTCAAATTAAATGGTCCTTTAATACCTAAAACATGTTTAAACATGTTGATGGCCTTTTTTTTATACATACACTTTTTTTTTAGTATGTATAGACAACAGAAGAATGCAAGCAGCAGGCTTTTGGGTATGTAACTGGCATTTTATAAAGGTCACCTTTTCATGCAGAAAGAAAGACTGCTGAAGGTTAATTAAACTAAATTCTACACTTATCCAAATTCTCTAAAGCAAGGACTTTAAAAACATCCTTAAATAACAGCAAGCATTTTTAAAAGAACTCTGAGGACATGATGATCAGATAAGTCTTGGAGCAAGATGGAGAAAGCCAGCTGCATTGCACATGTTTTCTTTCTCAATTCTCTTAGACATGTTTGTTGTGGTTTGTTTTTTTTTAATTAAAAAGAAAAAAAATGTTGGAAGCAGTTTAGTGCTTCTGGGCTTCTGCTGTTACCATTCCAAAACTTGTGTGTAACAATAACCATTTTCAATTTAGCCTATACAGGTCTCTGGATAGCAATGATAGCCTTTCAGTCAGCACCTTTATGCTGATATGGGTTAGCACAAAACACAGCAAAAGAAATCCTATAGTAATAATACAGCCACAATCCTGTCAAAGGCCAAAGTAGTTTCAGCCATTACGTTTCTGGGTGCTTGCTGCAAGCATGCAACAAAATACAAACAGGGCAAAGTATGAGAGCGCTTATGGCTCTCTTGAATTCAAGGCAATGGGTAACACAAGCATCCCAACTGCATCAGGGTACCCTACCCTGTACACGCCTATTTAGGCCCCAGGGCTGTCACACGCTCTGGACAGGGGGCTCCTCTTCATGCGAGTTCACAGAAATAAGAGAAGAAAGAATGGCTGGGAAAGGAGCCCTGTGGTGGCGTGTGCCTCAACCAGGCACAGGGAGCAGCAGAATCAGCTCTCATGGTAGTAAGGACTGGTTACACAGCTCCCAGCTGAAAAGGTTAGAAGACACTGCCACTTCCCCCATGTCCCATAAATCACATGCTACAAATTAACACAAGACAGCTATAATTTTTAGTCAAGCTTTGTTACACAGCACTAATTATGATGCATTTGCTATCAACACATCTGCAAAATGACACAAGGAGACAGTGCTTTGCACTGACACCAGGACAAGAAGTGAATCTACAAACACTGCTTTTCAGCCTTGCAATTTAAACACACTGTTCACAAAAATGGAGTGAAAGGGAAGTAACAGCCCTGTGCAAAGGACAACTAGCACAGCAGAGACTCATCATTCTTCAGGAAACAATGTTTTAAAGTTCCTTCCTCTGGACAAACCTGACCGATAACCTACAAATAGAGACTGAACAGCAAGCAGCCATCTGCTTCAGGGTAGCCTTTCCAACTCACAATGCCAGGTCAACCTGCAGAGAAGCATGGCCAACATGGCTAGTGAGCCAGGAGAACAATGTTCCCCTCTTCAGATTTTCTTATGAATAACACAAAACAGGGTCTGGTTTCATAACAAACTTCAGAGGATTCAGGGGGAACCGCCACAGCCTTTTGCCACCTAGATAAACTCTGGTTACAAATCGTATTCCTCAGATACTCAGCTGTTCCCCTTTAATAAGCACACACAAAAAGCCCATCAGGTCTATGCTCCATACACAGGGCTTAGAGCATTTAAATTGTTACAGCAGCACTGTTAAAAATAGACTACTTAAAAATAATGATTCCCTACCACGGATTTCATTAGCAGCAGACATACTAGTAGAATCAGATATCTACTGTCCAGACCAATTAAAGCTATTAAAAACTCTTTTTCTGCAAAGAGGAACTACGTGATCTCCTGGAGGCATACCACCCTCTGTGCATTCCACCAGTGTAGGACAGGCCATAGTATATGAATTGGGGGGGGGGGGGGGGGAGAAACATGGGACAGGACACCGATTTCATTGGTAATCAGCCAATCTACACCAAAACGACAGTAGGGGGAGTCTCATTTCCCATGTTGCTGCAAACACTTCCATCCTCCCACTAGCTCCACACATTTAATTAGAACCCTCAGCATGGTGAAGCAATTCACTGCAATTCCTTGAACTATATGTAGCCAAGACACCAACATCTGCTCCTGTTCTCAACAGGAGACAACAGTTCCAAAGGAGACAACATGAGACAAATTTCAAAATTTGTTCCCCAAGACCTGCCCTTCCTCAAATGCTGCAATACTCTTTTCCATCTGGTGTGATCTATCGGAGAGTTTTTTGGCATATGACAGATTCTTTGCAAATGGGGGAGCAGGAGGATATCAGAAATAATCTGCATACCTCCCAACATACCACATGTACACGTATAAATCTTCGTGAATACCTTGTGATTTGCAAGGAGTGGAAGATGATTCATCATTCTAGTGGATCAGATCAGGTAGAAAGAGAAACAGGACGCACATAGTCTGTGCTCTGTACAGCCGGAAGTCTTCAGCTATGGGTCAGGACAGCTGACCAAACTACCGAACTTCATTATCATCCACAGACTCTTGAAAGTACAGATATTTCCCACAGTTTACAGGAGGAAAAAATATAGTCTCCTTTAACTAAAGGCTGGATTAGTTGGATCAATTGGATTAGTTCATTAGATAGGGCTGCGTGTCATATAACTTAACGAAGGTTTATTATTATATAATTAAAAATAAGAGTACTTGTGAAGAAATAGAAATCCTCCTCTAGTAATTTCTAACACATATGTATCAGTAATAAAATCCAATATGTAGATTCTTAAATTTACATTTGCATTACCTTTCACATCCCTGTGCACATTTATCAATCTCTTTACTTGCCTGGAAAAGTTAACTTCAGGCTTTTCTCTCCAGAAGAAAGAAAATTATCTCAGAGGATCCTCATCAGAAAACAAGGTTGAGAATTCTTGTTATTCCTACTAATTCCACTCTTGGAAACTCTCTCCAGAAAAGTACATCCACAGCATAATCTCTGAAGTTTTAGGCAATGTATCCACCAAAATAAGGTTTGAAAAAACACCTGACTAACCCAAAACTATTAATGCATTTAGGTGAAATTTGCCAGGCTTTGTTGGCTTAGAAAAAACAAGTCCTGGGCAACAGAGCTCCCTCTCCATCCCTGTCGTGCCTTGTAGTGCAATTCTCAAGCATCCTAAAGACTGAGCTTAAGCTGATGCTTTTCCCCACAGCCAGGACAGTCTTAACATCTAGGTCAAATCCTTCCCATATCAACACAGAGCCAGGATTTGAGCCAGTCTCATATAATTTAGGAGAGCACATTAACAACTGGGCAGCCTGGAGCAAGCCTCACAATCGCTCCCAGAGAAATTGTGCTATTTGGCATAAACAACTCTATATTTGGTGGCCAAAGGAAACAGGAGAGAAAGAATGTGAGCACATGGCCAGCCATCAGGATATTCATTTGCAAGGTAAGAATCCACGTTGCAGTCTTAGCCATAGATGACCACTCTAATGCGGAGACAGATGTCATCTACACAGCTTTAGTAATGCTCTCATTAGAACTTAAATTTATTCTGCAGTGCCAGATCCTCACACAAACAAAAAAAAAAACCAAACACCAAAAAAAAGAGGCACACTCATTTGAGGCAATAGAGCAATATAAACACTTAACACAGAATTCATAGTCACCTACTTGGCTAAAACAAGAGCGTCTTTGTCTTCTCAGGAGCTCTGGGTGTTTACAACACCTAAGCACCTGACCCCCGTTTCCTTCTTGGGTCAAAAAAATCTCTTACATGTGTCAGCTGGAATAACGCCACATTAGTCTTAGACACAGAAGAGAAAACAATATTATCTCTGATGTGTCCTATTTATCTACATGACCCAAGACGTTTGTAAGATACATTCCTATATTTCTGCTTCTCATTGGGAATCCTACTATTACTCCCCTGAGAACCCTACTTCAGTAGTAGCAAATTCTTCCCAATAAGTTGCAAGACGACAATTTGATTTTAGAAGTATTGCCAGCCACTGGCATTTGGCATAAGATCAATATGCTTGTTTGTTAACCAAAACCACACAGAGGAAAAAGGGAACAAACTGCACCAAGCTGCATGTTAAATCATGTCACTTAACATGCTGGGGGTGCTCAGACACTATACTGACAAGGAATAAATACCAAACAATAATGCAATTACTTTAAATGTACAAATATTGGAGAAATCCCAGAAACACAAACTTCCACAGAGCTACCATTTCATCCAATGCCTTCATTTTCTTCAAATACATCCATCCTTAATATGTAAAGCAACCTTTTCTCCTTTATCACATACTCAAGACATCAGTAAAACTCAATAGCTAGCACAGTACTCCAATTAAGCTTCAAATCAGTAAAAGACATTCAGTTCTCCCTTTAACCACACACATTTAATCACCCTTCTTTCTATACACAAATGAAATCAATTCTTGTATTTTACAGGGGAGGCTTTTGAGTGGGAGATTTTTTTTTAATGTTTTAAGAGTTACACCATTACTGGAAAAGCAAATAGCTTTGTGAAGTGCAGAAAGCTATGAAATAATGATGTGGGGGGAAGAAGAGGGGGACATGCAGGGAACAGAGGAAGCAAGGAATATTATGGGGCAAAACATGGTTTAATTGTCTGAAGAGAGAAGAATACAGAAGTAAACAACAGAATAGTTCTAAAAAGGTTTTCAAATAACAGAAAGATAGCCTTTAATCACTAATTAGTTCAAATGCTTCAAAAGATACAAGTCACTAGGGGCAGACTCTCAATACACCACCTTTAATTTTGACAGCATCTTGTTAAGCTCATAAGCCTGATGTTGTGCCTGCTATAGTATGGTTTCCAAGCTTTTAACTTCCACTGCAAACTTAACTGTGAAGCAGCATCTGATATTTAGCAATGTTACTTAAATGAATTTTTTGAAAAATCTAAACTACAACAACTTTTGTATGGCATCATTAATATTCTCATCTGGTTAATATCTGAGACGCAGAACAAGAGAAAAAAAACTAACAAAGCATGCATTTTGTGTTCAAATTAAGGATAATCTAGAAAATACACTACACAGTTATGTAGTTCATCTTCTCAATTCCATTCATTTCAAATAGATTATAATAATAGTCTTGATACGCACCACAGCATTCCATGCCGAGGCTTCAATGGCAAGGAAACAGATGTATGTGGTGAATGGTTGCAGAGGAAGGAAGGAAATTTTCTAGCATTGTATAGTTTAGCGTATGTCTAGACTATAAGTCTTGGAAAGCATAATATTGTTCTTAAAAATGCGGGCTATTCATATGGCGAATAATACTTGGGGGGGGGGGAGACGAAACGAGAATAACTCCAAAAAAAATCTCACCCACTGCAATCATACGTACTCCTCCCACCCATCTTTCTCATACTAAAAATAAAAATCCACTTGCTCGTACTGCAAGCCACAGGTGGCAATTTTCTCAATGTATCCAAAGTAATAGTGACCCACTACCTAAAAAAGCAATCTATCAAAGCAGCGCACATGTGTCTGTAGTCAAAGAAGCAGGAATCTGATAGTCAGTTCAACTCCTGGCTCAGCCATCAACTCACCTTGACCCTGGTAAAGTCACCCGAAACAAATGAGCAAAACACTGTGTGACAGCTCGCAGCACAGCTTGTAGAAGCCCAGGAAGAATCAGTTTTCAGAAATTTGTATGGGCAAGGGCACTTAGAAAACTAGGCCAAAAGAAAGCACAGCAGCAGTACTGTCATGTGTGCCAACTTCGATTGTAGAAAGAGCACAAGTCCATTAAGAAAGGGTTTCAGTTCTTCTGTGCTGTCACCTCCCATGTCTCCAGATGTCAGTTTATCTCTACCTCCATTGACTATGTAAAAAGGTATCAAAAGCATGAAGGGTCAGAGGCATCTTGCCACCTAAGCACAAATGGATTTAATAAAGAAATCCATAAAAAGATAAAAATTGGGAGGTCAGCATTAATTACACAGTTATTAAAGGTGCGAGTTGTAGAAAAGCCCAGATGCATCTCTGCCTTTCAAAAAGCCTCTCCTTGTGACGTTTTTCCACCACCCACACAGCACCTCTGATCCAAATACACAGTAAAGCACAGACACCAGTGCTCCCAGCAGGTGCTGTAAGAGCTTTGCAGTGGCAGTTGGGATGGTATGGCTGGACTCTTTCAGTAGGACATCCAGCACATACTCTGAGAAAAAACACTACTATGCAGCATGGTGATTCTGCAAGTAGATCAGGTCACTGGCACTGTAAATACCTTGCAACACCACCAGCACTCATCTGGATCAAGATATAAATTAATTCACAACTCTGGTATATACTTAGTCCTTGTACCCTCTCCCTACAACAGTCGGGTCCTTCCAAGAAAGGAAAAAACCATAAACTTAATAGCAGAGAGCCTTTTAAATATAATACTTTGTACTTCCGAGTTCACAGGCACTGCTCGGTGAGCCATGCTGTTGAGATCAGGCACAGAAGACCCTCACCACCTTCAAAAGAAAACAATTCTAGAACACCACAGAGGTGGGTATAGGCAGCTGAGTTTAAGCTCTCATTCAGGAGGGCAAAGGACACCCCGTGCCCCACAGATCTTTGCCATAACCCCTCTGCCTGAAGAAAGCCATCAGGAACTCAGCCATGCAGTAGCCAGTTGGCAAACCCCCATCTGTCCTCCTTCCTACAGGCCAAAAAGGCAGCAAGCCATTTTTCCCCAACAGCACCTCCTACTTTCCATAGTCCCTGCAATTCAAGGCCACCATAGGACAAAGAGCACCACTGTGCACAAACAAACCTCCACCACTGGTTTTGTGCTGAGGGGTGGAGGGGAGCAAGTCAGGAGTAAGGTATAAGGAAGCAGGGAAATCCCACAAGTGAGATGAACCCACTATCCGACAGCCTCCCCATAAAAACTCTGGAAGTGAAGTGATCTTCACCAGCACCCACCAAGCAGCCAGTTACTTGTAACAACTTTTTGCAGGTTCGGGCAGGAGCAGGAGCCACAGATCCCACTCCTCGAAGGCTTTCAGCACTGCACCACGACAGCACCAGCATGGGAAAGCAGGTCCTCCTGCAGATCACACCCAGCTGCCGACCCTCAGAGAATGCACAACCTAAGAGCAGACTGGGAACCATCCAGACCTCTGTTCTCCCCTCCCCAATTCAACACCACAACTGCATTTACAGTCTCCTCTCGCTCACAGAACAACTGCAGCTTGAGTTCCCAATGAAGGCTCAGCAAACAGAGCAAATCAAGTGCATGTCCAGGTTTGCTGCGCTTTACGCTCACAGAATAATATATAGAGTCTCAACAACAGCACTCACAGTTCTATGGAGAATCATCCCTCCTACAAATGACCAGCATACAACTATTTCTACACATGCTGGCTGTTGGCCTTTAGCATGTTAACCCACTGCACACATCCCCAGGCATGCGTACAAAACCTCTGTGCCCACAGGTGCCCTCTAAGTCTCCCAGTCAGGGTCTTCTCAAAGTAAAAAAAAAAAAAAAAAAAAAAAACACCAAAAAACACAGAGTTAACATTCTCCCCCTCCCCTTTCTCTGTTCTTCAGTTCTACAATCTTTTTGCCTTCTTTTCCTTCAGAGGAGAGGGGGTAGGGTATAATACAGTCTCTACACAAAAATGCATCACTAAAGCAAGTCACAAGATGACAAGCAAATCAATCCTGCACCCTCTGGACTGAGCAAAAAGTTTAGAGCTGCCTCGCCCATCTCACTTTCACAAGCTGCGTGTGAAGTTTATTTCACATGCAGGCCTTGGCAGATCACTGTCTCGGCTCCTCTCCTCCAGTTTGACCTGTAAGCTAGGAACAAAACACAGCGAGACAAAGTTATCAGGCACAGAGCACCACGTTGCAATCCTATGTGACAAAACTGAAAAGTTCAGGTGCGAGATTTTGAAATTCCCACCCCAGTAAATTTATTCTCAACAGAAAAGGAGTTCTCTTCATGTTGTCATTTCATCCAAACACAAGCCTGCCTGCACAAGCCATCAGGCTGCCTGAACAGATTCAACAGGTCCATAATGAGCACAACAGCCAGTGCATTTCTGGGCAGCCATGTAACGCTTCAGGCTGAACAAAACCGAGGTAGAGTAACAACAGCCTCTTCAGAAAGGCAGTGTCTCAGGGAGAGCTGCCGGCTCCTTTGTCCATTGAGGCACTGCACGTGACACCTGATGACAACAGGGAGAAGAGCCCAGGGGACTTAATGGGTATTACAGCAACAAATAAGACAGAGTCAAGGACAAACTACTAGCTCTGTCCTAAGTTATTAGTTTAAATACATCATTTCGTTTAGTGATAACGAGCATATATCTGAGGGACAACCGGCAACTTATTAAGCAAAGGTAATACAGCAATTTTACAATAGCTCTTGTATAGATTCTACTTCCATTTAGCATTCACAAGGTACATGAACTGTTCCTTTCATTTGTACAGTTCCATTGCTAACAGTAAACACAGCAGATAAACAATACTTCATGATCCCTCTCTCGCACAAAAAAAAAAAAAACCTGTCTTCCTTCCTTGTGCTTGACAGAAAAGAGTAAGCTCCAAGAAGCGATATTCCATTTGGCTGTTTTCTTTATTTTTACTACATTTTAGATGTACAGATTAAATCTGTCTTTACAAAGACCTCAGAAATAGCTGTATTCCTTCAAAAGCAGATGCATGAATAACTTTCTCCTCTCCCCATTTCTATGAATGGCATCTTGTGGTGATACAATACATTTATTCTTAACTTTAATGGACAGCCACACCAACCTGTTCCGGCTGAAAATACATTACCTAACATTGTATAGTGAAGAAGCCTAAAAAATGACATCTGCAGGAACAAAGTGTAGAAAAAGCCTGCTTCTGGCTTTCTGAACAAGCTCCTAGGGTTTGAGGTGGTAAGAGCGATGCACTGTTCACACACTTCTATCAGGAGAAATTGATGGCAAATGGCTGACCTAGAGTACCAGTCAATCAAAAGTCAGTAAAGAAAAAGCAGAGGGAGAGAGTGAGAAATGAAGCTTGAGCTGCAGCAGTCATTTGCAGAGAGATCAGTCATTATGGCTGAGAAGATGGTCCTGTGTTTTGGGGATGCCTGCCACAAATGGGGCAGTGCAGTGGGCCATCCTCTGTCCCATGTCACAGAAATCCTTCCTTCTTAAAGGAACAGGCAGCAGCTCCTAGGCAAGACATAAACATGCGCACAAGGAAAAACAGAACAGGACTGGCCAGCAGGCCAGATCTGGCCCAGTTGCTGACACAGCCGAACCTCTGAATTACATTACCAGTTCACACCCATGTTTGCTACAGCTTTCCAATCTCTATCTGACTCCCTGGGCTTCACTTTACAATATTCATTTTTGAAAAATATATGTATTAACACCTACCAAATACAACTCAGAATTAAAAGTATTAATCTTCTTTCTCTGAAAGCTTGTTGCTAAAGCTCTGCTGTATTATCTGGAGTTGTGTGCTTCATTATGAACCACTATCGCATGCACCATGACCACACACTCATGATTGAAACGCACAGAAAGATGAGACAAAAGCATCACAACACTAAAAGCAGCAGCTGTTAAGTATCTGACCAGCATGCTTCCCCTTGCCCCATCCCCACATTTTGTGCTACTTTTGAATAATTGATGGAGACCTGCAAAATCCAACTACACAGACAGCTGAACACCATGGCAGTAAGTCAGATACCAGAGTCTGAAATCTAATGACTGATCACCACTGACTCCAGTAAACCTTGGATCAAGCTCAACCTCCAAGTCTCATTAAACTCATTTTTATATTAAAAGTCAGTGGCCCTTTTGCCTCCTCCCTCAGCTGGGAGGGAAACAATGGAAGCACTTCTACAGTCACATCTTACACAGGTTAGAAGAGTAAAAAGCTCCACAATGAGATTAACCAAAGTGAAGGAGTTATAATAGGCTTAAAAATTAGAGCAAATTAATAAGTGCTCCCTTGTGGTAAACAGCTGGTAATCCAGCACAGGTTCAGCAGAATTCCTTATCCATCACTGAACCAGGATTATCTCTGTAGCAACATGAAGGAGCAAATGATTGGCCTGGACAGTCACAGGCCAGGGTGGAAAGGCTCTGTAGAAATTCAGTTCATCCATCAAAAACTCAGGAGAAGAGAAAGACACTCTTCTCTTAGAAGAGACATCACATTCGTTGGGTCATTTCAGCATGAAGATCATGTTTCTCTGCCTGCCATCAAGCAATTTTACACTGCCAGCACCTGGCACAGCAAGAATGGTATGACAGTCCCTGAAAGCAATCCTTTCCCCACTGTTACTCAAGGCCTAGCACAGGACCCCAGGTTCCAGCTGGTATAAGCTATGTTTCTTCAGAGCAACTCATTTGTGAAGATCAATTGATAGGTGTCCAGTTTTCTTCTTTATTCTTGTGACAAAAAAAACTTATCCTGACAGTTCTTTGCCATCAGGAAATTTGCCTGGAGAAACACACTCTCCTACTGATCTTTCTTTTGTCAGCTTAGCAGCCTACAATGCTGTGATGCTCTTTGAAATTCAACAGAAAAAGCAAAATGAAGTCTCATCTCTAGTCAAAGTTATAATTTGTCAGCGAAATGTTTTCTGAACTTTCAAGCTACAACACTGAGGTGGGAGAGGAGAAAAGAAAGCAAAACAGGCTGCACGCGACTTTTCACTAGATATTCTGGTTATGCAGGAACATGCAATACCATCCCCTTCTCCATCCTCCTATGGGCACTCAGTACACAAACTCAAAATCCTGCTGTACGCACCTTCAGAAGCCCCTCTGAAATACCCGTCTTCACTTCACAGACAGACAAATGATCTGACAGAGAAGCTGGCTTAAAGCTAAACAGCAAGTCTGCAGCTCAGCTCAGCACTGAACTGCATGAGACAGAGTTTTACTTTATCTACCAGCTTTAGCATTTTTAAATTCATTTGAAGAAAAAAAGTTGGATGAGAAGAAAGAAAAAACACACTGTTGTGGAAGCAGAAAAAGCCCACACAGAGGTTAAAAAAAAAACCAAAACTTTAAAGGAGTCTTTACAGCAGGGCCACTCATGTACTCTTTCATGAGCTCCAGGCCACAAGACTTCAAGCAAGAATATACCCCACATTGACAAAAAAAAAATGGTAGAACAGCTAGATAACCACTCACTCCCATAACTGATCCTCAAAATGAATGACAAGCTACCAGGAGGAATGCCTGTTGGACCCTAAAAGGTCTGTAAAACTTGGACAATGGTGGAATTGCTCAGTGGATTCAGGGAAGGAAAACACACTCCCAAACCCGAGAAGGTGTGTCTCAGCTCCAAAACTTTTGATTTCACATTAAGCCCTTTTTTCATTTAGGATATGTTTCCTCTATTTCTTATGAAAATTTTATAGTACCATGCTGACAAAATCCATCCCCCTTCATCGTTACTACAGTAAGTAACTAACTGTCCAAACAGCTTCTTCCAAGCAGATTGTGAAATCTTTGCAAATAGACCCTGCCTGCCCAACAGGAGAAGCAGGTTCTGAAGCTGGGTTTCCTTTACACAATTACCATCACACTCAACTATATACATGTAAGCTGCTGGCATGAAAACCCTGCAATCTGAGCATCAGCCTCCAAAGTAAAGTGTCTCTGGTTGCAAACGCTGCATGATCTCAAGGTACACACCCTGTAAAAAAGTCAGGTTTTGCTCTAAGGACTATGCTTGGGATTCAAATCGCGCACACAAACACGTATATACAACGTGAGCCATTTAACTGCCAGATGCAGTCTCAGAAGGACACCTTGGCTCCCTGTACAGCCAAAGGAAAGAAACAGCAACTCCAATATAGCCCATCTTGAGGAAAGCCCTATTAGAGGTGGAATGAATCGCCCCCTCCAAGTTCCCTCTTTTTCCCTGTCATCTGCAGAAGGAAGCCTTAAATGATTGATTAGATGTTTAATTCTTAGACAGCTTTGGTTACGCAGAATTAGTGTAAATGGAAGGTTTTCTTCTTGACCAGAAAAAAATGCTTCACAGCTGGAGCAGTGCCTGTAGCAGCCAACCATCTCCTTTGCAGAAAAAGCAACTTACTGATTTGAAAAAAGCCTAGATAATATGAAAAACAGAGTTTTAGGCTCTAAACAGAAAGAGATTTTGCTCTTCATAACCAGACTACTCCTCCTCTTGATGAAGTTTTCAGACTTAGGTTCAGAACATCAAAATAAAGGTCTGGACAAATTATGAATGTGATGTAAAGCATGGAGTTTCCTTGATCTTCAGAGATTTTACTTATTACCTGAATTGCCTTATTTGCCTGATTCACATAATGAAGGTTTTCAAAACACCACTTTGTTCTTAAGTGATAAAAAAGAGCAGTCACTATAAACATCATCCTCGAGTGTTGATTCACCTACTGACTAAGATTAGATCCCAATTTAGATCATAGGAAGCTGTAACACTTCAATTTCCGTGTGCTGTGGTATTTTTACTAGGTTGCAAATATTACCTACATAATTCTCTCTTCATTTTTTAAACCATAAAACTATCTTCTGTCATATTTATGTGATGCCTTGAACAAAGCTTTTCAAAATTAAGCTACTGGAGCTTGTTCACGCTGCACTTTGTCTTGTTGCTCCTGTCATTTTTATGTTGCCCTTCCAGCACAGCTGAGAAGATCGTACAGTGTCCCAATTCAAATGCATGACTGTGACCCTTGAAGAACAGTTTCCATAAAACAGGGTCAAACAAAACAGAAAGCAGGTAAGAATTATACTCCTGCCTTGTTTCCGCACACAGGACCTTAAAATAAAAGCACGGGAATTTATTTAAGAAAAAAAAAATATCTCCAGGTAATTTTCAGTTTGGAGACATTATCATATTTTATGACAGTACTGGCTTCAGGCCTCAAAAAGAAGTAAAAGTCTCTTTGAACAAGATGTAGGGAGAAGTCTATCTTTGACAAGAAATCAGTACAGGAACGTGCCCAAAGTGCTAACATACAGTGCCCATGCAGACATCACATTTTTAAAGATCAAGTTTCTTAAATTAAAACAGTGCTTCTAAAGCTCAGTCTTTCATGGCTAGAAATATAAAGTTCTCTATCAGGAAACCCTTTCAGAAACGAATTAAAAAAAATCAAAAGCCCAGACTGAATGGAGCAGCTTGAGAGGTGGGGGCGGGGAGGGGATATAGAAAAGCCATAGTCTTTTAACATCTTTCCTGCTGTCCAAAAACCTAGATAACTACAGTTGATTTCAGAGCAAGCATGTGCCTTTTACCTAAAAAGTGACCAAGAATCTGGTATATAAGGCATGTACTCTTGACACCAGCACCTCTTGTAATATCCACATGCTTCTGTGGAGACAGCCTGTTCCACCCCACAGATACACAGTTGATGCATAAGCAAATCATTTCTCTCCCTTGCCTATAAGCCCTCATTAATTGCTTACACAGCATGGCCAGCATTTTCAGAAGGATGCTGTGACAGCACCCAGACACTCTCCAGATAGCCTCAGAGAGTCAACGCTTATGCCCCAAGGAAAGTCAGTGACAAGCAGATTCCTAAATCCCAAAGAAAGTTTTGGAAAAATCCTGTCTGTAAAAATAGATCAAGACATTGCATTGTATTAGTTCATGGATTCATGCTTTCTTTGATCAGCAAACGGCACAGGGATGGTAGGAAGTTGCCAGCTGTGCAGAGGTGAGTTTTCATGGCAGAGGTGGCTTGCTTCAATCATAAAGAGTGTCACCTCCCTACTTTCTTGCACTGGCTGGAGCCATAAGGTGCTCTAGCTGTATTTACAGAGTAGTTGGGGGCTGTGGAACACAAATGCTTTTGGCTTAGGTGCTTAAACATAGGTGTCCTAGAGAGAAATACTGTAGTGAACATCAAACACAATCTGCTGGCACAGACACTTTCTCTTCTGTGCTGCATGGCTTCTGACACTGCTTATATCACTGTCGTATCCAAGTGCCTCCCAGCAGTGCACTAAGTGCTGCAGCTAATATCTGGTGTTCAGTTTATTCTCTCTTCCCAGAGGGAGAATCATATGCACTGCAGTATGAATTGTTTTGAGAGAGGATAGGTTTTAAACAGGTACAAACAGCTTCTTTTTGAAGCTGAAAGCACGAGCACCTTTTATTCAGGGCACAGGTACATCACGCGTAATAAAAGTTCATTTCACAGACTAGGGCAAATATCCTCTTCTCCCTTCCATTAAAACAGCCTCTTCTGCAAAGAATGGCTTTATCCTTTTAGAATAATGTTCTACTGAACCAAAATCCCAATCATCAACCACTGTCCTACCATAAAACATCCATGGAAGTTTTTATGACACCTACTAGTGCTGAAGTAACCATGACTGTACAACATTCAATGCTTGTAAAATATTTTGGAATCCCTGAATTAGAGGGACTATCAGTTTATTAGCTGATACAGTATACCAGCCTTTGTCTCCTCTGTTTTGCAGACTCCCATTTTTGCACCAAATGCCTATGCTCTTCTTGAACCAGAACAACTCTTTTCCAATTCTTTGGCAATACTCTACTCCTCACTCTAAATTTGGCTTCCTCATCTTTATCCTTTAGATCCAGTTCCTCAAACAAGCCTGCCTACAATATTTAATAAAATCTGAATGAAATTGCCCAATAGTAATGTTGTTATTCTATGATTATGAAAATGCCATGTCTCTAGGGAATTATACAGTTAATGTTTTTTTAATAGCTTGTGCACCTGATGGACAGAAAACACTTTCTCCTTAGAAATGAACAAAACAGATTAAACAATTCCAATAACACTGAAACAAAGAATTAGATTTTTCTAATGCAGAACTTTTGCATAGGACAAGAATGATTTCCAGAGGTGTTTGAGGGGTTTGTTATTTTTTTCTGACAGGTCATCAAAATCTACAGGTCTTAATACAAAAAAAATTTTCGTTCACAGACCAGAATTTTTTCTGTATTGAGAAAAAGACAAAAAAACAAGAACAATTTAAAAAGATTCCTACAGAGAGGGCAGAAGACAAAACTAATCAGTTCTGCTCAAAAAGAGCTTTGCTATAATTCCCCAGTGGGCCTACAAAAAGCAACTGATAAAACAGTTCCTAACTCTCCACCTGTTGATGTGGCTTTCTTCTCCATGAAGAATTAGAGTCCACACTACCAGCAGAAAAGCAGGGGCGGGGGGGAGGGGAGTTACAAGAAAAAAAGAGACAACAGCATCCCTATAGTCTTAATACTATTTCAGATTTCCAACAATAAAAAGTCTTCTAAGCCAGAAAGTCACATTTGAGTCCCATATGTAGGTCAGAGACAAACTGTTCTTTCTAAGAGAAATTAGCAATTAAAATTTAAAGATTTGATTTAACTTCACACAAAAAAGTTTCCAAAGAAGCACATCTGCCATCTCCGCTGTGCTGGTGGACTGAGATGCTGCGAGTGCTAGAAGCACTGTCATCACAGGAACCTAGAGATTCTGAGGTCTAGAGCTCAACCCCCAAGCTGTTAAGTCCAAAGTCACTGAACAAGTTCTGGTGACAAGCAAATGTTTTAAACTGTAGGGGTCCAGCACAAATAATGGTTCGATTTTCATGGATGAAAGAAAAAACAAGTCCAAGGTGCACAGCATCTTGCTTTTAGCACAGTGGTCTTTTCTAGAAAAAGTACCTCTAAGTCTCAGCTGAGGATTTGATTCTCTAGTATTGCAGCAGGTGGAAGAGTTAGCCAGCACAAGCAGGGCAATGGAAAGGATGGAGTTACAATTATGTAAGGAAAAGAGATTCTTCTTGGATTTCGGTAAGTGCACTATATGAATGGGATTAAGGTAACTCAAAAACGAGACAACCAACAGACAATTCTCAAAAGAAACTTGTATCCCAAGTTAAAATTCTTGTACCTGTACCCACTTCAGGCTGGCTGACTTGTTTTGCCATGCTGTCCTCTCTATCACAGAGCCAGTTTGATTTCAGAAACACTTAACACATAACAGTTATATCCCCATGTAAATAATAGAAATACTTTTCTTGCAAGAAATATTCAAAATGTCAAACCTCTGCAAAATGCTACAACCGAATTTGCACATACCTTCTAGTTCTGATGGCATGAAAATCCACTTTGAATTGGCTCCCATGGTAACTGCAACATTAAGGTCCCCAGAGAGCCCTCTCACACACGCACGCACAAGATTGGAAGGGATGTGTCTGTAACTTTGCAGTTGAAGAGACAGAGCACAAACTTCACTCAACGCAGGGAGTCTCTCCAAAACAGTATCCTCCTTTCAGCTAACAGGATTCAGAAAGACACCATTTCTTTCCTTTAGGAAGGGGATCCTGCTCTCATGTCATCTCCAAGCCTAGAGCACGCACTTCTCTTTCGGAACTGACCCTTGCTGCACTCCTCCCTTACACCCCAGTGCAGCCTAACTAACACATGTACTTACATCATTTCACTAGCAGCTTTTTGTTCCTCAGCAAGACTCTGCTTCATATTTTTTCCTAGTTGGGTTGGTGGAAGCCCAAGGAAGACAAGAACAAAGCTGTGCATGTTTTTCAGTCAACTGGAGAGCTAGCTGATCTAGAGAAACACTGCAGTGTAGTCAGCCCAGAGATGCAGCCCACGGGAAGTCCCCTCCCCTCCTTCCTTTGCCACACAGATGACACCCAACACTTCCAAAAGCAAAGGCATCCTTTGCTCACTCATATATCTCATCAAATTCCCCTTTCCAAGGGCATGCCTCATCTCACAATTTCAGCTCCCTCACTGATTTTTCTTAATTGGCCAGTCTAAGCTGCTGCAGGATGACACAACGTCATGCTCCTGCAGCACACTGATTCAGGAGCAAGGGAATGAAAGATATCTCTCCTACTCCATCCGCTTAAGAAGATGGAGTGGTAATGACTAGGCTGCAAGCAATGAGGCAGCGCTTACCGTTCCACATATCAGTGTGCCGTTAACTGCCACACACACACACACACAAAAGTCTGTGCCTTTCTCATTTCCACCTGCTAGCAACTGCAGTTTGTGCAGGACTTGATCAGAACTCAGAGATCCCCAAGAAAGAGAGCCGATCTAAAACCAAACCAAAACACCATACTTACATTGTCAGTACCTTTCGGACCTCTAGCTTGCTGTGGGGTACACACTATGACAGGCATCACAGATTTTTAATGCAAAAAGGTCTCCGTGTAAGGAATGCTTATCATCCTTTTCATGGAACACCCCTTAAAAATTCAGATAAACAGCCCTAGAAGAGGCAATTTCACAACATCCCGCTGACAGACACAATTCCATTAGTGTTCCTCCTTTCCACCCCGCTGTAATATATTAGGGTCAGGATTTTCAAACTCAGACTCTAGCAAGACAGAAAGAGGCAGGAAAGTAGTTTGGGTGATACCTATAGCAATGAGAATGAAGTGTTTTTCAGGAGAAAAAAACCAAAACAGAGTGATGGTTCACTCTTTGCCCCAAAAGAGGTTATGTTTCTCAGCAAATCAAACCCTTGTGTTCATGTTTCAAACATATTTTGGCTGAGCTTCCAACTTCTACAAAAGAAGCAGGAAATAAAAAATGAATTGTAGTATCATTAAAATGATAGCAGCCTAGAAGTTTATACAGCTTTTATTTAAGGCTTCTGTTGAAAATAAGGGAGCTCTGCCTATTATGTTCTAAAGTTGTCCTGCTTGATGTTTATAGTATTTCCCTTACTGGTACATAAAAAACAATGCACGCTATCTAATGAAGATTACTATGAACACTACTCTTCCTTTGGGAAAGTATCTTCAAGTAGATGAGCCAGAGATACTTATGCAAGCAACAGGTATTTTTGATTCAGTTTCTCAGAAGTGAGAAACAGAAGAGAATTTAAAATTCCTGCCTATTTGGCAGAGCACAGTACTCTTTCTGCCTCCCTCTCTCTCTGAGCCATGACATGGTAATTCAAAGTGAATTCAAATCGTGAACATATCTGCTATTTCACATCTGGTTCCTGTTATTTTAACCTCAGAAGCAAACTGAAAAAAAAAAATCTGATTTCTGCTGATTGCTTATACTTTCCTAAAGTTCCTTTCCTTTGTTCTATCAGCCAGGTTATTTAGAGGGTATTACTCTAATCCAACAAAGAACTTAAGAATGTGAATATTTCCAACGAAGGCAAAGGCTCTAATGGATCAAAATGCCTTATTTATTAGAGTTCATCAACTCTTACTTCATATCCTAACTACTCCACTGAAATACCTTTACAGTTTCATTATTATGCCTGTTGTATTAGTGATAAGTCAGGCATAGGGCGTGTATGCTTAACTTGGGAGTTCAGTTCTACCTTCCCAGGGCAACTTTTCATACCTGCTACTATCAGATTCTTCTTCCTCTAAACTTTTACCACAGCTATTAACAATTGATACTGGGCCAGTTGCCTCTGAAGAACGAGCGGTCAGAGAGCGCACACAACATCCTGTCTGCCTCGGGGATAACCAGAAAACTAGCAGTACAACACTTGGATAAAAAACAGCCAGTGTGCTGCTGCTCTCTGTCCTCAATACAGCCATGGCTGCCCAAACGCAGACCTACCGTCAGGTAAGACAAGACCAAGCTCTCCTCAGTTACACTGTGACAGTCCTACGCACTTCACTGAGGGTTGCTCATTTAAATTAATATAGCACACAGCTTTGTATGACCACAGGCTTACCCAGTGCAGTTAGAGAGCAAGATCTGCAAGCAATTTAATGAGTTTATAAGGGCATGTTAGTCAGTAAAATAAACACTGCTCAAGGAAATTCCTACTGCGCCATTTGTCATGTCTCTTATTGCCTGACAGAAGACCACATGAATTGGGAACAAATAGTATTAGCATTGCAGCATTTGGGAATGCAAGAGAAATGCATGGTAAGACAGAAAGGTTGTTCCCACATCAGTGCCCACTTGCTGTGTTTGATGTCAGCTGTCAGTACCTCCACAGAACCTGCTCTATTCTACTCTTGCGCCATCCCATACCAGCTACCCAGCTGGCAGGCCAAGAAACATCACCTCTGAAACAGAAAAGGGGGTGGCAGGGGGAGTGATACACTACAAACTCCCCTGGCTCCTTTCTCAAAGTCATATTGCAATACCTCCACAGTAGTTTCTGCTTCTTGCTTTCCTTCTTTAAAAAGAAAAAAGCAAACATTACCTTTGCCTGTGGGTGTCAAAGAAATAAACAATATCAAAGCTCCAGAGAAACAAGACGCACCCTCCCTTGGAGCTCCCCGTAGTCAAGCCTACAGGAAAGGGACCATAGCTAGCACTAGGCAGCTGCTACTGCAGCCTGGATCCCTTTTACCAACTCCTCATGAGAAACGCATCCCACCTGGGCATGGCTGTGGCAGGTTCCAGGTACCAGTGCAAGCCAGCACTGCTACCCAAAGCAGAGACCCTTCCTTCCTTTACTGCACCTCACCTCTGCTCCCAGAACAACTCCCTTGCATGGCTGTTTGTGTGTTCTGTTTTGTTAAAATTAGCCTCTTCCTCTGAACAAAACTCCACAAAACAAGGCCCTTGTTAAAGAAATAGTCAGCCATTAGCATGGGACAAGCCGAGCAGGGCAGGGGGAACACATCTGTCCCGTGGAGAACTTTCTAAAGCCTAACTGCAAGACCACAAGTCAGCAGCAATGCACAGATATCCCCAAAGCTAACAAACATCTGCCTCTTCCCATAGTTGTCAGGTTCCCCTACATTTTCCCATTACAAAATTGTACAAAGGATCTTGTTTTCTTACAAGGGAAAGGAAGAGGAGTCCAGAAATTGCAGGAACATATTAGTGCAAACAAATTTCAAAGGGTTTCTTTGGACAACTGATGCAGAATTCATTTATTCATGATGGAATGACAAGGTACCAAAATATAACAGTGTTCTTCAGCAAAGGAAGACAGCACTTACCCTCTTTATTCCAGCTTGTTCATTTAATCCCAGGCAAACAGGAACTTCAGACATTTTTCAAACATTTCATAAAGTAATAGCAATAAAATACCTACGTAAGGAAACTGTTTTACATTAAATTGAAAAAAAAAAAAAACCAAAAAACCAACCCACAACAGAAAAACCCCAACAGCTTGGACTTCCTAGCAAAAAGATTAAAGTATGCAAGTAGTGGGGTGGGGGGAGGGCAAGAAATGGGATGTCACATACCGTGAAGAAGAAAAATTATTGCATATTTAATGGAGTGCATGATTTTTATTTGTAAGCCTATCAGATTCTGAAAGCCTAACCATCTTCCTTGCCTCCCTTCCTAACCATTCCCCTCTGTGATGCATGGGGGGGGGGGGGGGGCGGAGGTGTAGAGGGGGCATGCTATGACATTATGACGTTCTACCACCTCCTTGAAAGATTTCATTTCCTTTTCCAGCGGGACTGTATCCCAATTCCACAATAAAATTCCTTGCAGTTTATTAGGCTTTTCACATCTCACCAAAATCAAACCAAAATCCCACACTTTGCCAAAGCAAAGAATAACAGAGCTTCCCATCTTAAGAGTCTGTGTGCTTGTGCTTGTTCATGAAGCTTGCAAGAGAGCAGACTCATCTACATTACGATCCTGCAATTACTCAACTGTTTGGCCTTGCTGCTCTGGCCTCAGTGCTGGACTACACATGTTGCCTGTTGTTCCATGGCCATATCAGCCAGTAGTCTGGAAGAAAAGAAATTGGTGGTTAACATCCATGAAAATCAGAGAACGTTCTTATCTCAAGCAACGAGGGAGAACTTTATTCAAGGCAGTTCAAGACAGTCATTGTCACTTATCAAAATAGCTCACAATCTTCATCGATTAAGGCACACAATCTGATCCTGGTGTGAGTTTTGAATAAGAATTTTTTCCCCCCTTTTATGCCAGACCAGAGTCTAAAATTACTCATCTTTACCACAGCAGAAAGAAAATAAAGTTAAAATGCTGACAAAAATGTTGCTTGAGAGCTTCAAGTAACTGCAGCCTCAGACTTCTTCCTCAGAGCCAGGACTGCATTTTGAAAAGGGAAGAAGAGGCAGGAGGAAGAAGTCACACCACACATTCACAGAACGCGAGTTGGATCTGTCTGAAGGATAGGCCAAACATGGAGTCTCTCCCATTCAAACAGACAAGGACGCTCAAACCTACTATGTTTCCTATGCTAGCACCACTGCACTGAAGTCAGTTCTTTCACAAAACTAAAAGGACACAAGAAGCGTACTTGGGTGAGAAGGTGGGACCTCCACCTTTTGACAAATTTAATTAAAATTGGCTGACAATCAAACATTATCAGCATGGAGTGACTGTCTGCATGGGCCTGACAACTTCGCACATAGCGTGATCACACAAGCTCATTTTTTCAAGTGCAGTTTCCTAAGGAAACATAGGAGGGAAAGGCATTTTCACTGGCACTCCAAGCAAAAACAGTTTAGTCTGGCACCCTTCACATGTACTCAATTAGTTTCCAATTCAGGAACAGAAGAGAACAAATTAATTGACCAGCAAGGTCTTAGAAGAAGCCTGGTACTGTGCCATCAAATGGAAATGCAGGGAATCAGGCTACAAACAGCCCTGCTGCAGGCATCCAAAGTTCTCCTCAGCCAACACTTTTCCCACAGGACACCTTTGGTTCTCATCAAAAGAGCCAACATAGTAATTGCAAGACAGACAGTAGATTTGAATGTGTGTACCAAGAGAATTTCCAGCAGTCAAAATCCACACACACAAAACCAGTAAGCTGACATACAGACATAGACACACAGAGATCAGACTACCAAGTGGTCCGGCCCACACAAATGCTAACCAAAGCACAAATCAGTACTGTAACAAGCTAAACAAAGGGGAATGGATGAAAGCCACAAAAAGCTGCATTCTGAACTCCATCGTTACACAGGAGGTTAATCAGAGTGAGCAACCGTTTTCACTTCTGTGTGTGCAATACTCCCCAGTGGTTTAGTCATTACAGCACAAACCCAAGCCTTTAAAGATAGATCTGCCAAAGAAGCAGAACACTTCAGAGTGCAAAATTAACTTGGCGGTTAGCTTCCCTTCCCGAAGAATTGTATTAGACAATTATCTATAGAAGTCAAAATCAGGCCAACATTTAAGGGCCACAAGGGGAATAATACAAAGATTGCAAAGGAAAAAAGAAAACAATGGCTAGGTGCTCATATTTGTTTGAATCATCTACAGTGTGGCATTCATAATGAATACTAATTTTGAGTTCTGCTTTACAGAGCATATTCCTAAAAGGAACTTATTTTCTAATTATGAGCTCCAGTGACCATGCACATTAAACAATGAAAACAAATGGCACTAGATATTAACGTTGTGACAGTCCCATTATCTCTCAAGCAATGCATGAGGATAAAGCTGTTAGCTGTCCTCACATGCTAAATTTACTCAAAATTTCACTTCTATCCAAGTTCCTACAGCTGTCAATTTACTCTCCCTCTATCCAGACCAAAAGGAGGCACTCAGACAAAACTGAATTAAAAATAAAACTCTTACTTACCAAGAATACCTACAGTTTAGAGATCACATCCTTACTGTGTTCTTGCTAGCTTTTTCTAAAAGCAAAAACCCAAAACAGTCACCTTCAAAAGAGACTGGGAAATGACTGGCATTTTTTCTATCGCAACGTTGAACTTCTAAGAGGTTCCCTGCTCAATGTCCTCAAAAATGCAGGGGCAGCTAAGACTTGATCTTCTAGGTTACAAGTGTTCTACAAGCACGTGAAGCATTGCTATCTTGCCAGAGAGTACTTAGGGAGGTAAAGAAGGACTGTTACATGCCTTAAGAGCCTTCATTGGCAAACACAGCAAGACTGAAAGGCTTTGAGGAGTACCTTCTAGATGTGTCCTCAAGGCTCAGCTGAATCCAACAAGCGAAAGCAGAAGTTTGATGCTCAAGAGTCCCAGCACACACAGCTCCCTAGACAGAGTTTTATTTCCTATTTCACTAGGTGCATTAAGCAAGAATGAGAGACATGATAGTTTCTGAAGAGATTCACTTACAGCTTCAGCCTTGCAGCAGGTGAATTTCAAAGCCAAATGATATTATGAGAGCAAGAAAACACCACCTGATTTAAAAGAAGCAGTAAAGTTAAAAGATGTGCAGCCTATAGTAAAGTTAAAACACCCCTGTGTAAGACAAAACCCTGTTACTTCATGGTTTTGTGCCCGCTGCACTACTGTTCTCCCAGCAACACAAACTATCCCAGACAGACATCAGCCCACAAAAGTCCAGCAGTCTCAGAGGAGGTAAAACCTACTTTTATCAGTGGCATATCCTATAGATATTTCCTAATATGGCTTTTAGCTTAAACATGCAATAACTGGCACAAAACCATCATCGCACAGCTGAAACCAAAAGCAAAAAAACTATAAGACTGCACAGAGAAATCACAGGCTTATCCAAGGCCATCACCCTGGACAGACACATGGACAATGAAGAGTTATGTTTGGAAGACATTCGGGTATCCCCACATAGTGCAAGCAAGAGACTTGCACTGAGAGAATAGCAGCTCATTTTAATTGGGGAAGCAAGACTGCTCAGTTATTCCTCAGCATCCCTTGCTAGATTAACCTCTAGCAAGTCTTCCAGTGATTATGTAGAGCAGGCTTTGAAGGACAATAGCATATGATGAAAAAAAAATATTCAGAGACAAGACTGTGTAAGACTTTTTGCCTTCTGTGCACTGTTGCATCTTCTCACCAGGGGTAAAGGATGCACACTGGTCCTCGCCTTAGTCTGAACTCCTGAATAAAGACACAAATAGCAGTAATACAGGCATACACTTAAAAACAGGATTCCTATGCTGAATCATTGAGGCTAGGAAAGAGAAATGACACATGTTCTATATAGCACATTTCAAAAGTTTTGAACAAGACATCCAATTTACATTTCTTTCAATAAAAATAGATCTGCTTTATTCAGAATTGCCGCTATTCCTATTGTAGTTCGTAAGAAATGCAAATTCCCAGAAGAAAAATGCATTATTCGCCTCCAGTGTGTGAATCAAGAAAGACTTGCATATATTAGACTGACTCAGAGGTGAGTTCAACTAATGCCAATCACATGAAAAATTAACCATAGGGTCTATTCATTACACAATAGCAGTGACTGACATAATGCAGCAGGAGAAATATTTTGGCCTATCATATGACACTCCCAACATATAAAGATTTCTTTTTCTACATGAGCACATAAGTGTAACCTAGCAACAGCCAGAGTCTGTACCCTCTTTCACATGCATCTGACCCCAATAAGTACATCTTTTGTCCCAAACCCTAACAGTTTTTTTTGGCAGAAAGTAGTAAAAGAACAGCATTTCCAAGAAAATTATGAACTACACACAAATACAAGCATATTAAAAAGAAGGAATATATTCCAGTAGATTAAAGGTTTTGCCAGTGTAGTATTCAGTCTAGTGTTCTCTGGGCACTAAATATACGTAACAAAACCCATGCTTAGCTCCAGGAAGGTTTCCTGGCACTTTATTTTCAGTTCAGAATTTCGATCCTGCTTTTTTGTCTTGTTTTCTCCACCCAGGATCCTGAGCTCCATCTCATGGTCACTGTGGCCAAGGCTGTACCCCACCTTCATATCCCCAACCATACTTGTTTTTAAGAATGTACGTAAGCAGAATACCTCCCACTTTTCCTCTATGTGCTACTTGTTCCCAGAGCTTTCTTTCCCCTCACACACACAGCCCAGATGAGCACCACTACCCTCGTTACTCCCACCAACCAGTAGATGTAAGCTGTCTAAATACAGCCCAGTAGGGACAAACCTGTAAAGCAAATAAGCTATTCCCAAGGGCCCCCATCATACATATCATTAGCATTTTGGGATGGGGTACTCTGAATCAGACTATGAGCATTGTATGCGCCCCCGGAACACAGCTTCTAGTTTAGTTTTATCCAAAAAGGAATCAAATACACACTCTGAAGCTAGTCTGTTATTCAAGTAAGTGCAGTAAGGTGGGACAACCAGGAAAATCAGCTTAAAAATTCATTCCTAATGCAAATCAACTGTCCAGCGTCTGTGGACACACACAGCAGCCTGTGGTCTAATTTACACTGTACTTGTTGCAAAGGGCCAGTACTACACACTTGGAAGATGTGAGATGCTCTGCAGAAAGCCACCTGAGCCAACCTGAACCCAAGGAAAAACCCACAAGGCTTGGTATCTCTTCCCAAATGCTTGTTTAAAAGCAACTGAAAGAAATTCCAAATAGTGTATTTTAAATGTTCTACCTCAGCAGCATCTGAATTATTTCCATTGTTAAGACACAGAAGTAGTTGGTTTTTTAAATAGATTAAAGGGACACAACCAGGTTAGAAATAAGCAACTGCATTAAGTGGAAGTCAGGCTAAACAAAGACAAATCTTTGGCCAGCAGTCCAGTGCTGTACTTGCAGCATTAGGCAACACTTTGGCAAGCATGAAGATGTATATGCTAATATACAATGTCCTGTCCTCCAACCAGTTGTGTCGCTTGGGTTCTTTACAGGAAATTCTGCTCCACAGCGAACTTCCACGGGCAAGGGGGACAGCCTGCCTCACCACGGGCTTCCCGGGAATCTCTGCTCCGGTGCCTGGAGCTCCTCTTGCACTGACCCGGGTGTCTGCAGGGCTGTTGCACTCACATAGTCTCATTCTTCTCTTCAGCTGTAATTTGTTGCGCTGTCTTCCCCCCCCCCCCCCCGGCTTATATCTGTTACCACCATCGCTGATGGGCCTGGCCTTGGCTGCATCGGACATGGGGAAGCTCCCAGCAGCTTCTCACAGAAGCCACCCCTGCTTGCTGCACAAACCCAATACACTCAAAAAAAGCAAGTGGTGGGTTTTCTGTAAGTATTTTTAGATGAGGAAAATAAGGATGATTGAAAAGCCTCATTTAATAAGTATAGTTCTGTTCATTCAGAAGTCAAGCTTATCTCCTACCTATGCATACACACATACCTTTGAGAGGCAGTGGGAAATCCCAACGTCATGACAAAGGAGCATCTATTCTTAATGACTTGAGCTAGCTGTTTCAAATGTCTTGAGCAGTGGTCAGTAAAGCCACATAGATTAAGTAATGATATGTTGGTACTTTTCAAAAGAAGTGATTGTAAAGTAAAACAGCAAGCAGAATCCTTTATGAGGTCTTCCTCACCCAACTCTTTCCTGGTTTTCCCTAAATATTAAATGGCATAAGGAAAATTGATGTCAGCCGAATTAACAGCTCCTCTGTATTGGAATTCAGTACTGAAATACATTTTTGAAGAACAGTCAAATCTGCAGTCCAGGGCAATTTTGGAAACCTAAACAAGACATTTGTAAACCTTTCCCCTCCAGACTTCATGTTAATCCAGAGGCAGCCACAAGCATCAGGAAGACAATGCCTCCCACACTATGTAGTAGAATGCTTCTACTAGGAACCTGGGTTCTTACTTATTTTCATTCCATTTCTTTGCACGCTCAAGTTCAAAAATTCTTCAGCTCAATAACTGCTTTCTGGAACTGGCTGTTGTGGTAACTAAAACATGTAACACACCAAAGATCAAAAATCAGCAGGCCAGCAGGGTGCCACACAAGCCTGTGTACCCATCAGTAGCTGGGAGGCTGGACTAAGTGCTCATGAGACCCAGGCTCCATTCCCAGCTCCAGGTATGCCAGAGATACTCCCTCCCCATATTCCTCTATTCAGAGGACGTGTTCCCAAGGACAGGAGCTCTCTTTCCTTCCTTGTGCAGTTCCATAATGCTACAGGGTCACCAATAACCAGAGAAGCAAAAACTAATTCCCCTCCTCTTCGTGCCTACAACAAGAACAGGTTGACACAAAACTGCAAGCCATCAGTAACTGTAAGTAAGAGAGAAAAATACATGATTGAGGCAAATTAGATTTGGAAGAAAACATTGAAGTGAAATGAATAAAATAGCACTCTTCATCAGCCGAGACATCACTTAGTCATGATCTGGAGTGTTCACACCTGCTCTGCTCTGACACAGACTCCCACAGCTCTGAAAGGCACCGCAGCAGCACCCTGACACCCTCTCCTTCTGCCAAGCCTAAGCAGCGTAACAGGATCATTTTGTCATTCAAGTTCCCATTTAGCTAATCGCTGTAACACCTTCTAATCTCTGCAGTGTATTTCACACAGAACATCTGCACAAAGTAAAGCAGCCTCATGGGTCTGCCTCCACCAGCCTGGTGCAAACTCCCGAGCTGCTGAACACGCAGGCAATCTTGTCATCTGACAGCAGCGGGCTTGGGTCACTGGCACAGCATTGTCATTTATTTGCCTGCTTACAGTCATTTGGGCCTACTGACAACCCTGCTCTGGTCACCATTTCCAATCATTCTTTTTTTGATCTTTTATATCATAAATGCCTCAATTCAGGGAAATACTTTGAGACGCGCTGCTCTGCCTTGGCTGAGCCAAACCAATGCAAGACAGGTCTCAGAGCCTAGGTGTTCAAGGAAAAAGACTGGCAATGACCTAAGAGGAAATTCTCCACAGACTTTGTAGGTACAGAGCATCCATAACACATACATTTTGATGGCCCTTTGAAGTGCTACTCTCCATATGCCTTCATAGGTTTGAAAGCCTTTGGAAACACATCTCTGAATACTTAGCTGAAGAAGGATTTGACAGTACTTTGGCAAACAGGGATCCAGATTACAGGAGAGTAAAAGATACAGTATCTTTATTTTCTATACCTTGAAAATTCCTTCACAGTTCCCCTTTCTTTCACCCCCTCAGCAGTGGCTATTTATCCATGTTACATCCATGTGGACCTGTTTAGTTCAGCTCCTATACACTTACCATGGATTTAACAGGTGATACAATGAGTGTTTTGTTGTTGTGGTATTTTCAACTGCCTAAACAAAAAAGTTTATATTGCATCTTCCAACAGCCAAATCAGTCCTTTGAGACAAGGGTGACAAGACAACTAAGCAGCATAACCCTACCTTCCCAATTACAGCTGCAGACAGCCACATGGGTTGGTGCCAGTAAAATGTAAGGTTCTACCTCCACAGAAGTTAAATAACCTCTGTAGGGTAAAAATGGAGGAGGAGTAAACAGAAACCAATGTCAGGTCTTGTAACTCATGTTAGTGCCTGCATGCAGTTGTGTTCTCCCAAAATAAAGATTCTTCACCCAGTGTGCAATAAGCCAATCAACACAGAGTCAGAACATTTGTTTTATTTCAGTTCTGCAGATTTGGGTGCCAGGCATCTAACACAGCCAGCACACCCTCGTTCCGATTCATCTTGATATTTATAGTAGCAAGATACAACTGACTGGTGAATAACAATTTCTTTTACCACCCATAATTACACATTTTCACATTTATGCATTTAGCTTTGAGTTTAAAACATTTAGGAAGGTCCCCTAATTAGCATACTCATTATTCACAAAGGGGTGTGTATTTTAATATTACAATTACCTAAGGTTAGCTAGGGTTCACTCTTCCCTGAGCACTGTTCCAAATTCACGCACATGTATCTAAGTCAGTAACTCCAAAGCAGGATTTTACAGCCTTTCCATGATGATGTTTTTCAAGGTTAGGTACACCCCACAGACTTGCATGATTGCTCACTTTAACTTTTAACCCTGTCCTTTCAACATCAGGCAAGTGTTGAAGTCGACAAGACAAGGGGCACATTTAAAAACATTGTGGTTTTCACCCCCAACTGCTCCGAAAGTCCAGGGCTCCCCATCTTACTTGGTCAGATATGCTCTTTGGACTCTAGAGTATGGAAATGACAGCATTGTAATGATTCCCAGATCCTGGTCTTCTGCCACAGACTGTGAACCTCCATGCTATATCCAAATGGTCTGGGAAGCAGAGAGCCACCGCTCCCATGTATCCAGAACAGGGGTATTTGTCCATGCCAAACACTATGGCTGTCTCTACATATCAACTTGTAACGCTTTGTAATGAATCTTTGGCAGGACCAGCTATGAACATGACGCTTGTCCACACACCACAGCTACGTGCTTCATCTATGAACAGAGTTCCAGTTTATGTTGCTGCAAGCCTAAGCCCCGTACACAAGCCACCAAGCAGCTAACCTGAATTATTTTATGTCTGTACAGTGAGACAACTTACAGCTCCCATACAATTGTAAAGCATGCTGCTCTAGCAAGTTATTACCTAGCAGCTGATTCACAGTATGGGGTTTTTTCCTATCTGTTGCAGCAGTTGAGCGCTGCCATCAAACTAATTCAGGAAAAAAAAAAGTTAAATTATTATTTAGTCTTGAGTATGGCAGAGCCACCTTCACTCATCTTACTACAATCACTGCCACAAATCTATTAAAAATCAGTTAATCCCAGGTCCAGGGCTTGTTCCACCAGATGTCCCTCAGCAAAGCACAGAGTGAGTAATGTCCTGACCACCCCCAAAACTTACCAATACTACCTGAGGTAGACTCAAATCCCAGCCCGAGTCCAACAAAATCTTAACTCACCATTTATGCACCACAAAGGTGTGCTGAAGTCTAAGACAGCACAGCAGCAAGTGATGGGACCAAACAATGTGTCCAGCTGCTGGCTATTTTACCTATTTAATGACAAAACACCATTCAGCATTAACCAGTTACCCACTCAAAGCCAAGTCAGCAGGAAAGAGCTCCTGGTACAAGTCAGCTGTTTCACCAGCTATTACACTGCAAATCTTCTATCAGGTAAGTTAAAAACAGCAAAGAAAGCTGCAACATGGATACCATCACCTGCAAACCACTGAGATGCCCACACTCCTAAATGATTGTAATATAGAAAGAAGGGGAGAACTGCCCTACAGCAATAGACATTCATATTTTGGTTTTTTTCCTGGCCTGTATCTATGAAGGAATTAATTATTTTTCTATACTACTGATCAATCATCCAAACAGAAAATGCTGGCTATTACAGCTGTGTTCTTTCCTTCCCTTTCAAAAGATATTAGCTACAGTTCAAATACTTCAGTGTATAAATTCAGCCAGGCATGTTTAATGAAAGCTTTACCTTCTATCACGATATTTTTAAAATAGAGAATAGGCTGCCTTTTACCCTTCCAACATCATAATGAAAAAGTAACTCTTTCCATGGAATTGAAGAAAATACTGTGGCTAACAGAGCCCTGTTGAGAGACAGATTAATTATCTACTTGAGCGTGCATGCAAGAGTAAGCTTGTCAAAGCTAAGGAAAAAAGAAAAAAGCCAATCAGTTAGGGAAAGGTAGCAAACCTCCTGTGTTAATGTTCTCTTCGTTTAGTCCTTCTGCACAGCTCAGTGCAATGAAAGAGGTATGGTGTTCAGAAAGAGCAATAAAGCAAAATCAGGCTGGGGAATTTGCTGCCCTTTGAACAGGACAAGGCAGGTCCTGCTTGCAGCCCACAGTGCTACCCCGCTCCATTTTCAGGAGCAGGGAAGCCACATTCCGAGTGGCCAACCTAGAAAGGAACACAATGCCCTTCAAAACAAGAACAAAACTGCAGCCACAAACTACAGTCCAAAACAAGCATAAACAGTGCACCAGCTTTCTAGGGATGAGATGTTACCTGGAGCTGTGCATTGCCCAAAGGCACCCAGTGCTTGAACTGTACAGCACAAGCACCTGTAATTAGTGGGAAGGTGAGGCCCAGCATGCTCCCAGTTCGTTTACTTAGTACTATCTCAGATTGACACAATACTTCGCCCACCTCCAGCTCTGACTGGAATGGAAATGGATAGGGAGGTCTAGGAGAGAGACCGGATTCTGAATGAGTGATAAACAGCAAGAAAGTTCAGAGAAGGAGGAATCTGCAAGTTTTCACACCAAGCCTTACCTGTGCCTGTAGATTTTACAGACATCTTCTGGCTGTTCCTGTGCTCTGCAACTCCTGAGGAAGTCCCTGCAGGCAAGATTCTGCCTTATTTGAGGTCTCTGGCTGAGTTGGGGTAACCATTCCCTGCAGTCTGAGGTAGGGGCAAGTGGAATGTCACACTGAAGGTCAAATGGCAGCTAAATGCTCCTTGTTGAGCTGCTACCCTTGCCAGCAGCACCTACACTCCCTGGCTTAAAGGAGACTTAATGACCCACAACAACTAGTCAAGATACATGCACAAAACAAGAGTAAGGCATCACCCTTCACATTACTAGCAGCATAGGACCAGGCTCAATACTAGAAAGAGAGAAGGAAAATAGATCTAACTTGAAACAAGCTTTTAGCAGCTCTACAAAAGCGTAAGTAGACTTTCCTTTAACCCAAGTAGCAGCAAGCTGTAAAAGGTGGCATGCACCATGGGCCTCACATGCATTTTGCATCAGCTCTCCAACACTAGGCTTGACTCCATCCAACCCAGCTTTAGGCACTCAAGAAATATCCAAGTTAAGTGGATTATGATAGGCAGCTTCCTCTAAGGTCAACGGAGAGAGATGGACACCTCTTCCCACCAGAGGGTGGAAGTCATCATCTAAACATAAGCATTTTTCCACTTCTTGTTTTAGACCCGTCAATTAAGTGGCATGAATCCAAGACAAAGTGTATTAGGGACAGCTGGTGTACACAGGGCCAACTAAACAGAATTAATGTTGTGCTCCCTCACTTGGCCTGCACTATTGTTAAATCTGAGCAGCAATGCTCAATTCAGATAAAAGTAAATGGTGAAAATCTCTGGAGAGACACAGAAATGCATATTCTAAGCTTCTTTGTGGCTTCTTCTGGAAAATAGCAGGGCAAACTTTTTACAACCCATACCACATGTACAAAGACAAATGCAATCTTCAGCCAAGTTCCAGCAAAGACAACTACGTATTTTTTAGAATTGAATTGTCATTTTTCTATGGAAACAGCACTTTTTGGAAAGAGCAACTATAATGTAGCAAGGGAAAAACATCAGGGAAAAGTAATAGGTCAAGTGTGTGAATGGGTGACCTTACTGTGATCATTCTACTGTAAGAGACTTCAGAATAGTTTCATTTCCTGACAGAAAGCTCAGAAATGCAGCAGCACCAGTAACCCTGAAACACCACGGTAATTCACTTGTGTTCAACCAAGTATCAACTCAGATGCAGTGGAGAAACAACAAAGGCACGAAAGCAGGACACAGGCTAGCCAAGTGGATGCAGTATGGCAACACAAGCTGGATTTGAGCCATAGCTCCTTCCACTGACTTGCTGGGCACCTCACTTCTCACATCCCATAAAATAAACCCTCTTTTAGCAGAAGTTTGACCTACAGGTGAACGTTATTGATAACCAGTAGGTGTTCTCAGAATACACGTTCTGGCTGATGACAAAGAGAACAGTACAAGGAGATTTCACGTTAGGACACCCCCAACCCTAATACACACGCTGAATACTGAGAGGAAGTGAGGAAAACATCCCAAGTATTGCAGGAAAACTCATAGACACAGCAGCTGTATAAACCTGAGAAAACAGAGGAGGCAAGGCTGATCACTGAGAACAGCACATGGGAAGTGTGAAATGAGAGAGCACAAACAGGCTTGGAAGGCTCAAGGTCTTCTCACAAGCAGAAGGCAGCTTTCAGGATCCTGCTAGCCCCCTTACATCACACTCTGCATCTGCTCTTGTGCTCTGCTATCAGAATTGGCAAAAAAATTATCACAAGAAAAGAAACAGGTAGGGGACAGAGCTAGGTCAGCTGCAGCCCTCTTCTCTCAGCTGCTCAGAGCTCCAGCTTCCAGTATTTGCCCCTCCTTCAGCCCTGTCCATGCAATCCCCTTTCATCTATCCCTGATATGACTCAAATTTGAGGCACTTGCTCCACAACGCTGTGCATACAGAGACACTGATGCTTACCCCATGTTCTACTTTGCCAGTGACACATATAAGCAGCAAAAAATTAGGAGGGAAGGTTCCTTCTCCCTCCTCCTGCGTCATTAGAGCCTCATCTCTTGCTCTGTGAAGCTCTTAAGAAGAGAAAACGGATCAGAAATAAAATGGGAGGGCTGTAGAAAGTGTCTGGAACAAAATACCATATGTGCAATGCCTCTTCTCCTGTTCTAAATGCTGCAAAAGAAAACAGCACCTTCCCTGACAGAAGCAACAGGGCTGTCTTAAGTAACGGGGGGGGGGGCACACCAAGAAAAACACATTGTTCACAGTTCAGAGAAGAGCCCCTTTCAGCAGCCACGAATAAGAAAGTTGCAAAAGTGACAGCTTTGCTGCCTCCCTGCCCTGCCTAGAAGCAGCATCCAACACCGCAGGAAGGGCTGGCTTTGTTTCGACACTGTTGGCTGATGGCCTTGTACACAGGATTACAGAACGCTGCTTTCCTCACAAGTTACGATGGGACAATTTATTTTCGTTGGCATAAGCAGAGAAAGAGAGCCAGTCTGATCCACTCTGCAGCAGCAGGACACTGTGAAAGGCAGTTTTTACACATGTACATCACACAGTCATAACACAGTATCCATATTACACACGTCCTTTCTGAGAAGGAAATCTTTCAAGAGAGACCTTTGACTTCTGAAGATAAACTGAAGCATCCACAGTCAGAATTTTCAGCCTTCGTTCTCCATCATTCATGTACCGCTATGTCAAAATAAAACCGTTTTGACTTCATGACTATCAGCTCCCCATTCCCTCTTATTTCCATAGCAGTCTGCCTTTACAAAGTCCCAAGCAGATCTTCCCACCCTGTTGACATCATGTCCTCCTTGTTACACCCAGTCCAATCCATGCCACTCAGCCAAAGCTGCAGGCTGAGTGCTGGGTGCACAGTACCAGATTCATTGCATTCCAGTGATCCTTGTTGACATTACAGCTCATAGGCAGCTATTACTATTCACATCCAGACTAGCAAGCAGCAACTCTGTGTGTCTGGGGTGATGCAAACCGTTCCACAGTAAATCTAGAAACTACTAACAGTTGCACTCTGCTTTCATCATCTGCACACACACACACACGTGCACTTAACACTCAACAGGTGCTGAATACCAGCCCGGCTTTTTGCCTCTCCTGTGACTTCCTTCCTCCCTAGCCCCTCAAATTTCTTGTGTCCACTCTGACCTTTCAGACTTTATAAACACTAAGGCAGCTTGGCGTATCAGATTTCAGCAAAGCTTCTTTTTTCCAAATACTTCCAGCTTTCAGTCAGTCCCTTACACCCCAGCTCTTCCAAACTGTGGCTCAGAAACGTGTCCCCAGACTTGTTTGCCAATATCCATGCAGCTGACCAAATGCTTAGCTCTATTGTAGTGCTATCATATGTAAATCTTCAAATACTTCAAATCAAAATGAGAAATGCCAAATTAAAAAACATAAACAACAACAAAAGAACCCAAACACCAATAACTTAAATGACTGCCGAAATCATCAATATATCAGCTCCAACAGCAACATTTTAGGGAGGATTTCTCTGGGGCTTTTTATTATTATTGTATCTGCAGAGGGCAAGCCAAGAAAAAAAGAAATAGACGGAACCAAACCCTGCATCCAAGCAAGCTCTCTGCAAGCAAATGCAGGCACGTTTCAAGGCTGGCAGAACACTGTGCTGAAATTAAGTGGTGCGGGTTCTGACAGAACCACAATTTTTCAGATCTAGTATGAAACCTATAATGCATACTACTGAATAAAAGCTTCCATAGGCTGTACAGCAGCACCTAAATATTTGTCCTACTGCTGTTCATCCATAGCTGGCACACATTCAGAGACTGCAAAGGCAAAGCCAAACCAAAGCTCAGACTGACTTTTCTGCCTCCAAATTTGCATTGCACTTTTCCCTCCAGGGATCTCGCATGGTTTAGTTTGGATTCCATCCCAGCTTAGTCCTGAACAGAGAGATGTATCAAACAATTTCAATGCACCAACACATTTCATTTTAAATTTAAGTATTTGAAATTACTTTGAATGTGCATTCTTGACATTTCAATACTATTCTGGATAACTTTTTAATCAACCCATTTTCTTACTAAGTGGTTAGAGTGTAGGGCAATCGGACTAAACTAAAAACAGAAAATTGCACTAAGACAGACATTCACAGAATGAAAGCTGTTTGGGTGGAGTACCAATCTCCCCATGGGAAATTAAAACTTTGTCACTAGCTGTTCAAAATTCGGTTGTACCATGTCCACTATGAAGCAGGACAAAGCCTCGAGCCAGCAGCAAATAAAGGAAACTCATGAGGCAAATAAACTAGTTCCAACTTTCACCCTTTTCACTGCAGAGGCATATAAGGGGAAAGAAAATGCCAAAATGTCTTGAGGATGTGGGTTGAATATGCAGGGGCAGACCAACTCTGCAACTTATACAAGAGCCTGCCCAACAGAACTAGTCACCAACAGGCAAAGGCAGGGTTAACATGTACACTCTGTGTGTGTGTATGCACCTATAGAGTTGGTGCACTAGGGAAATACCATAACGAGGGGTCATCAAAACCATTTTCCTCACAGCAACAAGTAGCTTCGGCAGCAGTAGAGGACAGTTGGCTCATCCGCAGCAGCACTTGCCGTTAGAATCAGTACTGCGCATGGTAAACGGGACTTTCAGTTGCCAAAGGCCACAGGATGCAAAAGCAGTCTGGATTAATCATTGCTAGGACTGAACCTGCAACAGGGGAACCAGGTGCATGGAAAAAAGAACCCTAGGGTAAAAAAACAAAATTAAAAAAGGTGCCAGAAAACAAGGCTGATTAAGCTGTAAATGCTTTGATAGAGGATCTTGTGGGTTCTTACACTGGTGAAAACAATGGCCCAGAACTGGTTCTCCTTTCATAATACAGTACAAAGGAACCCGAAACCATTATTGTCTAGAAATGGCTCATAATGGGTCCCATGAATAAAGGACTTGGCAATAACCCAGCAGCCACAAGGCTTGCGACAGCTTTCTCAGGAACTTATGAGAATTTGACTTCTTTCCAATAACTCCCTTCGGCTCCCAGAGGGATCCCCAAAACAGCTTTTCAAGCCCTAGGAGTCGAGCCAGTTGACAGCAAAGAGGATACCCAAAAGGCACTGCAATGACGATCCCGCAGCAGAGCAGGAATGCAGGCAAGCAATAAAACTGATGCTAAACAGGTCCACAATAAACTGGTCCTAACCATAATTTAAACAGCAGGGCACTGCCAAAATGGAATGGTCATTTACTGATAGAGAGCAAAGGAACATAAAACCCCACTATAGAACAGTAAGAGATCCCAGACAACTTTCAGAAACAAATGCTTCTCAAGCCTACTACTGCATCTAGATGAAGAAATCTCCTCTTCATGCGAGTGTAGCTCTTTGTGTCCTCGCCTCTAGCAGGGGAGCAGGATCTCCTGGGCAGTTCTTGCTTTCTGATGTAAAGGGATTCTATTATCCATTCTCCAAGTAAGAAATCTTCTTGTGTATGTGGCAGAAAAGTCCTAGTCATCCCACAGTCCCTTTCCTCCAGATGTTCTGATTCACTTTAACAAAGGCAGAACATCTAAGCGGCAGTAGCAGTACCGTCAGGGCCACTGCAGCACAACCCTAGCCTACTACCACTGTGGCTGAAGCTAGGAATGCTTGAAAGACAGCATCAAACCGGCACTTCTCTACAGCAGCAATAGCTCTTCCATGCTCCACAAACCCTTCCTCAATCCATAAAGCACCTGCACATATGCTCAGGGGAAAGCCATTCTTTTACCCACATACCATTTTGTTCTGCAGGACAAAAGGGAAAAGTGTATTTGTTCACCATGCATTTTGAGAAGACGGAGCATCTCTACTTTAAACTGAGACCCCACACTGGGGACGTATCTCCACAGAGAAGCAGAAAAACACATCTCCTTTGCAGAAGTGCAGATACATCCAAATACACCTCTGGCCCAGATGCAGACAGGTGGCATCCTTTGTGTAACACGGCTCATGGCTAACATTCATCCACGTTACAGATAAACCACTGCACAATTCAGTTATTCACAGAGCTAAGAAGAAGCCACACACACACATTCATCTTCAGAGGTTTCTTCACGCAAACAGAAAAAGCTGTCTTTCACAGACTACAAGCGTGTTCTTAATATTCAGCTTTTTAGCTTCTCTACTGAGTATGGCAAACGTCATAAATCAAGACAAGAAGTGAAGCAGCTTGACAAGGTCATACAAGAGGCCTGTGGGAAAAATCCCTGGCTGGGGGGACATCCTAGGGAAGAGAACCCATGTCTGTTTGCTCAGCATGCTGCTCATCAGGCCAGTGGGGTGCAAGGATGAAAAGGTGGAAAGATGTATTTGTTTCATGCCCACTTGGGAGAGCTAATTTAAGGAATCAAAATAACGTGGGGGTTCTCAAAATACTCAGCATATCCTAAAGGAGATGGGAAAAATGCCCTCCAGATAGCTTTGGAGAGAGCAGAGGTATACACAGTGAAGTACCATTTTAGATCAGGCAGGGATCTGAAGGCAAGCTGCAAACAAAACTGCAACCTTGATCTCACCGTTCTTTTTACTTAGGCCAAAAACGAATGCAAAACCCCAACCAAACTCACCAGTCCCTGGGCACAGCTCAAGCAGCTTATTGTTCTGAGTGGACTTATCAATCACTACAGACAACCCACCCAGATCAGGTCATATGATTGAAGGCTTTACTTTATTATTCCCTCACACCATCACCAAGCAAAGCAGCAGCAGCATATCAGATCACACAAAGGAACTGCTGCCCTTCAGAACAGACTCCTGAAAAACTGCTCCCTGGTGCGCACGTGTGTGTGATTTAGCTGTGCGCAGTGGGAACGCAAGAGTAAGTAATATGCCACGTGTGCCATTACTTACTGAGTTTAAAGAGGCAACACAAGCAAGAACAACCAGGACATTCAGAAGCCAATCTAGTCTTGTATCTTGAGTTTATTAAAACTTTGTGACTATTTAACCTGGTATGTTGCAGCATTCCCAAGTACTGTACACATGCTGAAGAGTGCTAGAACTGCCAGGTGGAGGCAAGAGATGGCAGAAATCCCAGCGAAACCTACCTCTCCACAGCTCAGTCCCAGCTCCAACATAGAACATTTCACCAGCATGCAGGCCTTCGGGCTTCTCTGCAGCAAGCTGGAGAGCCTCCCTCAGCTTTCCAGTCCTGGGGCTACCACAACCCCAGTTTCCCAGCCCTCTGCTACTCCAGTGCCACTGCGTCATGTTTAAAAAGCCAGAACTGGCTCTTGAATGAAAAAAATTCACCTGCAAGCAATACTGCTTTAAAATCCATACCCATAAAGAATGTTCGAGGAATTTAGAGGCTTCTTCCCCTTTACCCACTGAAATGTAAAAGTTCTGGGTCTTTCATACAAAACATGCCATAATTCCTTTCTTTCCCGCAGAGCAGACACTGTGCATGTGTCTACCACTGTATTACCTCGATTTTTTTTTTCAAAAAGCACTTCTCTAACAAAAAACGAATTCACTCGTAACAAAGCAAACCATTGCTTCTGCAGAATTTCATTTGAGTATCCACAGTTAAAGTGCAGGACCCCTACAGTTACCAGTTCTGCAGCGTGATAGCTTCAGCATCCCTTGTGAGATGAAGCATGTCACCTTAATGCATCCTTAAGGTGAGAGAACAGCCAAGCTGATTGGCTTCATCACCCTAAGGACAGACAATGTGACATACTTAATCTGATGAGACACGCTAAAGCAGTGCCTCTTAATATTTTATGAAACATTTGGCTGTTTTTAATTTTAAAAACAGCAGCTCAATAAACAAAGCAGTGGAACATTCCCTGTGGATGGCACAACGATAGGTGCATTGCAGCCCACTCATCTGAGTGATAACATGATATTCTGTGCATTGACTCTTCCTCCTCCCCACATCCAAGCTGGAGGCCCCAAACATTGGGAATTTTCCAGAAACAGCTGTTTTTCACCAGGATGTAGCACACAGCAGGGGCAGCTTCAGAGCTGGTTTAGGACATCCAGCTTCCACACAGCACCTGAATATGGACACAACAGGCTGACATGCCTAAGCTGGATAAATGGGTTTTATCAGGAAAAACTACATTTTCTTCCCTACCTGGTCAGTTCTGGAACAAGGCTACAATTACAGACTTCCATGAAAGAAACTGCAAGCATCCCACTGTATTACTACCACAGTCTTGCTTCAGGCTTACCTGCTTTCCTTAAATAGCCACTCCTTGCCACTGTCAGAGACTAACTACTCAGCAAGATGGATCTTTGCTCCTGCTTAAAACAACCACCTTTTATTCCCACTCCCATGAAAGCTTGCAAGACACAAAACCAGCCAGAAGACAGATGGAAGGAAAAGCCCAGGCACCAAGCTCAAACACAGACATACACATCCCCAAAAGGCCCAAAGGATAGCCTTCAGCAGAGCCCGCTCTTTAGTTCTTTGTTCCTAATGCATCCATCATCACTTGTAAGATCTTCAGAGATAAGATTTCAAAACTAAGTTAGAAAATCCCCCATTCCTTTTCCCTGGGGTTCAGAGACTCATAGATGCCAGGGCAAACTACTACAAGAGGACTGGCTTGCTGCAGTCTCTTTAAATAGAGATAAATCTTGACAGAAGATGACCTGCTCATACACCCAGAGAAAAAAATTCTCAGCCAAAGACAGGAAGTACACCAGAGACAAAAGCACTGCCATGGGTGCAGTGGGAATGCACATAGTGGTTTCACCATGGAAGAACAACAACTTGGGGCTCTTCCCTTCAAGCATTAACAACTGACAAGTCCTTGTCTCACTTCAGCTTCACAGTCCATCCTTTACTCTGGAAGGAAAATTTCTGCTGAAATGAGAAGTATTATCCCAAGAAAGGGGATTATTCTGTCATCTGAGGACATTTCCATGGAAGAGCAGAACTGATGGGCAGATCCTGTGATCTTTCCAATTAAAATGCTGCCTCAGGATACCACTTCTGCCGCCACCACCACCCCCAAAAAAAAAAAAATTAAACAGTCAATTAGGCCATGATATATTCATGCAATAAAGGTTTTTTCTTATAAAATATGTCAACCCAAGACTGGCAAACATTATACTTTTGCCTTGAAGTGATCTTACTGAAAACAAACATGACAGATAAAACCAGTCCTAAACTAGTTAAATGCTGACATGTAAAGAAGCAGAGAAGTGAAGGAGTAGACCAGTGTTTTTTTCAATCCCATCTCAGTGCTAAAAAGAAGAGGGGAGAGGAAGTGTAGGGGAAGTTAAAAGATGCAAGGATGACAAGCCATCTCCGCAAAAGGCTATCTTATCTTTTCATTGTTAATTTCATATACATGTACACACACACAAAACTACGCTCACCTGCCACCTACAGCTACCTCTACAGGAACAACAGCACATCAAACTGAACAGTGCAAAACTCTGTTCACTGCATCAGATACAATGGTGTCTGATTATCATCGTGATGACCATCAATGGACAATTCTTCAACCAGTCTCTTACTTACACTAAGGAACCTTACACCACATAAAACCAAAAGTCATTATTAAACTAAGAACTGCCTTTGTGGAGCACCCACCCCCAGAAGCCAGAACACCTCACCTCTCACTTCTAAGCACAACTAGGATTACTCTGAAACTACAGATGGTCCAGCTATACTTCTCCGTAGCTATGTCCTACCCAGTGCAAGTGGGAGGACACCTGAAATAGCACTAACATACACAAGCAGCAGGGAAGGCTCCATAAATCTTTAAAAAAAAAAAAAAAAAAAAAACGAACACCACCACAGCTCACCATCCACTCCCAGTTTGTTAGCACAGGCAATCGCTAGATATGCCACAGAGATCAGAACTATCTTTATAAATACATATACACACTACCCCAGCATCCTAACTGCTGTCCAGAGAAACAGAACAAAGTCTCTGCCCCACAGAAATAGCAAGATAAAGCCTCTGCCCTCTTTTCAAGTAATAGGCAGTGATCTTTACATCTAACACAAAGACACCTTAAATAGCTTTATGGGAAAACACTTGCATTTTTAGACACATCTATGGGACTTCCTCAAACACTCTATTTAGCAGAGACATCTGTTACTCAATATATATATAATTTCATATAAATCCCACCCTCTGAATCCTTTCCATCGGTTGTCACTAATGAAGCTTTGTGTGCAAAACCAAGTGCATTCTGCCCCCATTAGGAAGCCAATTACAGCAGGAAAAACAAGCAATTAACAAGGTGTAAAATAAACATCCTGCCACCTGCCTTTTAATAGCAACCCCACTTCAAACAAGTCACAGTCTCAGCACAGCTTTCAGAATTGGCAACTGATATTATATGTATTTATGCAGCAGCTGCTCTTCATTGCAACAAATATTACAGGCTTACCAGATAAGGTCAGCATATTTAAAAAAGTATATAGCAAGTATTAAACCCTGCTTTGAGGCCCCAAATGTTGCTTTTAATGAAATCAGCAGCATCAGGCTTGTCTGGTATTACAGTGAAGCTGCAGTCACATCCCCAGCTTAGAGAGGTTTCTCTTCATTTCTACTGGTTTAGCAGCTTCTGTATTTGTTTCGCTAAATCCAGCGGCCTGAGCAGCTATTAAATAGCATGCAGGGCAACTAAACAACACAGAGCTCTACAGAATTAGACAAGTCTTTCCTCCTTCCATTGTCCTTGCGTCTCTTTCTTGGCTTTCTCCACCTCCCTACCATCACATGTAAAAGCTACATCCAGTTGGGGGGGGGGGGGAGGCACATAATGGGGCAGAAAGCCACCCACACAAAAAAAAAAAAAAAAAAAAAACCCAACCACAAAAAACAAGAGGAAAGGAAACAAGGTTCCAGCTTAGTCTTTGCTCCTACAAGCTTTAGAGGGAAAGGAGGGAAGTCCTTCCAAAGTCATGCTAGCTAACTAGAAAGCCACTTTTCTTTCCCTTGTGTGGAACAGGATAATGACACACTTCTGAGTAGTTAACCAGGCAGGACTAGAGAAAGCCCAACAGTAAATCTGCAGGATTTAATAAACCTGGAGTGGCAAATGTGCCTGAGAAAACAATAGCCAAGATTTGTCTTGCACATGGAGTGTGGGGCATGGTGGTTGTTTTATCTTCCCCTCTCACTCTGGCTCTCTACTGCTACATATTTATTTCTTAATGTTTCCATGTCACATTTCAGTTCCTGACTAATGTCCTGTTTAATCACTCATTTTGAGATTCATGCAAGCCTTTCTCTCTTAGGGTTTCTCTCTCTCTAGCTCTGTTGAGATCCAAGGAGTACAACACTGACTACAGTACCATGAACTTTTCCAATCATGCACAGGATTGTGATATGTTAGTCAGAGATGGCTTGAAAACTGGTAACATTCTTTCTCTAAACGACCGCAGGAAGCAACAGGAAACAACTTTTAACTCCACACAGAGCCAACAGGGCTACCCACAGGTTTGTAGAAAGTTGCAAGTCACAATCACTAGTACTGAAACAATCCTTCACTGAAAAGCTCTCCTAAGAAGTCCTGAATTTAAATAACAATTCACAATCCTTGAACACAACTGGCAAATCAGATTTTAGAATACCCAAGTCTTCAATTCTGGCTATTCTCCATGTTTGCAGTCTGAAGAAGGGAAACAACCACAGCAGACAAAAAGTAGTGAAAGGTGAAGACCCCAGACTCGTGAGGGTGCACACCTAAACTTGAACTACTGTCACCCACAAAGTTAAAAAAAAAAAAAAGAAACACTCAGCCACTGGTTTCTCACGCTACCAGTACAAACGCAGAGATCCCACGGCTCCTTCCTACAGCCCTAACTACAGGGACAAGGTCACAAAAGACACAATCTGCCAACATGAGCTGCAGGAGGTCATACAGCCACTCAAGCTATAAAAGTATTTTAAGAGTAGTTCAGTCAGTCAGGTCAGTTAACTGACTTTTTCTGGTGGGTTTGTTGTTTTTTTTTTTAAACAAGCAGCAATATTTTCCGTTACATTTTGTGGATGGGAGAATAGGAAGCTGGATCTACTCCTTAGTCACTAATCTAGGATTTCAGCAGTCATCACTAACAATGCCATAGAACAGTCACACCTAGCTGCATGTGGTCTAAATCCACACAAAAAAATGCCAAGAACAAGCCTCAACCCAACAGCGACAGTGGGACAGAACACTGTCAGCTTTCCAAAGTTGTTCAGACCACAGGAAGCAGCCCTGCACCACATTAACCGAGAAGTGGGATATATTATCTGCAATGCCCCACAGCAAAAGCTTACATGACACAAGCTGCTCCAGAAGCACACCAGAAAAGCAGTCCACAATTCTCAAACTTACTTCAATGTGATTAGTTCTAGGGAACCCTCTTCTGCTCAAAGCTGAGGAGCACTCTGATGGGTTTCCTGACCACCAGGCTGCCCACAGGCCCAAAGGATCAGCAGTTTGGGGACTGCTGCTTGCTGAAAGTGGCAAGAGGCCAGAAATGGTACAAGAACTTACTGTGAGAAAAACCCATGCAGTTCTAGGAGATAGGACCGATTCTTGCAATTCCTCTTCAAAGGTTGCTTAAATGGATCTAATTCTCCAATTCTTCCAGTCCTCTTCAGAAGAAAAGTTGAGGAGACCAAATCTGACTAATTACTAAACTGCAACAGCTGAGTGTCAGCAGTACCCAGCTCACCTGAAAGAGCTGAAAAGCGGCATGCCACAAGTGGCCCACTCTGCAGGCTCACCCTAACCAACATAAGCTACAACCCATAAAACACTCACAGATTCTTAACAGTCACATGTGCGCATATCCCCACACACACAGCCCCCAACTCTTTTAAACAGACTTCTGTAGCTTGGCAAAGGGACAGATTAAGCAATACATGAAGTTGAGCAGGGAATGTTCTTAGTATGTAGCAGTCTCTCCAGGTCACAGATCATAAAAATCCTTACATTTTCTAGGATCAAAGAAGCTACAGCCATAAAAGACCTATTAGTTCATTAAGCCCATCACCCAGACAAAGCAGGTTATCCAGAAGAGACATAACAAAGTTAAAGTAATATTGTGAGGACAAGCCAAGCAAACTTTTCTTTGAAAAAAAGATGCTAAGCAAAATCAGATAAGAGGACTAGGTCTGAAAGTTAAAATTTAGTTTTGTTTTTAAGAAATAAGCAAGCACATTTCCACAAGACAGCTCTGTGATGCTAACCTACATCTAATGATGTGGCTCTGCCATGAAGCCCCTGTGACAGCCCCTCTTTCTCACTTCCAATTGCAAACTTCCATCTCTAAACGCAAATGCTTTTCACTGCACAATTCAGTAAGAAAATTACTTTGGAGCCCTGGTGCTGAAAATGCATCAAATCACAGTCTCCACATTCTCAAAACCCCACCCCACCCCCCAAAAAAAGAAATCAAAGGAGAAAAAGAAAATACACAGTTTGGCTCCCACTGGCCTACAATAACAATAATGATGATAATCTAGAGATCGCAGGAGGTTCATCTACCCTCCAAGCCAAGTCAATTTGCTCCCCTCACAACTGTGTATAATTGTTCCTGGGACTGCAAAAATTACTGTCTTTTCACTAGCGATCAGAATTGTAAAAATGCTTTCAAACAGCCTCAAACCCTTATTTGTTGAAACAAAACTATTTGCTCTTTTACAGTTCAAGCGAAGTCTGGCATTTCTGTGCAGAGGGTCAATAATCCAGTCGTTCAAAAAATAGTCACGAAAGACATATTAACATAAGCTGTGCATTAAGACACAATTATTTATATGTCTGACAGTAATGGCTCTGCACTGTGCACTGTATCAACTCACAGATACTTTAGCAGGAAAATAAAACACTTGGAGAAATTCTGCTCTGCCCAAGGACAATTAGCATAATCCTAGCGTCATAACAAGAGAACAGTAAGGACTGACAGTGTTCAGACTAATGCTTCACCCCAGAGCCTCCAGAAGAGCAGCATCTGTCCCTGAAGTTCATAGCCGTCACAGCACGATTCCCTTTGCTGGATGCACACCGCCTGTGCCTAACGCTTCCCCCGGCCTCAGGTTAACGGGATACAAGCCTATAGTTTCAAGATGTGTTATCCTCTGCTCCCAAACCTCCCTGGCTCAGGGGCACCCCATGTAATCGGTTGATCGCCTCCCGAGCCAGGGGAGCATCCCCCGTCCCTCAGGTACCGGGGAGATCGATGCTGCTGGGGCGGGCAGCGCCCCGGGGGCAGCGGGGAGCGGCCGGGGCGGGACACGGACCGTTCAACCGCTCCAGTGTCACGGCAGCCATGCAGGGGTCACGGCAAGGCAAGAGCAAGGTTAGAAGTTAAGTAGCACAGCTTCAAATCCAACCTAACCCCAGAGGTTTTTTTTTAATAAATAAAAAAAAAAAAAAACAAACTCTCGGCAGCTCAGAGAGCGCCCACAACTCGGCTGGGATTCGAGTTCGCATTCTAAAGGAATAAACGCTGTCCGGGCTGTGCGGAACGACGGGGGAGGGGGTAAAATAAATATATAAATAAATAATTAATAAGAACGATAATAACCACCCCTCAGGGCGGGCGGCAGCCGCTCCCGCCGCCGAGCGCGGACAGAAGCCCCGGGCGCGGGCGCGTCGATCCCTCAGAGCTGTGAGGACGGGAAGCCGCGGAGCGAGCCGCCCGCCGGCGTCCCCCAGCCCCCGCCTCACGTCCGCCCAGCCACCCCTCAGGCGCGGCGCGGGACTCTGCCCGCCGCGGGCACCGGCTCCCCGACCGCGGGCGCCACCTGCACCGGCTCCCCTGAGGGAGCGGGCTGGCTGGCGGGCGGGATGCTGCGGGGTGCCCCGGCTCCGTCTCGCAGCGCTCCCCGCCGGACAGCGCTCGGCGGCTGCCGGGCTGCAACCACCAGTTGCGCTTCCCGCCCCGGACGGCTGCGGTACCTCAGGGTGGGATGAGGAGTCTCGTCGCTGCAGAAGCCCCTCTCGCAGCGCAACAAGTGCCCACCCGCCGGGGAACGAGGAAGGAGAAGGAGGAGCAGGGGCGGGCGCCGCGCTCGGTCGCTCCCGCCGCCGGTGCCGCCGCTCCGCGCTCCCGGCGCCCCAGCTGCCACTCAGCGCGCCGCACGCGAAACGCGAACCCAGCCCGCCCCGCCCGCGCTCTCTTGAGCCGCGCGGGACGCCGTACGCCTGGCCGCTACCACCCCGCCGCCTGCGTAGGAGCGGGGGGGGGACTGGGGCGCCTTCCCCCCCGCCTCCCCCACTGGTAGCGACCCGGTGGCCGTCACGACAGCGCGGAGGAGCCGTTACGGTAGGAATCGCCTGAGGGGCCGCGGCCCCGCGGGAGCTGCCCCGGCACGGCGGCGAGGAGCCGGCAGGAGGGCCGGGGCCTCCTTCCTCCGGGGAGGCCTGGCCCGTGAGCGAGGCCTCGGCCGCGGCCCCGATCCCGGCCGCGGGCTCCCCGGCCCCGCAGCCACCAGGCCCGTCCGTTTGCAGGCCGCGGGCAGTGTGACCCCCCGCCGGCCCGCCCGGGCGCACAGTGCCCGGCCTGTGGTTCCGCTGGGCCCCGCTGCCCCGGCCCCGGGGGAAGGCGCCACCCGGGCCGCGGCCCAGCTGGGGCCCGTCCCTCGCTGCCGTGCGGCCCGAGGGGGGCCGGGCTTCTCGTGGCGCTCCGTGAGCGCGGTGTTTGGTCACTTTGCCTTGTGTGATGCTGTTGGTTTTTAATGTTACAGTGCAGAAATGATCATCCCAGTCAGATGTTTCACGTGCGGCAAAATAGTTGGGAACAAGTGGGAAGCCTACCTGGGCCTTCTGCAAGCAGAATACACAGAAGGGTGGGTATTACTTCTGTGTCCTTTCACTCAGGTTTTAGATGAAATTGTACAGCGTGTAAGACAATTAAGTGCAGCATCACAGCTCTAGGAACTAGCTGTGCCCAGGCTAAAAACCACAGGTACATTCTGAGGCGAACTATGTAACCAGAGATTAGAAATTATAATGGATAAGGAAATACTGCGTGATTCCCTACCGAATCTTTCTGGGTAGGAGTATGCAAGTTGCCAAGTCGTAACCTTTATACCCAAAACAGTCTCAAATATTTAACTCTGTATGCGACGGGAAGGAAAGAAACAAACAGTACTGTCAACTTTTATGCTAATGTGGGTTTTTCAAAGGGTAGAGAAAGAAAAAGTTACAAGTGTAAAAAGTAACTGCCATTGTTAACAATGTATACCCCTTTTAGGTTTTCTGAAAAGCATTTCATGTTCGCTGCCCAGAATTGCTAACCTTATTTGAAAGCACTGCTTTGCTGGGGGGAAGGGGAAGTTTAATGGCTCTAGGTAACTGACTGATAGTCCTAACAAGTCTATTTTAAGAGGTTTATGCATGCTTTGCGCAGCCAGAATTGTCTTTTAATAGTTCAAGGAGGGTCTGGCTGTGGTGGGACTACTTCAGAAGGGTTTGAGAAGGTGACTTTTGAGAAATATTTACGTTGTCATCCAATTTAAGTATGGGAGGGAAAAACAACCCACAGATGTTTGCCACTCAGAGAAATGTTAGAAGTCGGAGACTTCCCAAAGTGATGCTGAAACTATTAAGTAGAAAGAAAAGAGTATTTGCTTTGCATTCAAATGGTTAGGGTTACTAATAGTTCATAGATATAAGTCCATTTAAAAACCTATCAGAAGAATGTACATTAACAACACAGATTTCACTGCTTTTTTATCTAGAGTAAATCTGAAAACATTCTTATGGTTTAGGATACTGTTTTGTCAAATGTTGAACAGTGGAGTACAGAACAAACAGGAAAGGAAGGCTTTGGGTTTTGAGGTTCATCTAAACTTGTAGGTAGTTGGGATTACTCTCTGTGCTTCTCACTGTTGGTGTGGAGTTTGCAGGGGAAAGATGCCCTGTCCCGCCACCATGTTATCAGTTTCTTTAAAAATTGTCCAGTGAAAATCATTCAGTACTTCTCCTAAATCTCATTATTTCTGTGAGTAGCCATTTTAGAGTGCATTTACGTGCCAGAACCTGTAAAACATAGTTGAGTAGAATACCGCAGCTGCTAAGCTAAAGGTATTTGGAAAGTTCCGACAAAAAACCAAATAATTTTTCTTTCATTTATGAGGTTAAAATCTTTAAAATAATACGGGTTGCTAATCATTTATCACTAATACTGAAATTTCATCAGAGCTATTCTGGTAGCACTTCTGACTTACTTTCCAAGTATTACATTTCAGTATTTTTCCTGTCTTCATTATTCCCCTGCTTTTGAATGTAACAGGAAGATGTACATTGTTATTGACAAATGCTCACTTGAAAACAATTGCTGTGGTCACTGTTGTGATTCTGGGATGCCTGATCAAACTAATGCAGTTATGGTATTGTAAGATAAGATCAAAAGCAGAGTTTACAGATATGGAACAGTTAAAAATCTTACAGACTAGTGTCAGAATCACTGTTAATGGTGGCTTAAGAAATGGGTGGACAAAATGGGAGAAACTAGTCTAAACAATTTGTGGTTAAAAAGACCCACACCTTTATGTTTGTCCCTTAAAGTTGCTCTCTTTCCACGAGTCCTTGGAAGCTGGAGGGAAAAGGAAATACAATTGAAGTTGTTTTAGCAGAAATGTATAGTATGAATTCTAAAGTTGTGATTAGTGTTAGTATTTTGCATCTCTGATAACTGCATTTGAAAGTTCAGAACTTTTCAGATAGCCCTTAAAACTTATACTATCCACAGACATTAGATGCTTTTGTTCTCAAGTGTTTTGGAAAGTTTAGGTACCATGTGATATTATTTATAAACATTCTTTTTTAAAAAATACACATTCATATACTTTTAACTTTTGCAAGTGCTAGCCCTAAAATAAATAGCCCTGCTATTTAAGCACTTGAAGAACTGTTGATAGGTACAAGGACTAACTGACATCACCAGAGAAGCTGCTGGAGTTTGACTCCATGCAGTCAGACTGCACTACCTGACACCAAACAAGTCCAGCTTCGCAGAGGCTTCCTTTCAGTCATTTGCACTTTAGAAAAGTATCTATCAGCTTCTTCCTACAGCAGAATTACAGGTTTCAGGAAATTACATGTGTTTTAAGCAAATGCTGGGTTGTTGTATGGCATCATATAGATCTAAAGACCTGAGATCAGTCGTGTTTCATGAATGTCAAATTTTGAAGGAGCGTCAGACTGGCTTTATGGCTGATAGGTTGGTGCTGAAGAGCTTGTATAGTGTCACTTACCTGTGAGAGCTCTGATAGTGATAGCCATAGGAGATGGATACAGTGGTTTAGGCGAGGGTGACTCATACATTCTCTACCCAACCATAAGAATCTCGAGTAGTCACTCGGAAGGAATTAAGTGGAAAGACTGTAAACTACAAATTTCTTGTTGAGCAGTCTGCAGATCCTTATTTGTGTATTTGTGGGGAACAGGTTGTATAACTGAATGCTGCCTTACATTGGAGCTGGAAAGGATTTTAGCCTTCCTCAGAGTTAGCATCCCGTCCGTATGTGGGGTAGTTATTTTAGTTTCTGTATATCTCTCACCCTTTTATCATCGCTTAGATCACACATTTATCTTGTGAAGTAGGCAGGTATCACCCTCAGTTTACAGAAGCATGTTTTAATGGTGCTTAGAGATGTTATTCCTTATTCCTGAGTCAAGAGACTGTCTAGTGCCTTCGTGCTATCTTCTGCCATACAACTAACGGGAACTGTAGCCAGCACCAGTAATTACGGACTGTCCAGGATTTTAAGAGTGGAAATTACTTCCCATGTTTCAGAACTGTGTTCCTGTCGCTACACTGACACCTCTTGATTGATCAGATCTATCTTTAACCAAATCAGCTCAGCTCCTTTCTTTTCTACAGACTGGTGTTTGTAAAAGGAAGACAGTTACTGTAACTAAGTAAGTGAGGTTAGAAATGTACCATATTTCAAGTCTCTCCAGCTGTGAAGACAAAAAATTTTATTTCCAAAACCAAAAGGCTTGCATCTCATTTAACCTTGCTGTTTCATGACCAAATGAAAGGAACTACCCTCACGAGTCACGTAGTTCGGAAGAGGAAATTCATAAGAGTTAGTCTGTTATGGTTCTGTTCCTATGGGTGGGACTTCTGCAGACTTACCTCAGAAAGTTTGGTAGTTGTGTCAGCTGGGCACCACCTTCAGCAGAAGATCTTGTGCTCCTGCAGGCCAGAGTACAGGCAAACACGCTGTCAACAGCAGTAAACAGAAAAGAACATTAACAGCACATGCTAAATTTCGGTTTCTTCGTTTGAACTGCAAGCAAGTTTTTGTCTCTGATTAAGCTCAAAGTAATCAGTGTGTTGCTTAGGAACACTTACAAGTGGTTCTGACTCACTTCATCCTTTTTTTTTTTTTCTTTTTCATTGTTGTTCTTGTTCGTTAATAGAGATGCCCTGGATGCCCTTGGTTTGAAGAGATACTGCTGCCGCAGAATGCTTCTAGCCCATGTGGATCTGATTGAGAAGCTTTTGAATTATGCACCCCTGGAGAAATAAGATTTAAAAAGTACCATGCTGCAAGCCATGTGGAACGTATCTCTAATTCTAAACTTGACACTGGTCTTCAGGCAGTAAAGGATGAAAGCCACCTGTAGTGCAACTGCTGAGAGATGTTTGCCTTCTGGAGAAAATACTGCTCCCAGCCACTAACCTCTTTCAAGGAAACAAAGGAAGGATGAAGTCTGCTTAACCAAGATTTGAAGATTGAATTAAAAGTTTGGATGCTTCTTTTTAAATTTGTTTGGAGCTTTGTGAACTTTTAGATGCTTCTGCCAGCAAAAATAAATGCTTTTCATGTAGAAAATTTATTATATTCCATAAAAATGTTGAAATAAAGGAGGTCTTTCCCTGTAGCCTTCCTGCTGTTTCCGGTTAGTGCTAAGTATGTGCTTGGATCTTGCCATTTGCTGGTGCTGGTTACTTTGAGGTTAGGCGTACTACTAAGTAATCAGTTCACTGTTTTGTGCTAGTCAGGGAAGAGGGTTAGAAACATGGGACAGAAGCACAGGGTTCCAGCGGCAGGGAAGTGGGCGAGTTTGGTCGGAACGAGGCATGACTCCTTGGAGCTGCTGGAGCTAGCAGAGTTACTTCCACTGCAGTTAACTTGTGGTCTCTACCCCAATTCTTATATAACACCGGGGCTGCTGTATTATAAAAAACAGTGAATCAGATGGTGCAGTACCCTTCATTTAGGTAAAACATGTATGAGTGTTCCCATGGAAAGCACTGGATGTGAGAATTTACGCACGCTGGTGTGAACAGGATCAAAGTCTTGATCTTGCCAAGCACCTGCACCACGCTGTAGCTGGTACACATGCGAGCTTTCCACTTGTTAGTCATTTCATTGGCTTCGTGTTGTGCTGCGCGTGTGGTGTGGTACTGCCTGGCCAGATGGAATGCTCTGCACTCTTGTGGTGGCATGAAACACTGAGAGGTCAGCTGTACATGCAGGGCTTGTGAAGGTTACCTGCACTGAAGGAGCGGCGCTGATCCTGCCGAAAGCTCTCCCCTTCCTGCTGTATATTGGCTTGAAAGCTGGACCATGTTTCATGCTGTTCTCTGACAGCCAGAAAACGCATCGTTCCGGGTGGCGTATGCACAGGCAAACACACCCACCTCACCTGAAAATAGAGGCAAATTTCTACATCTGTGCATGCTCAGGATTCTGTTTTAAGTGCAGCATTGGTCCATATGTAAATGTAGGACAAGCCATCGTTACAGCAGCCTTGTAGAAAACGGGCTGGAACAGACAATACTCCCTGGGTTTGTGGTCTCTTACTCCTTAGTACAGTTAAGCCTTTGGCACTCGCGCGTGGGCTGCTGGGTGAGAGGTGTCTCTGTGGATTCTTTTCCGTAGCTGAAGAACTACAAAGAAGTTGCTTTGAACAAAACCTGGGTTCCAGAGATGGTAATTATTTTATGTGTTTACTGGGTCAAACTCATACGCACAAACCTTAAAACTCGATTGTCTCACAAAGTAAGTTGCAGGACAGTGTGTTTGGCTACCACCCCACCAATCTTTACACTTGAACTTGCTTTTCAATTTAGTACACAGCAATAGGAGATGTTTCCCATGTTCAGCAGTTCTTCACTGAAGACATTTTAAAACTATACGCTTTCTCCTAATGCAAGAGAATTAAGCAATTAATTCTAGCATTTGTTTCATAGCTGGTTGGATAGCTTACATTCTGCACGCCTGCTTTATTAGCTAGCTAAATGCATCTTTAAAAAACCACAAAGCAACCTTCACTTGTCTCTGAGGCTATTTTTTCAAAGGGACATTATGAAATAGAGGATGACCTTTCCAAGCTGAAGTCGTGCAGGACACTTTTTCACGTTACAGTGGAGCGTTACACGGAGCTACGTGCCAGCTTGTTCACAGACATCAAAACGCCGTGCCCAGCGCGCATTCCGTGAGCTGTACTGAGAAAGTGCAGCAGCCCAGGCTGGTACGTCTGGCAGAGGCAGCCGTGCATTATGCCGTGTGGAAAGCTGTCCTGCATCAGTGCCAAAGAACTGGATTACATGAGCCGACAGGACTTTGTTTCTATCTGCAAAAGCAATTTTCTAATCTAGTTTTCTGCTTTAGAATAACATGTTTCTTTTCACAGCTGATGCCAAGTTGTCTGATATGAAAAGCTAGGGCTCTTAAATACTCATAATGAAGATGCAATTTGCAAAAACACAGCAGGCCTCATTCAAAAATTCAAAGGAAAAAAAAAAACTCTCTGGTTGCTCTTGTTACCGTTCCTCAGACAGAAAACAGGGTGCAGTGGAAGCTAGTGACAGGCTGGTATCGCTCTGTCAGACAGATATTACACAAGGAGCAGCAAAAAAACCTGAGTAGCAAGACTAAGTCACAGCAGGCATTAATATTAGCCCGTGCAGCTCATGACAACCTGTCTGCATCACAGCTTTTCGTCCCGAGTTTGCAAACACAGCATTGACCAGAAAAGCCATTTCTGTTATGCGGCGAAGCAAACGGTTTATCATGTTCGTATGAAAGGTTGTCTCACGAGTTTCGTCCCTGGGAGGGTTCGGAGCAGAAACAGAGCTTAAATCCTGTTCCATAAGGAGTCAGTGAATTTTTCAATGAATTTCCAAAAATCCCAGCTTTCACCCCTGCTCATTGGTAAGTAGGAAAGTAATTCCCTTTTGGCTGTAATTTCTCCTGTGCTTGCTGCTGCAGCTGTTAATAACATCAGCTTATCGGATCTGCTTTCTAACCTGCCAGATCTCTTTGAGAAGATCCATTAAACATGCTCACAACAACTGTACTTTTTAAAGCAAATAGAAGAGACACATGCATATACACAGGTAAAAAAAGGAAAAACCCCTCACTTTTCCCTGAATCTTAATAAAACCAACAGATAGGCAGATAGCAGAACCAACAGATAGGCAGAAGTGGCAAAAAAGAGAAATTGTACTGAATATGCAGCCCCTAATTACATGCAGAAATCTGTCAGTTGGGAGATTGCTGAGAAAAACAAAAATTCCACCACTCCTCTGCCATCATTTATTCACTTGATGTATAAAGTATTCTGGAAATTTTTCAAGCCTGTTTTGAAAGACTGGTGCAGGGATCATGCTAACCTGGTATTGGAAAAGCAAGCAAGTGCCATTAGAAGTGTAAACCCCCCACCCCGTCACCCAGGCTGCAGCCTCCCGGGGCAGGGCAGCCTCGGCCAGGACTTCACACATCACTCGTATCAAAATAACGACCTGGTGCCCGAGGAGCACAGGGTGGGAGCGGAGGGCATGGAAGTACAGAGGAATCAGCTTGAATCCAGCATCCTGCTTCTGCCTGGAGCATCAGCACCAAGGTATGTGTGCGCTGGAAAGCTTTACATTTCTTGAAATGACAGTTTTAAGCAAAAAAAACCCTCTTGATCACGATTCTGAGTCCATCTGCAGGAAGGAAGTGAAGTGCTTTCCTGCCTATCGGTAACGAGCCTCCAGCCTTGTATTTCAAAAGGAGTTTTACTCTGAAAAACCACCCAGAGGGTGATGTACTGAGATGTGTGCTGTGTTTTTGTTCTTCCCATGACCTTTCCCCAAATGCAGCCTGGATTTGGATACTGAAGTCTGACTTCTTGTCTATACTTTCTTGTCTGTGTGAAGAAAAACACAAACTCTGAAAACCCCAATTACAACCAGTGCAAAAACTGCATAGCTGCACGTTGCCATAGAGATGCCTAACTAGCTCTGTGGCTACAAATCTGCATTTCACTGGTAATAAACTACGACGACCCAGCACATGAGCTACCTCTTTCCCTGCAAATAGTTCTACAGGAAAAAACAATTCCCACGAACACCCCCAGCATGCCCCCCCCCCCAACCAAACCATACAGCTCCAACCAAATCCAAATAACCTGTTTGCCTCTAAACGCAGTTTAATTCCAAACAATTTCTAACTCAGTACTGATCCTAGTAAGAAAACATTATTTCTACTTCGTCGCCTCTCTGAGCAGACACATGTACATCCAATTGAGCTTAGTTAGCCAGCAAGATTTTCTTACTCTTGGAGCTTCTTGGTTGAGACATCTCCAAAATAATGTTTCCACCTGCCTCTGACCACCCAGATGATGCACACAGCTTTGATTTCCCTTTCAGCACATTTTCACTATGATATACAGCATGGCTTTGTTTTCAGATCCAATTTTGATTCAATTCCTCCAGCCAGTGAGAAAGCATTTTTAATTGTTCAATAGGGACAGCACAATAGAGGTGTTTGAAAACCCAGGACAGGAGACACGTGGCCGAGACTTGGGCTTTGCCGTGCTGCCCGGTTTGATGTGTGGCCCACTGAAGTCTGTGGGAGCCTTTTCATTAACTTCAACGTGACTTAAAATGGCCTGGTAGCATGTGGTGCCTTACGCGACTCGAGTGTCCAGGATTAATTCGTTTTGTTAAGTTCTGCTAAGAAAAGCTGTTTGAGATGCCCAAGCCTTAGATACTCAAAGAGCTTTCAGATCTTGCTGCAGACCTCAGCCATGTGTGTCTCCAGCACATAAGGCCATAAAAAAAAAAAAAAAAAAAAAAAAAAAAAAAAAGGTAAGAAATTATATCTAGCTTCAGCGTCTCCAGCCACCCAGGGGGAGCTACAAGGCAACCGTCTTCACATCGGGCTAGAGCTTGGCAGCAGCACAATATTTACATGGGAGCGGGTCTCATTTAAACTCTTTCTCCTCGCCACTCCCTTACAGAAATCTATAGGGGATGTAGAGCCAAGACATGCAGAGAGCATTAAGGCTCTCACCACTGATCTTATTTCTCCTTCTCCACAAATGCACATGTTCCAGACTCTGTCAGCCACCTGTTTGGGTCACCTACACCTTGTCCTGTCCTCGTAGGTCACACACAGCTGGGGTGAAGGCGTGGAGCTCCAAAGCACCACACAAATCTCCGCACAATTTCCTTCCGGATGCATCTGCTCCCATACCGAACACTGTGTCTTGTAACAGCCAAGCTACAAAGTTCATGCAGGAAAGTCCTTGATTTATCCCTCCCAAATATGAAGCAAGTATTTTAATAAAATGGGTTCATTATTTCCTGCTTTCAGGAGCTGAATAAATAGTGATCAAAGGAAGGCACAGCACAGCGGACAAAAAGCTAAAAGCCTGAACGCTTTGGGGAGCACAAGAAACTGGCAGTTAACAGCAAACTTCAAAGCAATCTGCAAAGGCTGTGGTCAGGACTTTCTGTAGCACTGAGGATTTGGAATTAACCCACACCCCACCCCATGGGCTGGATTTGGAGCTAGGAAGAATGGATACTGAATACCCGCACTTTGGGAATCAGACCTCCTTCTTTTAAAAGCAGGTCTACCTGGAGCACTCTAAGAAATTAACGGCTTTTAAAAAAAAAAAATGAAATAAATGAGTGCAGCAGTAGGAAAGCTGCGCTCAGCATCCACCTTCAGGTGCTGACCTTTATTGAGCTGCTACTTTCCACATTTGCTTGGGGTTCACCACAGTGGTATCTACAAGCTTGGAACTACTTCAGAGATTAACATAAATGTCACCATCCTTACCAACACCTCTGCAGAGATCCGATCCGAGTGCATGAAGCTCAACAGGATCTTTCCTCCAGCACTGGTGTACCTGGGGTCCATCCCATTCCACACTCTGTTTGCTTTCTTCAGGCTGGTCACATCAGCAGCGGAGGCTCCCTTAGCCTGTGTCCACATAACATCATTTTTTGTGTCTTTCAGAGTCTGAAAAACGCTTCCCCTGAAGGTGTATATTTAGGGACAGGCTTTGACAAGAACCAATTTCAATGTCAAAAAAAAAAAAAAAAAAAAAAGGGAAAAAATGGCATTACACAAGCCTTGGGCAAACTTGTGCCGTGCCTCAGTTTCCCTGCCTGTATCTGTGAGATGGCACTCACCCCGCTCTTCAGAAACCATCAGAGGTGGGCAATGGAAGCCTAATCTCACCCAACCACTGGTATCTTCTTGCCTCCCTTTTATCAAGGACCCCTATCATATACTGTCCACTAATCCTAATAGAATACCTTTAAACAGATTAAAAAAATGCTTTTTGACTGTCAGCACAGCCCAGTGCAGGAGCTGCTGATGGAAAGCTCCTGCCCTGAGCCTGTGCAGCAATTCAGAGATTGGCAGCGTCACTGGCCCTGGCAATCCAGCAGGTGCAACACAGCTAAAGCCCAATTATCTCCAGCTATTTACTCAAAGCTGCTTTAAAGTCCTTCCCCTCCCCCTTTTTTTTTTTTTTTTTCAGCTAAGTCTTCCCCGTGGTAGCACGTGTGAAGCGTGCTCCTTCCTAGACAGCACTAGAAGAGGGAAGGGAGAAAATGTCCACTTAGTGGAACACTGGGGTAAGTGGCACTCAGAGCAGTGTCACTGCTCCCGGTTAAAGGCTGCACTGATGAAATAGGATGTGCTCCTACCACCGTTTATCAGCCGCTACCCAGCAGCTGACAGGCTCTGCCCAGCTCTTCATCAATAGGGTAATGGTTTGCAATACAGCCAAGCCCTCAAGCCTCCCATTTCCAAAGAAAGTGGAAATGCAGAACTTTTATAATTGAGTTTATAAATTTATACGCAGTAATGGAATAGCTAACGCTTAGGCTGGAGGTATAATGACAGGGTTTGCTGAAATTCTACCCCCCCAAAAAAAATATTTAAAAACAAAACCAAGATGAGTGCTGCTCTCTGCTGTAGGCCTTTGTTTGTAATGAGATGTGCAGCTGAAGCAATTACTAACTTCATTTTTTTTAAAGGAGCAATAGTAGTTTGACTAGGAGGTCTTCCTCCAGGAATGAGCTAGTAAATGAAAGCATTAAGTTAATAAGGGCTTGAGTGCTTCAGATGATTACAGAGACAGCCTACAGCTCCACACTTCACCAACCTGATTTTTTTTTATTATTATTATTGTCAAAACAGCTTGAAGAAAACCCCCTTTGGATCCACTCAGCATTAAATGCAGCCTAGACAAATGGCTGCTTCCCTCCATTAAGCAACATTTTTAAAAGGCAAAAAAATAATAATTAAAGTCCACTGATGAATAATTACTTCTAATAAATAAAGAGAAACAAATGCCATTGGCCTCAGCAGCTTTCACGTCAGCTAGCCAAGCTGCCACCGAACCAAAGGAACATTGTGTCCTGTGACGGCTGGGAGCAGCTGCGTGGGGAAGCTCCGTTTCGGCTGCAGTGGGAGGCGTCTGGAGACAGACGTGGCTTTGGATGGTTGAGCAACAGCCAGAGCAAGCCAGTGGCTCCTGACAGCCCGGTGTCCCCTGGCCGCCCCACTGCCTTGTGCCTTTATCCTGGTCTCAAACCGCAGATGGAGAAACCTGCCTTGGGCCAGGTCCGGAACAGAGATCTGCGCTGGCCGGAGCCAAGCTGGAGCCTCCACCCGGGGTCAGGGTGGTCATGCGCTGCCCGAGTGAGGGTCTGTCGTGGAGGCTGTGGCCATGCTGCCCTTGCCCCCCCAAGGCACTGGTGCTTACCCCCACCCCCTGCCAGTGCAGCACGCCCGGGCGGCCAACAAACGCCAGCTGCTTCCACATCTCAACCCAAGGCAGATTTTCACACCAGGTGACTCCTCCAGGGGTCCCTTGGGCAGCAGAGCTCTTCCTTCTATTGGAGGTTTCTTACAAATTATCCTCACCCTTTTTCACTCCCAACCCACCTCCCCCAGGTGTGTTCCCAGCTCAGAACATCCAAAACTTAATTTAAACTCTGGAGGTGATCGGCCACACTAACCAGAGCGAGCTTCAGACCTTTGCTCCCTTCTGCTCGCCCACTTCAGGGGGCTCTGCCGGCAGAAGCGGGGAAGTCATATTGCATGTGAGGCCACTGCAATATCACAAACTTAAGCTGGTTATTTCTTTCTTCATTATTTTAAAAGCTACAATATTCAGGTAGCTCAAGGAAAAACAACCTTTGGATTTTGTCTGCTCATAAATCCATCACAACAGCTTGGGGGAAAACAGTAAATAAGGTATTGGAAGAAGAGCACAAGAGGCCAGAAGAAGAGTATCTGCCTCTGGATGTGATATTTGCAACCGAAGCCAGGTACCAGGCTGTGATATTAGTATGTGGTATTGATTTGTTCTTAATCCAGAGAAATGCCCCTGTAATGAACTCTGCTGTGTCCTTAATGATTTCATATCGAAGGATGTTAGGTGCCTTGCTCATAACAGAGTAACAGCAATTCCAAAAATAGCAAGCCTCATAATAAAATGTTATTGAGGAGCCTGAATTTCAATATAAAAGGGACTCTGCTGTACTCAAGGGCTTACTAGATACAAATGCGTACTCTAAAAAGTTGTATTAAAGTCGTGTTGGCGTCTGAGTTACGGAGGCGATGTGAGATGCTACTTCAGGGAGCAGCTGAGCCCCAGGTCCCCAGCAAACTTCTAGGCAGATGTGGTACAGGCTGGATTTAATCCCACCCCATGACTGGGGCTGGATGCCTAGAAAGCGCCAAGATGCTTTTGAGAGCTGCCTGCAAGCGCAGGAGAGCGCAGCCACAGTGCTCCTCCGCAACAAACAGGGACAGCACGGGAACGGGGTGCTGGACCAGGTGCCACGGGCCTCATCCTGGCTCTGCCGCTCAGCAGATTTATCTGGTGATACCATCTGGGCAGGAGCCTCCCTGCCGCCGCAACTGGTGCAAACGGGTGTGCGAGAGGGCAGCCACGGTCGGCTGCCGTGGGAAGAAGCCAGCACCAGGCTCAGCGCCACCGCGTTGGCAGCCCCGTGCCCAAGGCTGACCTCGCCTGCAGGCCATTCCTGTGCAGCCCCAAATAAATCTGCCGGCGGGGCTCCCCACCCCCACCCGGCGCGGACCCCAGCCTCAGCCCGGTGCCATCGGCAGGACCCCCGCGGCTGGGGAGGGGGGCGGCTGCCCATCTCCCACCGCGTGCCGAGGCAGCCGGCGGCAAGGGCTGATGTCCGGCCCGGCGCGGGGATGCGGTTGGCAGCAGGTGCGAGTTGCGGGGCGTATGCACGTATGAAAGCAGCACGGCGAGGCAGAAGGCACCCTCCCGGCGTCAGGAGGCTGGGCGATGTCTGCAGAGCCAGGGCTGAGATGATCTCAGGGGGCTGGCTCGGAACGCAGAGGTGTCTGTCTGCACCCAACTGCACGCCTGGCCTTGGGGAGGTCTCCTGGCCTTGAAGGGGTCAGGGATACGGAGCGTGCCACCCAGCTTCGTACCCCGCTCTGCCGAAGGGCACTACCAGGACCCATTTGCACCTTAAGCCTCGCTCACACTCCTGCTGCCTAGATACTACCTATTGCTGCTGGCTTACTCCTACCCGCACTGTGGGCCACTACAGCCCAGGATGCAGAGCAAGCGGCCCCCGAGGTACCCCAGCAACGCCAGGAGGGAAACACAGGGAGGGGGCACCGGTGCTCCCCTTCAGGAGGGGACCCCACTCCTGCCCCAGCACAGCTACCCCCTTTGCAACAGCTTTTTTCCATTTGTCCTTTTCCAATCCACTTTCCTCAAACCTGGTTGAAGCAGCATCCCTCACCGTGTGAGGACACATGGAGATGTCTCCTTTCAAGGGGACATCAGAGATTTTCTCTCCAAGTGTGGTGGTAAGAGCGAGTCATGTAGGAAAACACTCAACAGCAAGTTCAAGTGGACGCTCAGCCTGGCTGCAAAAAGCCACCACAGACAGGTGCAGCCCCGTGAAATGGCTGAAGCAAAAGCCATCTCCGGATTTCCTCCCCTTTGCTTTCTGCATCGCTTGCCCAGTGGGGGCAGAGGGTACTCTGGCCGTGGGACCGTCTCTTTCTCCCTTCGCTCTGGTGTCAGGGATGCCCAAATTACATGTGTAACGGCAGGGCTGTAACAGCGGGGCTGTGTTTGCTCTTGGAAGTAAAAACTGGAGCAAGCCACAGCTCAGAGGAGGTGACATTTGTTTTGTTCGCTGCAGCGTTTGTTTAACCCTTGCTCCCAGCACACAGGATGCATTGCTCATCCCTGCCTCATCCCACAGCTCCTGCGTAGGAAAGAGCTCGTTGCAGGGCTGCTGGAGCTAAAGCCGGTGGTGCGGCCATCCCATTTCTGCTCCTTACCCTCCACTGCAGGAGGTGAGAGCTCAGAGCACCTGCAGTGTTGCAGCCCCCAAACCCTAAATCCCCCCCAGAAGGGGCTGTGGCAGCTGCTGCTTTCCCCCTGGGCAGGGACAGGGATGCTGCGATGGTTTGGGTGTGCCAGGCAGGGCCGTGCATCTCACTGGGGCAGGGCACCAGGGAGGAGGAGGTTGCTCCTGCCCTTGGCCGTGTGAGCTGGCTGATGGTGGTGGCGCACCAGAGACACGTCGTGGGCTTTCTGCTAGAGCTTCTGCAGCGTGGGATGGGCTACAACAAAACCAAAACACTGCCACGCTTCTCCCATCCCGCAGCCTCTCCTTCAGCACGCAGCCCTGCGCCCCATGCTCCAGCTGGGCTGCTCTTGGCTTGAAGCACATCTCCCCTGCCCACAGCTCTGCCACCGCGCCCAGGGCAGTGCCACCAGCCTCGGCCCCCACGCAGCTGCAGAGAGAAGCCCCTCTCCGGGGCTGGAGGCACGGAGGGGAAGAGCCAGCCCTGCAAAGAGCTGCCTGGGAGCCCCTTCAGGCCTTCACATAACCCTCATGCACCAGCTGCCTTCGTTAAGAGCAGCTGGGGGCGTCTCCTGCCACCTCTAGCAGGGCTGGGGGCAGCATTAATTAGCTGGAGGAAATGAGGTGAGCATTTGCATCCTACAAGCCCTGAAAGGGAAGTCAGAGCTCATAGGTTATCCAGGAGTGGTGATGTAGACTGGGAAAAAAGCCATTAGCTCAATTATGCCTAATTAAAGGCATAATGGCCTTAATTATAGCCTGTTGTTTCTGCCCCCTGCCCAGGAGGTGGTGGCAGCAGGGGCTGCCCCTGCCTGGAGGGTCTGTGCTGTGCAGGGGGCAGGTGGAAGTGCCGAGGGGCTATGGCTCGCTGCCTCCTCCCTCCAGGACCCTTTCCTGGGGAAAAGTGGCATTAAAAACGGCGCTGGAAAAGTGACCGGGCTCCAAGCAGGTGAAGCGGGAACTGCCCCCCTCTCCCCAAACCTTAAACCCCCTCCCTGCTCCAGCCCAGCTCCTGCTCCTAGTTAACTGACAGGCTGGCAGCATGCGGTCCCCCTGGGAGACGACAAGCATCCTTGGACCCCGTCTCCGGGAAGGACTCGGAATCCTAAAGCAGTGAAACAAGTGCATCCCTCCAGCAGTGCGTGGAGAGATGTTATTTGCATTCACGTTCCAGAAACCTCTGCCTGCAAAAGCAGAATCAAGTTTATTCGAAGCTCCAGGGTATGCAAAAAACTAGACAAAACTGCTGATGCTAACGCAGAGGCTGCAGTTCACCACCGCCTCGCGTTCCCGTTGTTGGGTTCAGAAGGAGAGTGCCACCAGCATGCAGTGGTTTCGTAGGGTCGTAACTCCTTTGGAGCAGTATTTTTATCATTATTTAGATTACAGGCAGAACTTAAGCAGTGCAGCTGCAACCAGGGCTGCGTGGCACTCGGCACAGCTTGTACAGATGCTAAAAGGAAGCTTTCAATTTAAGGGGACAAGGAAAAGGAAATATTATTAGAGGGGAGGAAAAAAAAAAAAAAAGACTGATAGGAATTAATTTGTCTGCTCCCACCTAGGCAGGTGCAGGACAGACTCCTGCGATGCTGTGCGCTCATCCGCTCCCATCCAGCACCAGTAACATCTGAGTATCTGGGCACTTTGCTAAAGGGGTTGTTGAGCTCTGCCAAAAAACCCCGATGGAAGAGGTGTCCTTAAACTTCCCAGCGAACCGCGGATGCACCACCAAGCTCCTGTATTCCCACTCAGCACCTTAACCGCATCCCCAGCGACCCACTGCTTGTGAAGTGCCACCTCTTCTCACCCACTTCTGTTTGGATTCAGTTCACTTCCAGAAGGCAGCGCTGGGTTTTGGGTGAAAAGGGCACCAAGAACCCACTTTTGTTGGGACTGTGATTTTAATAGCCCCAGCCAGTACCTTTAACTATGGTAAGTAAACTGTAAAATATGTTTGAATAAAATTTGGGTGGGGTTCTTTTTGTTGTTGAAAAACATATTTAATACATATGCAGCTTGCTTTGCTGTCCTGTGATTTAGGGCTCCGCTCCCTGTTCTGGGGTTCAGGATTGTTCCACATGGAAGTGCGGACAAACCTCAGCTATGTTTCATTTGAGTAATTCTGCCACAGCTGTCAGCTAGAGCCCAAACAACTGAATCATTCATGAGCCCATCTGCAGAGCACGAGGTGTTCGGCAAAGGAAAGAGCAGGTCAGCCTCCAGCTTGAGTGCTATTAAAAACTTTCATTAAAGTCCTAGAAGAGAGCAGGGGGAGAGGGAGAAAGGAGGGAAAGGAAATAAATTATAACATTGATCACGTTTGCGGATCGATGGAGGTGGAGGGATGGAAAACGCAAGGAAGGACAAAATGTGAATTAGCCTGGGATATCTTAGAGAGACAGGCACGTTTAAATGGGACAAGATTTAATTTAGATAAATATAAAATAGTACCTGACAATGCTCAGCATATAACAGAGGAGTAACATGCAAGAGGGGAGCTGTAAGAGCAGAGCGTGGAAGGATGTGCCTTCAGATGTCATTTTTTAGTGATATTGGCTGTTACTTCAGTCTGGGGGGAACCGAGCTGGCATCCTCCAGGAGTGGAGAGAGCGGCTGAAGTTGCAATCCCAAAACCTAAGCCTGGTGCCTCACATCTCAGGCCATCACAGCTTAACGCTGCATCGCAGAATAGGTGGCAAGAAATCAAAGCGTGAAGAACAACCTGGGAAAACAACTAGTCAGTAAAGACTGCTTGGGAGGGTTAAAAGGCCATTAAACAAGCAGTGTCCCAGGAAAAAGGCAGCTTTGACGATACTTCAAATACGTGCTGCGAGTACGGCGTGCTACTGAGCAGCTCTGCCCAACACCTCCACGTGTCCCCGAGCATCCACCACATACCTGCTGTATCAGCACGGATGAAACGCCTCCGTTGCTCCTGTAAAACACAGCAAGGGGCTTAAGCTTTTGGTTCTGGCCCTGCGTTCCCCCTGAGGACGACGGCTGCGCACCGATGCAGGCACCTGCCGCCTGCCACCTGCAAGGTGCTGTCAGGCAGATGCCGGTTTATTTACAGCCAGCGGCAGGCGGGAGACATGCAGCCGACCATTAACGGGGCACCGCCGGGTTAACGAGAACGCTGTTCGCTGTGCGGTACGACAGTTCACCTTGCCACCTCGCTAACCCGGGGCTGGGAGCCCTTTGGAAGACGGAAGGCTGAGGCTGTGGCTGCTGGCAGGTCAGGAGCATCCCTGACCCACCGGAGAGAGGACGTCCCTCCCCTGGGAAGGGAAAGGGGGGACCATGGCTCCGGAAAGACTGAGCATGTTTCTACGGTGGCAGGTTACTGGGGTAAAGGGGTTCCAGCATGTAGAAGTCTGGGCAGGCAGTACAAACCCTCCAGCAAGGCAGGAGATACACAGATACAGCTACAGGTACACACGTATAGCTAGTTGTGAAGCGTTGCTCCACACAGCCGGCACCCCAGGGTCGATGCCTGGTCTGGGCTGGCCTCTACCCACCGAGGGGTGCAAGGGCTCAGTGTGACCCTCACGCTCCCCACAGAGCTGCCAGAGACACACGCTGCAGCCATCGAAGCTGCTTCTGGGATGCCAAGGGTGGGAGCACTGGGCTTTGCTGTCCCAGCGGGGGACACAGCAGCCGCTGGCAGGATCAAACCCAGCTGGGGCGCTGGACACTCTCTACACTCTGCGTAGGCAGAAACTGCTCTTCCCTTGTCAGCAAGAGTTTGCTACTCGAAAAAATGAAGCCTGGAAATGCCCGATGCTCAGCAGCTCCTGCTCTGCAGGCAGGAGCTGTAATCAGAGGAGAGAAAGGTGCTGAGCCCGACGGCCTCAGCGCGTGCAGCCCCGCTCTGCTAGCACAGGCAGCGGAGAACACAGCAGCAGCCATCTCCTCTGCAGAGAGTAAAAGGACTTCAAACCCCCAGTGTGCCTGGCGATCCGCTGTGCTAGCGAGTCACCGACATGAATTTGCTGGGCACCAGCATCCCCGCTGTGCAGGATTATAGCTCACCCCGAGCATCGTGCCCCTCCCCACAAGGAACCTGCCATTTCTGAAGGCTCCGCGCAGGCCCTGGGACAGTGTCTTGTACAGGGACAGGACCGCCCGCCCGCCTTACCCAAGGCACCTCAGAAGTGATCTGCCTTCCCACGGCGGGGCCGCAGCAGCGGCGCTGGCTCACCCTGCCGCTCCGGGCCGCCCGGGTCTCTCTCCTCAGCATGTGCCAACACATTCGTGGGCTCTTCCAGCAGAAGCACCTGCTCTGAGCCGAGGGCAGGCGAGGTCAAGCCCTCAGCCTCAGCCTTGCACGACTGTGCCTTGCTGCAACGTGAAACCCAGGTGCGCTGTCGGGGCTGGAAGCAGCAACCTCCCCTTCCAGGCGAGGGACCACCAGCGTGACCTGCCCTAGCTTCCCAGGGGCTGGGTGACACCACGGCCCCGCTGCCCACAGAGCCAAGCGGCTTGAATCAGACGCACTTGAACTCCAGGAGCGGAATTCACAGCGTGCTGTGCTGAGCCCCCAGAGCCACCGAGCGGCTGCGCTCCTCAGCTGCAGGCAGGTGCTTCCATCTGGCCAAACACAGGCGTACGGAAACTCGGAATGTGTAATTTTCAGCCTTAAATTCCAAAGGGCACACATCTGCTCCCTCTTTTGGATGTGCCTGCGAAGCAAGGTGGCTACAAGCTACTCTACGCATGTAGTGTGTACCATGCACCAGCACACACAGGCTTATCGCGCGGCGCAGGAAGGGGCAGCCCCGCTGCAGCCGCCCACCTCCGTTCCTCCAGTCCAGATGGAAAGGGGAAGGATCTCCACTGTCTTTGGGGTAAGTGGAAACAGGGTGTAGAGAGCACAGCTGAACCCTGAGCCAGCCCATACCCCAGCTGGACGAACGTAAGTTACGTGATGGCAAAGGGCGCGTTCCGTCCGCCTCGGCACGCTGCACGTGACGAGAAAGCACAGCCTGTGACAAGGCCAAGAGAGGTCACCAAGTGTCCCGGTGAGGTGCCACACAGACCCTCCGCGCACAGCCCACGGCCGCTGGGCAGCAGCTGGCACCCTGAGGTCCGGGACGCCAGCTCTCAGGGTGCCACACGGAGCAGCAGGTCAGAACCAGGCTGGCAAGATCAGTGGCGCAAAGCAGATTCTTCCCCAGTTTGCTTCTCAGCCTGGTCCCTCAGACCAGCTTCTTCCCGAGGAATTGCCTCCTCAGCAGCAGGATCCGAGGAATCCATATAACCCGTCTGGCTCACGGTTCCCCTTTCCATTTTGCCACACAGAGTAAGTACAGAATCTTAAGCTTTATTTTTCTATTGGCCAGCAACTTAAAACTGGGTTAAAAAAAAAAGAAAAAAAAAAGCAACAAATATTATTACACAGAGAAAAAGTATAAAACAACTCAATGGACACAAGCCAACTCAGTGTTCATATCTCACTCCTCCTGGCCCCTCCCAACCCCGTACAACACACTTGAAGGGAATGGGTGAGGGCAGCTATGAAGATATGCTTAAGAAACTAGAAATATTGCTTCAAGCAACATGCTCGATATTTTCCTCTTGGTTAGTAGTCAATACTTGTCAGGAACTTGATTATAAAACAAGAAATAATTTAGAGGTTTCTCCTTTAGATCATTACACAATAATTTAGATTTCTTTCCCCTCTCTCCTACTGCTGTGGAACCAAGGAGACACCTCAGTTTCCCCACCTCTCTTTCTGCATTAGTTAAGGATTATTTCACGGGGCTGACGTTGATGGGGGAGTTTCAGATTGACCTGCTCTGAATTTTAACTTGTCACCCTTTAGCACCAGTCCAAGATTTCTGCTCTGTGAACTAAAAACTCCGCGACGCTGCAAGACCCTTTAGGGGCCTGGATGATTTTGCTCCTGTTAACTTTCTGCTGCCGAGGGGACAGGGCTCAGCTGGCACCACTAAAAGGCCAGGAGAGGGAAGAGGTGTGTGTGTTTATAGACGGGCTTGTCTCCACTGCTTTGAAACACCAAAACCCCACAGCCCTTCCTCTCGTGGGTGGAACGGGCCTACCAGGAAGGTGGGAACAAGCCAAGAGGCACACAAGATCCTATCGGTTCAGGCTAAGATGCTGTTGGCATCATGGTGGCACTAAGGCCGTGGCAGTGGTGACATCTACATCCTGTACGTACCCAGGATCCCAATGCAGAGAGAGTATTTAATTAAAACTTACTCCTCTGCAGCAAACAGACAGCTAACCCAGCAGTACCAAGTTACCAAGTACACTGGGGGACCTTCTCAGAAGTAACCAGTAAAGTGGCCTTCTAGATCTCATTAAAGCCAGAAAACCCTCAGCTGCTTAATGAGCTCTTTGGAGGCTGATAAGACATTTGTATGTATTAATTTCCTGCCCAAGAGAGACAAGCCTGGAGATTTTAATTAGAAAAATCAAGCCAAGGGCACCTTTCAGCAGGTAAGAGATGGGGGAAGGCATTTCCACAAACCGAACAGGCCAAAGGGTAGCAAGATGCGCCAGCTCCACAAACAGACCAGCTCTTCAGGAAACCTCAAGCAGGAGATAGGTAGGAGGAAACAAAGTTCTTTCACCCACGCTGGAAGCCTCTCGATAAATACAGACTGGACCCCAAAGAACCGGAAAGCGGTCCGTCATCGCTGCTCCAGAATCGCTAGGAGATAAAAGGCCTCTTGTGGCACTAATGGCACTGTGCTGGGGGAAGCTTCGAGGAAGAGGAGGAAGGATTGCCGAGAAATCCTAAGGCACCCACATCATGGCAACGTCAGAGTCATGGCAAGATTTCAACTGCACCGAGTTGTGCTCCTGATCAGCAGGGAGAGCAGCTCCTGCCCCGAGTCACCGGGCGGGCACCCCTCGGGCAGAGAACGGCTGTGTTAGGACATTGGCACACACTTGGGAGGAGGGAGATAAATCTTCAAGGTACGGGAGATTCGGATCTGGCTCCAGCTCAGCACAGGAGCATCACCCCTCCTCACAGTCAGTGCCTGGTGCTGCTAAGCCACTTCTCAGGGAGCGAGCCACGCTCTTGTACAGCATCCTGAAACCTTCCTGTTAGCTCAGGAAATGCCTCAAGAGAAATGGCCCTGGATAAATCTTGCGTCGGAGTTGTATCAAGGGACTGTTTCGCTAAAGCTTCTGGCAGAAGATCCACAGCTCTTTGGTTTCTTGACAATGAAGAGGACCCCGCTGAACTCCTGGCTGCCTTGCACACAACAAGGAGGGTGACTTTCCCCCGCAGGGGAGGCAGGTAAGGCGCGCGTGGTTCGAGAGGCATTTAATTACAGAGCCAAGTCCTCAGGTTACAGACACTTCTGTGGCGGTGGTGGAGAGCGGTCAGGGTGGCAGGCGCTACGGGAGGTGGCAGAGGGGGAGCGACGAGAGTTTCCACAGCTATTAATAGGGTTCTGGTTTTAAACTCTTATACAAGCAGCAGGTGAAAATCATCCCAAAGATCTACAGGGGGTAAAGGGAAGAGAGAAATGCATGACAAAACAGAACGGGTGCAGTGGAGGCAGCAGCTCGCAAAGTAACAGCCTGGACCCAGACTGAAGTAGCCGCTAGCTCCTGCCGGGGGACACCACACTCCAGCTTACAGTAAGCAGCAAGAGAGAACATAATCTGTGCTAATCCTTGTAATTCATCACCAGCAGCTTCTCTGGGGTGTAATTTGGCTGCTTTCCAGAACAAAGGGAAAGATGAGGAATCCCCAGACACATCTGCATCTGGAAGAAAAGAATATCCTATGCCCTCCCCTCTAAAACGGGAGGGGGGGGGGCCTCCATATCCTACCCCTTTATTCATCACCTTCTCCCAAATCCTTCGCAGACCCACAGCGCCGTTCTTCAGTATGACGCAGCCGAGGGAGAAATTCTGCATGATTTACAATAATCCTAATGAGCAGGGTAGGAAACTCCTCCAGCCTGGCTCTTCAGCCGCGCGGGCTGCCACGGCACAACCCCACCAGAGGTCTCTCTCAGGCTGCCAAAGCTCCTGCTGCGGCCAGCACAGCCCTTCCCACAGCTCGGAGCAGGAGCAGACTCTCCCCCTTGCCGGGCTGGCAGCTCTCCTTCACCAGGAGTAAATGTTACAGACCTCCAGAAAAGGCTTTGGAGCTAGTGAATGCTTGGGTCCCCGAAGTACCTGGCAACTTCTCCTTGCCAGGCAGGGAAAAATCTAAAACATTTGATTTTTTTTTTTTCCTTCCCTCAGCTCTGGGGTTCCTTTAACTTCTACCCAGCACCCCCAAAACTCCACTCAGCCCTTTTACCTGCACACAAGCAATGCTGATCCCCACTGCCCCAATGATTTTCAAATGCTCTTGAATGAAGTTTTCCAGCTTGGTAATGCAACCACTCTGCAGGGTGAAAAGAGGGACATGGAAAATCAGCTTCATTTTAACCTCATGTTCACGTTAACCCAATGGTTGTGACCCTTGAAAGCAACGCTATAAAAAGCAGCATCTGTGAGCAATCTCTTCCTCCGACACCACTGGAAAAACTACACGGATGATGTAAACTGCTGGTTTGTATTGCTCTGGACCTACTGGCTCAGGAGCCATCGAACAAACCCAAGGCAGCTGCGAGCAGGGTGGGAGAAATGCAGCAGAACCAGCCACATCATACAGCAGGAACGTGTCATTTTCCTCAGAGATACGTGGGAAAAGGTTCCCACACTCGCTGCCTAGCACATGCCTGGAGAGGCTATTTACCCCCATCAGACCAAATGGCCAAGGAAATGCTCCTGAGTGGATTCAGTACCAAGAACTCTAACGACAGGAGCCTTTTAAGAGCAAATTCCTCCCACCGCTCTCTAGGACAGCGATTACTTTCAGAGTGAACCTGGAAAGCCAGGCTCTCCCTGCCTCTGCCTTGCAACTGCCGCCTTGGCTGGCAGCGTGGCCTTTCCCTCCCTGTTCCAAGCCCAAGTTTTTGTTGTCATAAGGCAAAAATAAATCAGTAAGAGTACTTTCTGGGTTTTTATGGAAGAGTTCCCTTTAAATAAACTGTTTAATCTACCGAGGCAGGTTTTCCATGGTAACGTCAGGGGGATTTATTGCGTAGGCTACAGCGAGCCCCAAGGGTGCTGGGGGTCCCAGGAGTTTACGGTGAACACGGACACTGAGATGCACACGGGCAGAGGGGAGGAGCGAGCACACAGCCCTCCAGGGAGGGGTGGCAAAGGCCTCGCTTTTCCCACGCCAGCAGTAGGTTTTAGCATCAGCCCCAGCTGCCCTGATACGAAGCAGTTAGTCCTGTTCCCTGACCTGACCCTTTTCTAGGTTTTTCTTCCCCAACGCCACTAAAACCCCTTCTGAACGCTGACTGAGACCTCCTATCATGATGTGCAGCATCTGACTGTGGACCCAAATCTCCCCTTACAGCTTTTACTCCCCTAGAGCTAGCCCAACACATCTGGCACCCACCAGGGCCTCTCTTAGTGCAGCTGGGGCAGATACCTCCAGCTTCACACAGCACGGAGAGGATGGGAACTGCCCGCCCTGCCCCTCCAGCTCCAGCGGCTGTGGGTTTGCGCTCTCAGAAACACCTCATTAGCCCCTGGACTCTATTCTGCACTAATGGGTCTCGCCTGGAAGGCAAAAACCTTATCAGACTGGTCAGGGTGGGAAGGGATCTCTGGAGATCAGCTAGTGCAGCCCCCTAAGGCAGGGTCACCTAGCGCAGGCTGCACACTCACCGGTTTTGAATGTCTCCAGAGAAGGAGACTCTTACGGGAGAGTCTTCTTCCTGAAGAGCAAGCCCAAGCCAAGCAGCCATAAGTGAGAGGGGCTTTGGTAGATCAGAAAGACTGGCCTTCATCTCCCTGTTCGTTCCACAAAGGCATATGGTTGGTTCTTTTAGCTGTTTGTTTGTCTTAATGCAGATCTTAATTCCTACTCCTCTTCCGAGTGCTGCTCAAAGCACAGACTGTGAGAAGAAATACCTGCTCTCAAGGGGCCACCTCTTCATCCACAGCCCTCCCTAACTGTCAGGGGGACAGGAACAAGGAAAAAGCTCTGGCTGCTGCTCCCCAGGCTCATACAGCCAGCCAAGGGGCTGGTCCCACTGATTGGAAAAAAAGGACTATGCTACCCCGTAGAAAGCATCACAGTCAGCAAGTTAAAGCCAGCTGGCAGGACTGGAAGGTGCCAAAGTAAAGGCAAGAACTTCTACCAGCCTCATGCAAACTGGATGAATAAATGGTGTGAGCGCTACCTGTTCGCTTACTCAAGTCTGGGATTCAGTTTGCTTCCAGAAAACAGACCAGCCCCTCCATCTCAGCTCCAGCCACCTGCTCAGCCCAAACCGCAGCCCACCCGGGCTGGCCTGATTTATCTGCTACAGGGCCCTCTTTCTTCCCCACGTGCTGTTTCTTCGTGCTGTAGGTCCAATCCCACCATCTCGATCAAGGACCAGAAGCGTTCCCATTTGCACCTCACCGAGTAATTCCAACGGCAGGAAGCTGCGGCAAGGGTAGGGCTCACATCCAAGTCTCTTGCCAGAACCAACAACCTCTCCCCAACTTCCCCCTATCGCTAGCATACTCTAGTAAGAAATGTAATTTATTATTTTTATCAATATTTACATATAAAATAATAGCCTAGACGGCTGGACGCTGAGCTAGAGAAATGAATTCTGCTTTCTAAGGAATCCCACTGACCTTGAAGCCTACCGACAGCTCGCAGCAATAACCCAACACCCTCGCTCCCTGCCCGCCTCCTTTACACACTTTGTGACAGGCGGCTCTGAAGCTCTTCGGCTCTTTACCTCCTTGTAGATGTTGGAAGGATGGTCCCTTCGGCCACACAGGTCGGTTATCGTCTTACAGCAGCTGTCTGGGACCTTCCGTCCATTGGCCTCCGGGGACTTGATCCACTCGCAGTCAGCCCAGTCTGTGTAGTTGTTGCTGCCGCAGCACTTGAACTGCAACACACAGAGCAAAGGCTGAGCCTGCAAGCACCGCAGCCTCCTTCTGCCCCCGCGCTTCAGCAGCCTTTGCAGAGAGACTCCAGCTATATCGCAGGTTTGTTTGGGGTTTTTTAGGCTCCTATAATTATTAGTCGCTTTCGTGTTATACGTCCCCCCAGACCGTCACTAAATACCAGCTTCATCCATCTTTCGGCAGCTGCGGCGTTTGGTTACTGCTGGGAGGAACTGTAACGGGAGCACACCTGCAGCTGCCTCAGCAATTAACCGCCGGACTGGAGAGCGTTAGTGGTGACAACAGGGTAAGTTTAATTACCGGTTACTACGGCAAACACGCCTGCAACGGCAGCATGCATACAGCAGGCCCCAAGCTTTGGGAGTGCCTGTCCTTTCTGTGGGACAGCCTGTCAGAACTGCAGCAGCCCTCACCTGAACGACTCCCGAGCCCAGCACAGCCACCACCACAACAGAAGGCTCTTCTTTCATTACCTCTTGCTCTCCAGGGCACCGAGGAGCTTAATGAAAAATGTCAGCAATTCCTCCAAAGCTTTGAAGTGGTAAGTAGAAACAGCTGTCAGAGTGACTCGGCTGTTCCGGTTCACTCTGGGAGCAATTCACATGTAGTCGTGCAATTCTGCCGGTTGCATGGCCCTGGCCCTGCACCTCACCCAGCGTTGCCTTGAACCAGGAGCAGCAGAACATACACTCCGCATACAGAAGAAACATCTGTATCCTGGATGTCAGGAGCCCACACTGCCTTTTGTGCATGATTTCAAGCCCTGCATTAATTCTCCCTGCCTCTGCAGACACTCACCTCCTGCTGCAATTTGTCCACTGCACTGGTAACACTCTCTTCTCCCTCCTTACGGTACTTCTGGGTCATGGTGTTCTTCAAATTTTGCTTCAGCTCCATGCTCAGCTGAATGGAAGAGACACGTGGGATAAAATCACAAAGCAAAGTCACCCCTCAGAGTGACCCAGAGCCCTGCATGCTCCAAGAGGAAAGCAGAGCACCTAGCGGAAGCTTACAGCTTCCTTCAGGATCATCCTCCAAGGTTGGACTGGACAGGCTTATTTCCAACTGATCACAGAACATGCCTCCATTTTAGTAACTGGAAGAATGTGCTCCTGGACCAAATTTCAGCCTGTGTTACACGTCACCATACGGGTCCTCCCCTTGAATATGTAAGATTGCCAAGACATGCCTGCATCAAAACAGAATACAAAACTGTGCCTGCTAAAATATGAGTAAGCCTACAAGACCATGTGTGCTCCTCTCCCTCTGAAGCCCGTGACAAAATATTGTGACAAATCACTCTGTCCAGGAGCAGGAAGAAATCAAGAGTCCTGGGCATGCTGGCCTGAAGCCACGGTCTGAATAGCTCTTGTACTGGCATCAAAAAGGATGCCACAGGAGGGAATTACGCGTGCGACTGCAAAAGTACCGCAAGGCCTTTTTTGGTAACAGTGACAGAGAGACAAAGCCTGATTCTGCAAGTACAGAATTTCTGAAAGCATCATCATAAACCACCGGCATGTTCAGGTGACTGGATTCAAACATTTAATCCTGTGGAGGCTCTTTTAATCTACATGAATTCTTCTCAAACATCCAGGTGACAGCCAAAGAGCTGCATCCTTTTTTTTTTTTTTTTTTGCCATCCTGGTTCATACAGCAACACTGCTTTAGTCAACACCTATGAAATATGAAATGCTAAGTTTCCTATACCAATAAACAATGTCAACATGCATTTTAGATTGGGTCAATGAACGAAACAAGTGGGCAGCCTCTCTGTACACCTTTTACTCTACACATTAAGTAGTAAATGAGAGGTCAAACATCTGGTTATGCCAAACTGCAAAATACAGTCTGAAGTTTATTCTCCCTTTGAAACACTTTTTTCCAACCCCATGCGTCAAGTGAGGACAACACCTACCTCACAGAGACGATATGAGGCTTCATTCATTAACATTTGCAAAATGCTTTGAGATCTTGGGCTGGGAAGCTCTACAGAAGTGCAAAGGACTTAGTGTAATACAAAGAAAGGAAAAGGTTCAGCAGCTGGAAGGCATCAGAGGCAAATAAAGAGGAGAGTCCATTAGCAGAATTATTACTTGGGAGAAAAGCAGTTACCTGCGGGCTCACGGGGAAGAACTGCAGCATGGAACAGAGACAACAGAAGAAACAGTTTAGCGCACACACACACACACAAGCCTTGGATACCAAAGCAAGGGCTGAAATAAAACCAGCGGCAAACAGAGCAAGCAGCCTGCAACCAGGGAAGAAGGGGTCTTTGTCAGCCAGAGGGCAAGGGAAGGGCAGCTGTTGACCAGAGATGCCCACAAGCAATCTCAGGCACTGGAGGGACAGCTCTGAATATGCTGTTCCTTATTTCAACCCAAGGATCAGCTCTTCATCCGTTATCATGTATGAACCTCGTGCCTATGGATGGATGGACGGACGGACGGACCCTGGCTCCCTGCCATGCCTGCCAGGTGGATCCTCCCCTGGTACAAACGCACACTGGCACCACTGCCCCTCCTGGCAGGAGCCAGCACGGCCCTTCGGCTCCTTGCAAACCGCCAGCGCCCATCTTAGCCAGGCAAAACACAGAAGGCCCAAGAGAAAAAGGAACGGCAAAGAATCCTGGCAGCGAAGCCAACACGATGGGACGTCCAGCTGCTTTACAGACAGCCAGTTGACAACAACCCTAATTTGCCATTTCCAATCAATTTCCAGACATGAGAGCAACTTTACAGGCTGTCTGTGCCTTGGTGGTTAAACTCCCTTTGAAACCAAAGCGATGACTTCAGCTTCTTCTCTCTGCAACTGCAAAAAGTGCCAAGCCAGAACTGCAGCTGTGGGGAGGCTACGCTCTTCTCCAGCCCCTCAGCTGGGCCAGTTCAGTAAAGCTCTCAAAAACTTCTTGACCTGAAAGAACCTCTCAGCTCGACCATTCGTTATCTTTGCCAGGTCAGAAGTATGGTGCCAGCTTGTCGGACGCAGCAGGAACTGTTCCTATGTCCTGAACACAGTAAGTGGCGCTAACATGATTTGAGCTGCTTGCACTATGCCTTGGAGGGCATTAAGAAAGCTCCTACATCTATGCAGCCTCAAAAATGGTCTTCTACAAGGCTCTGCAGAAAAACCAGCACACAGGGGTGAACAACACGGAGGAGCTGAGTAGCAAGGCTGAGCAGCCTTCCTAGAGTAACCACCAGTGCTTTGTCAAATATAGTAAATAATTCAAGGTCTTCTGTACAGGGAGGGGAGTGAGTACAGACATGTGGAAAGGCGAACCACAACCAGACCCCATGTCCCAAGCCTCCAAGCCCAATTCTGGCTGGAGGAACAGGATGATAACCAGCTGTTTTCCCTCCCTGCTTGGAGTCTCTAAGGACTAATGTCCACTCACCTGCTGGTAGTAGATATAGGCCAGGATTCCAGCAATGATCTCCAGGAGAAAGATGCACAGCAACAATATGAAGTACTGTAAAATAATGCGGAAAGCAAGACATTAGAACAGAATGTAAGGAGATGCTGGGAACCAGCTTTTCATTCGCTGGTAAAATGCACAACACACTCTTCATTGATGCTCTTTCTGCAGCAGTGTCCAAAGGCAGGGGCTGGGATTAAGACCTCAGCAGGGTAGGAAAGGAACAACCCCACTGATTAAAAAAAATAAACAAAACAAAAAAAAGCAAACCAAGTCACAGGATAACTGAAGACAAGCAGCAGCAAGTGTGAGTTTAACTTACAAAGCCAGAGGGATGTTGAGAATGGAGAAGTGCAGGCAACTGAGATAAGATCACAAGATAAAAGGAAAGTGGTTGCTGGATAACCCGATGACCACTCATTATCACAGAAAACATCTGATTCTGTCATCAATACGAAAAAAATCTGAAACTTTTGCTTGTTTTGATATTGTTCAGGGCACTTCACCAAGTTACGAAGGAGTATGTTATAATGATGATTCAACAAAGCAACTGATTCACACTCAGGACTGTGGCTATTATGTTCTTCTGAATTAGGATCTAGAGGAAAAAGGTCGGTATCTCAAAATCAAAGTGAGAAGAGCTCTCAGAAGACCAAGAAGAGAACATGACTATTTCTTACAAGGGCTTAATGGCAGTGAAATGGAGAAGGATGTGCCCTGCTTACTACAAGGAGAATCCAACGGACAGTACAGAAGACTGTTTGGGAGCACCGTTCCTATCCACAAACAGGAAGGGAAGCCAAGTCTACAAGGAGGAACGTGGGTACTAGGTTAAAAGGCCTGGGCAGGCCTGAAGACAGAGGGTGACGTGGCCACTTTCTCCATAGGGCCAAAGAGAGCTTTCCAGGGAGAACCCCTGCTCTGACACACAGCCCCTGCCTTGCTCCTGGTCAGCAACGAACAGTTTCCTTACAGATCCAGGCTGTTCTACCCTCGTTATTAAATTTATCTTTCTGTAGATAAAGCTGAGGGGACACCAGTTCCAGCCGTAACAAGTCCTTGTAAGAGCTGGCCTCCCCAGGGCAGAACGAACAAAGTAGCTCCCATTTTCTGTTTTATCCCAACCTTAAGAAATGGCTGTTCCCAAGGGACGGAGCAAACTGCTCCCTACAAACGTAACTGGACATCAAACCATCTCTTCCTGGCACAAAGCAGGACAGTGAAGACCTGGAGGCAGCAAGCTGAGCTACGCAGCACGCCCTGCCTTTTGTGGCACTCCCACTGCGCACCCTCCTCCGCTAGGTATTGCCAAGCCCCTTGCAGGAGTAAAACAAGACAGACACAAACGCTCAGGCCTCCTCTTTTGCCCCTGCTGGGATTCAGCAGCTGCGAAGGACGAAGGACGGAGAGCTGTGTTTTATCTGCAGACCAGGCTTTAATGTCAGCACCCTATCCCAGAGGTCCCCCCCCCCCAGCCCCACGCTGCCGGTCTCTGCAGACCCTGTACAAGGTACCCATTCATACCAGGAGCGTGAGTCACCCAGTGGAGTGCGGGATAGCTGAAGGCTGGTCCCAACACTCAGAGGAGTTTGAAAGGGGGCAAGAAAGGATTGGCATGCCTTGACACAAAGGCTGGCTTTCTTTTGTTGGGATCTAGTTATGCCCTAACTGCCCTGACATCATCTCTCTGACAAGGAGGGGGCAGGAGGGGGGCAGGATGCTGAGAACAACCAATGAACTGGAAATCTTTATTTTTCCCTGCTCTGTGTTGTCATGTCAGAGGCATTCAGGTAGAGTTGAGATGTGTCATCACAGCTCAGCTCATCGTGCTGGCTCGCGGTGGGCAGAAAGAGACACCCAGCAGACCTTAAAAAATTTGAGTCACAAGGGCCCTGTAAAACCTCGTTAAGGGAAGTTAGTGCATCTGCCACCCACGAATCCAACCTGTCTCTACTGATACGCTGCATCATTATCCTTATCTCAGTCTCATCGCTGCCTCAGGGCTGCTTCCAAGTATCGGGCTGACATGGTGGAGCAGCAGCTCTCACTCTGGACACACACAGAGTATAGGGCTGCTCTCCTTGCTCTTCACCAGGAGTTCAAGGCTTTCTTACAGAGCTCTGCCCTGGGAAGAGTACGTCAGCTCTGGCATCGAGCTGCAGGGACATGCCCTACTCACTTCCCGAGGGGCTGAAGAGCAAGACAGAAATGTGGGATCACCCAAAAGCCTGTGGTAGACACGTGCCTGGACCTGGGTGGGCTCTAGGCAAAGTTTACTCTTACTCTGGCTCCAAGCCAGAGTCAGGGCTATCTGGTGTCTCCTCAAGATCTACAGGGTCCAGATTTCTTCCATCCAGCCTCAAGGGTTAGAGTGAAGCACCAAGATTTAGTGCGTTATCTCTGAACAACCCAAAGAATGGTTCAACCCGCCTACAATCCAAATCACTCAAGAACTTTCTACTACCTGAAGAAGAAATATACAGCAACCGTACTCCTAAATCAGCAATCTCACTTCAGAGGGAGTGCTCCAGGCTGAAATGTGGCAAGAACAGAAATCATAACCAAGATGTGTTCCCTTCTCCCTATCCAAGGTAGCTAACTAGAAGTGGCAGTGTGAGGAGCCAAGCCTGAAGAAAGCCACCCTCTTTCTTCACATGCAAGTCTTTTATTTGATGGGTCCTTTTCTGTGACTCCTGCTTGCGTATTTTTGTGTACCAAAGCATGCATCTTGACTGAAGTATAAGATAGTAGTGGTCTGTGTGCTTGCAAAGAGCTGGCCTGCAGCATCACGGCCAGCCAGGCTGCGGACCCACTGCCGTGCCTCCTCATGGAGCCAGAGAAACTCCACATCTACTGCTCAAACCTCAGGACATCACCTGATGTGGTCTGAAGGAGGGACACGAGGAAGGCAAATAAGCAATGACATTAAAAAAGTACCACAGCTGAGACCGATAAGCAATGAAATACCATGAAAAGCCTTGAAGTGGGCCCATAAAACACATAGGTAGAAAAGCAGCAAAAAAATTCACAGCTTCCTGAAAAAAACCTTAAAAAAAACTGATATACCTTTTAGAAACAACAAACAAAGCTGGCCCTAACTGATTTCTAAAACCACCAAGGAAGCCCTGGGGAGAGCGGAGATTGCTGCTTACAGCACTCCCTCCCATACTTAGGCGGGCGTCTGGTACAGAGAGAAATTGGGACGGGCTGGCACAGACCCCAGGGCACTGACTGCAAAGCTGTAAGAATTACTGTCTGAGCTCAGAGCTGGCAAAGGCCCCCAGCCAGGCTCACCCAGCCCTGGCAAGCACAGCCCTCTCTCTTGTGCAGATTACTCACCGGCAACCAAAGCAGAGCACAAGCGAGAAGAGACAATAGGCCTGTCACAACCAGCCACTCCAAAAGGACGCGTGGTGTAAGGAGACAGAGTGACCTTTTGTTCCCGAGAGACAATTATTAGTTTTCTGTAGCAGAATAACAAAGAAAAACCCACCGGATTTTCTGGCTGAGGCAAAAAAAGACAAAGGGGGATCTCTTTGGCGTGGAGACTAAGTGAAGCAAGGCCAAACCAGACTGCTACAGACCAGGAGCCTAATGAACAAGCACCAGCAATGCACTCCTCTGTGTTTTATCCTCCCTTCCCGACCCTACTCTGCCTCTCATGGGGATTACGAAGCCTTCAAAGCAGTGGTACAAGCATCAGGCTTGCTCACAACTCCCATTTTCTGCTCCTCTAGCCAAATGAAAGAGGGGGAAATGGGACAGTCAGGTGAACGAGGATTTGCAAAGGAGGGAGCTGGTGAAGAGTTGCTGAAGTATCCTTTTCTGTAACTGTGAAAGCAAAGAACCACTGATTGTTATTTCAGTCACTGCACTCACCGCTGTAGCCCAGATACTAAAAAGGACTGGCGCCACGCTCCAGACCGAAACGGAGATCTGAGAGGGAGGAAGCAGACTAGAAACCCTAGGGCTGGTCAAAAACTTCCGCGTAGGTGGCTGAGCAGGGAGCTCAGGAAGTAACACAGGGAACAGCGTAAAAGGAGGAACAGATTATCAGATTGGCCTGGCTTTTTTTTTTGTGGAAGCAAAACTGAAATTGTTTCTTTGCAATTAAGGAAAATATTCATTTGAAATGTTCTGATTTTTGACAACCAAGTGAAAAAAGGTGTTCATTTGGCATGAACCTACTGTTATTAAAAGCCAGTTTTGTTGCAGGTGTCTTATATTTTCCTCTCTCTTCCCATTTTCCAAAAGAGAATATAGCATGGGCAGGGAAGAAAGAAGAGACAAAAGCCAGGAGATTTTGTCTTGAATGGTTTCAAGCAGACATCCTTACACGAAGTATAGGTATTACGACTGTACTTGGTACTTTTGCACCATGCAGTGATAAGCACATTCTTTGGGTGGATGAAAGGAAATGCTTTGCAGCAGAACCTGCCCCCTAGGACAAGGACAGTGTGCTGTTAGGAGCAGGAGGCCTGGGGGGCATTTGCTCTAGGACAAACAAACAATGTTGATGCCGAACATAACCAAGATGTTTCCCTCCCTCCCAGCATGGTTCAAGAGGCAACGGGGTGAATGCTCCCCCAAACAAAACCACTGAGCAAAACTTACCACTCTTAGCAAATTCCGACGCTCTTTGAAGGTGGCACAGCAACCAAGGATGCCAGTAACCATGACGACCACCCCAGCCACCACCAGAATATAAGCAGTTGCCGAATACGTGCTGGAGGAGAGCAGGCTGATGTAGTCGCTCTTCTCAGCTAGGGTCCAGGTGCCCACCGCCATCACGGCCCCGCCAGCCAGCTGGGGAGGGGAGAAGCAAGCAGATGAAGGGCATCTGATGTATGAATTTCCTCATCTCCCAGAGCAACCGTGCTGGGATACCAGGATGTGCCTCAGCTCTGGAAGCTAAGCTCATGATCCACACTAAAGGAAGGACTCCCAGAGGTCTCACTGGGACCAGGAGCAGGCCCCAGCCCACTGGAGGAGCCAAGCTTCAAGGCAGCCCATTTAGCTTGCATCTTGGGCTGCCTGGGATGCTACCTGAAGCATCTACCTGTGTACAGCAATTCATACTCGGGCCTGAGCCTTCCCAAATGTACCCACACTGGGCAAATAGGAAACAATGTCTACCAGGGTGCTACCCAGCAGCAGAGGGGAAGAAAACAGCTTCACATCAGCAAGCTTTCCACTGTTTGTCAGGGAGCAATACTACCCATAAATGACAACCATGCCCAGTATCTCCTTCCTAGACAATACATCTGGGGAGAAAGCAGTCAAGGAGCTAAACAGCCTGGCTGGTTAAACTCTAACCCTTGCAGCAAATGAGCACAGAGAAGCCAACCAGACTCCTAGCAGTCCCTTCTCTCTTTGCAAGCCTTGTGTCTCTGGAGGGTTCTTTGCAGCTTCTAGTAAGCTCAGACAGTTTTCCTTAAAGGTCTGACATGGACACTCCAATGCTGTCCCAGGCAGCAAAGGAAAAGACAATGCTTTGGCATCACTAACTTTCTGGTGGAAAGCATGACTTTGGGAAGCTCTAGTGCGGACCCAGCTGCAAGAAGGTGTTTTGTTATCCTTGCTCTAGCTGTCTCACTCCACTGCCAGGACTCCCTCTGCCATTTTGAGGAGAGAAATGGCAAGACAATGGAGTCCTCAGGCTCTCTGAAGAAGCACGCCAGGTGAAAAACAAAGCCTGTTTTCCGGCTCCCTGTTATTTTCTATACTTGGTAACATGACCTAGAAACAGCCAGAGACTACGGCATCAAACCGTAACTTCTGCAGCCTGGGCAGGCGAGCCCAAGGGATGGGACTGCAGCCCACAGCATGAAATCTGTGTACCGCTGATGTCAGTGCTTTCTGCCAAAGACTTCATCAAGCCCAAGTTCTCTGTACTCCTGACACCAAAACTGCAGTGCCCTGTCAGTTCCTCTGAAACAGACTGAAGTTTCTTACCCAGAAAAAGAAGTTGAAGATGAAGAGCAGGTACTTGAGACAGATGGTCCCACATGTTTCCTTCTTTTCCGTATACTCACGCATCTTTCTGGCTCAGTGAGTTCCTGGGGAAAAAAAAAAAATCAGAAAAGCTTGAGTCAGTCAGTCATCACACCCCCTCTCCCAAAAGGCCAGCATTACTGCTCTCCTCCTGCAAGAGCTCACACTTCCAACCCGTTGCTGAGGTAAGGCAGTGAGCAAGCCGTTCAACTGACTTCAGGGATGCTGAAGTGCATCAGACGCTGCTTGATAAATAAAGAGCTCCTGTATCCATCTGGGTGACCTACGCAGCACAAGACCTTGCGCAGTGCGAAAGGGAGGCAGATGGTACCAGCCAGTGGCCTTCCTGTACTGCCTTCATCCTCCTTCTCTCTCTCCATCCTGCTGTCACTTCGGGAGACTCATTTTCCTTCAGATCACTACTTGCAGTGGAGGGATCAGACCTACCGTTGTGCAAAAGGTCAAGCCAAAACCATGAATTGTGATCAACATTACGGTGAGGAAACTTCAGCACAGTTCATGCTCACTTCTTCCTATTTCAACTGAAATAAACGAAGCCCCAGACTGGTTTTCCAGAAAAATCTTGGTTATCTGGCTCCTGCCTGCAGCCTGTAACTGCTGCTTCGGAAGGCAGTGACAGAAACCTCTGTCTTTGACATTTACGGAATAATCTGTCTCCAAAGAATATTCTTTCCTCACTGGCATTAGGTACAACTGCCTTAAATAGATCCCTCTCTTAAGTTTGGGCTATTTTTAATCTTTGCAACTGTAACTGGGAACATGCTTGTTATCCACTCAAATGCCCTATCCTTTTTGAACCCCAGCAATACACTGGAATAATGAATTTTCTTCTTCACTCTGCTTATTTCTCATGGCCCTTCCCAGGGGCCAACTCCTAGGGCAGCTGTCCCAGCTATTAAGAGGCAGAAACATAACCATCGGCTTCAGATGATCTGACAGCATAAAACGCCGCTGCAGATACGTAACAAATGGGAGTCCGCTGTGGGTCAGCCCCAGTGCAGTGTTACAGATCTGCAACACTCCTGAGCAGGTTTCCCTGAAGCAGCTCTGCAGCAAATGCAGCTCCATGTCACTTCACTGTCACCTGTTGATGCCAGAAGACCTGAACCTCTCTCAAAAAAAAAAAAAAAATACTCTCACCACTGCCTGGCCAGGCAGACCGGACAAAAGCATTGCCCAGAGCATCACTGCCAGTATCATCTGCGTGAGGTAGTTTGCAAAAGTGCAACCAAATCCACACCATCTCTCCTGCATTCAGTTAAAAAATCTCCCCTTTCCTCCCCTACCAGCCAGCAGCGAACGATGCAAACATCTTGCACCCATACCAGAGCAAAATGCTTTATTAAAGCAGCAGTTTCCCTGGAAGCAGGCAGGCGAGCAGTCTCTCCCTTTTTCCAGAGATACAGGCTTCATGTTCGCTTAGATGACAAAGCTTCTTCCCACAAGTGATGTGAGCTTCCTCCGGGGACCCACTGCAGCTGCAACCCGGCCACGCAACCCATACAGACGCTCATCTACCTTGGCAAGCCCACTGCGAAACACCTGACAGTAAAAGAAAGTGAGCAAAGGGTACACATGGCCAGGCTGCACATCGATCGCCTCTCAGGCTGGGTCAGTCAGTAGCATCTTTGCCACTACACTGCTAATACCTGGCTTTACAGGCAGATGTACCAAGGCTGGGAACAGCAGCTGCCCATTCTGCGGCGTAATTTTATTTTATTTGTAGGGAACTGTTTCCTTTCACGTCACGCCAGCCCACTTGAAAACCCCAGCCAGGCCTGTGCTTTAGAAACTAATAAATGAAGCTAACAGGGAAGGCGAGGGTGAGAAGATGCCAGCAGTCCCACCCGTGCCCGTTTCCCCTCACCGTCTCACAAGAAAACATCTCTCTCTAGAATAACATCTGGCAACAACAGTTGGCAGCAGAAGGCTGTTTCACAGGCAAAGGGAACAGCTCCGAGATGGTGGCGTATATCAAGGAGAATAACTCTTCAGAGCTATCTTCAGAAGCGATCAGAACCTCCAGCGATGCTCAGATTAATTACCCTGTTGCAGCAGAAACAGGCCTGGGGCATCGAGGAGAAATGGCTGCTGCTGGTACCGTAGGCACTGAACAGACTTGTAAATTCTCAATGAGAAAACGCCCTGTGAATGCAAGGTTCAGGGAAGGTGACAGATTTACGGTTCCCAGAGGCTTCATTTAGCCACAGAACAGACGGCAGCAGCGAGGCAGGTTCCCACAGCCACACACCCTGGCACAACCCAAAACAGGTACCTCAGCCCAGACCAGAGAGATGCCCTCCAGTAACAGATCTAAGGGCTGTGCTTGGCTTTTTGCCATCCCCTTCTAACATCAGCGCTGTCTGTAGAGGAAAATGCACCCCAAGTTTGCTGAAACTGACCCTGGTTCCTACCACTGATAGCCTGGGGAAGGTAATGATGCTTCCTGTCCTTGGGCTGGCTCCTTGGCCTAGTTCCCCGCTTGCTCCAGAGGATTTCAGGAACCTTTTCCCCTTCCCCTCAAGGTATGTCCCCCATCAAAAATAAGCCACTGCATGTATTTCCATGTATGACCATACAGCAGGTGCTGGGCCCTAGCAAGGGATGCTAACTTGTCCCTCCTTCCAATCTGAGAGCTCAGAAACCCCAGACCAAGCGGCATCTTGTTCTGGTTGAGGACTGGGCAGACCCACCGCTGAGACTGTACTTGCACTCAGATGACAGTCTGAAACTCCCCCCGAGAGCAGGTCCTGCTCCACCAAGCACCACGTACAAGTCTTTCAGGCGGCTCGACTTCGCTGCTGGGAGGAGAGGATCTGCCTGTTTCCAGAAAGCTGGCAGGGAACAGCTGCAGGTTTATAAAGCAGGGTGATTCACGCAGGGATGGCAGGTCATGAATCAGAAAGCAATCAGGGCTGTCTCCTGTTTGATCTATCCCTCCTAGCCAGGAGCAGAGCTTATGGCACTGGCTGTCTCTGCATGCTTAATGACTCACCCAGCGAGCTATTCAGGGAAAGGCAGCTCTCTCCAGACCCTCTTTTTGGAAGTGTTTGTGCTCCTTGCCTCACACAGGGTGACCTGGCACCTCCTGTCGCCTGCAAAGACAGGGTTAGGCTTTACGGAGCTGTGCTGGTCTTCAGAGCAAGTAAGGGCAGGAGACGCCAGAGAAACGCCTTTCCCAAAGAGCCCAGGCAGCAGGAAGGAGAGCCACAATCCGTCTCGCAGGCTAAGTGTGACCTAGGGCTCTGAGCCTCCGGTGCTGCACCACAGCACTGGGCCGAACATGGGGGGCCCCATCCTGAATTCCCTGACGTGACCAGGGTCTCTTGGCTTCAGTCATCTTTATAACAGACCCTCAGAAGTGAACACAAATCACTCTTGAAACCAGACAAGCAGCAGCAACATTAGCTAACACACACAGTTGCATCCTATTTTAAAATGCTGAGGCAAAGGTCTATTCTGAATCACATCGGTAATTGCGGATGAGCTCTCCAGTGGACAGAAAATGGCAAGCTATGCCACAGTGGTGTATTTACCAATGCATTAAAACATATTAATTAGACATGAGCTTCATAATGGGAAGCACTTTGCTAATTGAAAAAGTGGTTAGAAGACCAAAAGCACTCCCATAATGAAGTTCACTTGGTCCAGTTCCATAGACAGGAGCTTCATCAGCAAGTTAAATTTAAGCAAGCAATCATGGGATACAGGCTGTGATGTTTAATACAATGAATACAGGTATTTTTATGTAATTCACCAGAAATCAACAACAGGTTCCTACTATGCCCACACACACTGTGATGTAAGTGACCAGGAGAAAAAATGCTCTAACTAAAACAAAATACATGAAGGTGGGAGGAAAAAACAAGGACAAACTCAGTGCAACAGAACTGCACCTGAAAGGGAGGGTTAACAGTTTGAAGATTAATTCAACAAACTGGGGGTTGAACAGCTTGAACTCAGTTCTCCACTCTGACACAGACTTTGTGCATGGCCTTGGGCAAGTCCCTTAGTCTGTCCCTTGCCTCTGCTCCTCCTCTCCAGTGCAGGACCCTCGTCCTCCCCAAAGCCCAGAGATGATGTAAGGATCTACACTGAGAACCCCTGCTGACAGAGGAATGCAGGCAGGACAGGCTCCAGGTGACGGGTGTTTTGGCAAAAGCCCTACAGCAACGCAATTTCACCGCCTCAAAAGTGGTTTTGCCAGTATGGGCTACTTTGGCCAGTGAACTGGAACCACCTCTTTGGGGGTTAGTAAAATCCATACTTATAATGAGAGAAAACGTCTGGTAAAGTGATTTTGCCAACCGTTTACAAGACGTGCTGGCTCAAATACATCAAAGATTGCAAGATGCTAGTAATGAAGTGTGAGAGAATGGAGTAATAATGAAGCACCTACACAAAAAAGCAAGAAGGAAAAGGATGACCCACATATACAAATACCTCAAAAAAAGTAAAAAGAAAAAGAGAGTGAGCTCATCTTGCCCTGCCTGACTGCAAGCCACAACTTACCAGCTGGGTAAGCATACACAGTGCATGACTGCCAGGCAAAGCAGTGGTCACCTCAAAAGTGAAACCATTGCATGGTCTGATTTTCTTGGGCTCTCATCCTACTGAGACTGAACCTTAGGACAAACCGGGTAACGGGAATCCACCAGAAGTTGAGCAGTTTGTGCAGTGCTTGTGTTTCCAGGTGCTCAGCACCTGGAACTGGAGCCAAACCGCTGTTTTGTGGCATCAAGCCACCTAAAACCTCAATGGCAGGACTTGCTCTGGTTATCCCACGCCAGACCACTGTATTTTTATTTGCAGGCCCAAAGGCCCACCCAGGCATGCACCCACATGCCAGCTCAGAAAGCACGTGGCATGCACGCACACACACACACACTCCTGCTGGCGAGACTTTCATTTAGTCATCACCGACATCACTTGGTACATTTGCCTCAACTTGCACAGTAACAGTACTTAATTAAACAGCAAAGAAAGCCAGGCCCGCAGGCTTTTTCTGCACAACCTGCCCTAAAGCAGTGTCTGACAGATGGGGAAGAAGCCATGCCAAAGCAAATGAAATAGCTCCCAGGCCATTAAAAGCGTCATTATTTTTAAGTATTGATTTTTGAATGATAGCAAGAAATTGATATCCAACACATCCGTAATGTCTATTTCATAATAACTTGTATGCCAGCAGTTAGGTAACTTCTAACACCTTTGCCAACATGCACAAGAAAGACTCGCTGCAGGACACCCCTCCGCACCTATCCTGCTATGAAAATGGAGCCCGCAAAGGGCTGCAAGTCCAACGCTGTCAGCCCTCTGCCAATACAGCCACCTCGCACACCCAGCGGGCACGGCAAGCTGCCACCATGCTGGAGTTTATCTGTGTGAGCTGGGCCGGTAACCCTGGCCTGGAGGCAGCTCTGGGCAAACAAAGACGATGTCCCCTCCCTGGTATGCACAGTGCAGGTGTGGGCCAATAACCTATTATCTTCAGCAAACTGACTGAAGACCTCGTTCTCCAGCAAGGCTAAACTCCAGCCTTTGAAAGCATGACCTCTCTAAGCTCCCTCTCTGTAAGATGAAAATATTACCACCGCCACTTTACCTACCCCACTGAACATCCTCAGAAAAAGCCTCCAGCCGCTTATCAACTTGCCAGCCCATCTCACACAGCCCAGAAAGCAGCCAGAAGTCATGAAGTAAAGCCTTCCCAGCAGGGGAACTCTAAAGCTTGCAGGTGAAGTGCCCTGATTTACACAACTACCAAGTACCTTTATCCACCCCAAACCAACAGTCAACAGCCTTGATGCTGACCTTTCACCACCAAAGCAGCTCACAGCACCAGCACAAATGTGCAGTCGTCTTCAAGCGCTCTCTTCCAACCCCCCTCTCCTTGCTGGCTCTGGTCCTCCACTGGATTCAGGAAAGCAGAAAGCTGAAAAAGAAGAGAGATACAGAGAATCACGAACCATGTCAAAGATTATTCCGGGAATCGGTATTTGATAACATTCTTCGGCGTCACGTCTTCCTTCTAATAAAGAGTGCCTGATTTCAGAATACAGCTTACACACACATTTGATTAAACTGCAAAATGTGCACTGGATAATGGGAGAGAGCCTAACTGTGACAGCGTGAAGACCTTTGGACGGTAGGAAGCTGTCAGAGCAGGTTTATATACCCTGCTGCATCCTTTTGTAAATGCTGCTATTGTTTCTGTCAAGGCTGTGCAGACACGACAACTCATTCTAGTGCAAAAGGCCTGAAAGTAACCCCATGAGAAGCTCAGGAAGAAGACCCTTCTGAGCAGGGTGAAGCCCCAGGTGGTGTTAGTGCCTCAAAATGATCATTTCTCCTAACCCTCCCACAGGAACTGCCTGGGAAGAGGGAAGCGGTGGGCAGAACTCATTGTGTGCATCCATCCTCTGCTCCCAGGGCTTACAAGCCCCAGGATACAGAGCACAAACCAGAGCAGGGCACCTGCAGAGAACACACACACACTAGGAAGTCACCATTTTCTTCAGCCTCTACCCCTGCTGAAGCATAATCAAGACACGAGTCCTAAGCACCACCAGGTTCTGCTGGAAAACTGCTGCCCTGAACTCCCCTGCCACTGCAGGGCGTCCCTCAGACCGGCACAGAGCCACAGGAAGGTGCTGTCACAAGGTTGTTTCTCCACAACTTTACTACATTTATCATAAAATCATAGCACGGTTTGGGTTGGGAGGGACCTTTAAAGGTCACGTAGTCCAACCCCCCTGCATTGAGCAGGGACATCTTCAACCACACCAGGTTGCTGAGCCCCATCCAGCCTGGCCTTGAACACTGCCAGGGATGGGACATCTACCATCCCTCTGGGCAACCTCTGCCAGTGTTTCACCACCCTCATCATAAAAAATTTCTTCTATCTAGTCTCAGTCTGCCCTCTTCTAGTTTAAAACCATTACCCCTTGTCCCGTCACCACCTGCCCTTGTAAAAAGCCCCTCTCCAGCTTTCCTGTCGGCCCCTTTAGGTGCTGGAAGGCGGCTGTCAGGTCTCCCCGGAGCCTTCTCTGCTCCAGGCTGACCAGCCCCAGCTCTCCCAGCTGCCCTCACAGAGCGGGGCTCCAGCCTCTGCCCATCTCTGTGGCCCCTCTGGCCCCGCTCCAACAGGCCCATGTCTCTCCTGTGCTGAGGACCCCAGAGCTGGACGCAGCGCTGCAGGGGGGTCTCACCAGAGCGGAGAGGAGGGGCAGCATCCCCCCCTCGCCCTGCTGCCCACGCTGCTGGTGACGCAGCCCAGGACATGGGTGGCTTTCTGGGCTGTGAGCGCACGTTGCTGGCTCACGCCCAGTTTCCACCCACCAGCACCCCCAAGTCCCTCTCCGCAGGGCTGCTCTCCATCCTTCACCCAGTATCGATACTGGGGGCTGCCCCGACCCCGGTGCAGGACCTGGCACTTGGCCTGGCTGAGCCTCAGGAGGTGCAGGTGGGCCCACTGCTGGGGCTTGTCCAGGTCCCTCTGAACGGCATCCCTTCCCTCAGGGTCGTCACTGCGCCACTCAGCTTGGTGTCACCTGCAGACTTGCTGGGGGCGCGCTCGGTCCCACTGTCCGTGTCACTGGTGAAGATATCTAACAGTACTGGTCCCAGTATGGACCCCTGAGGGACATCACTGGTCACTGATCTCCATCTGGATTTTGAGCTGTTGACCACTTCCTTCTAGATGTGATCATCCAGCCAATCCCTTACCCACCAAGCAGTCCACCCATCAAAGCTGTATCTCTCCAGTTTAGAGAGAAGGTTGTGTGGGGGACTGTGCCCAAGGCCTTACAGAATCCAGACAGGTGACATCTGCAGCTCCTCCCTTGTCCGCTGATGTAGTCACTCCGCCACAGAGAGGCCACTAGGCTGGTCTGGCAAGACTTGCCCTTGATGAAGCTGTGCTGGTTGTCTCGAATCACCTCTTTGTCCTCCGTATGCTTTAACACAGCTTCAGGATCTGTTCCGTGATCTTTCCAGGCCCAGAGGCCGACAGGTCAGAGTTCCAGCGGTCCCTTTCTGCCCTTTTAAAAAATGGGTGCGATGTTTCCCTTTCCCCAGTCACCAGGGCCTTCACCTGACTGCCATGACTTTTTGAATATCGTGGAGATACATCAACCAGTTCCCTCAAGATCCTGCGTCTCATCATGTCCCATTCTGTATGTTCAAGTTCCTCAGGCGGTCTCAAACCTGATCTTCTCTTACAGTTGGAGGGACTTTACTCCCCCTGTCCCTGCCTTGAGGTCCATCCACTCGAGACGTGTGCTGTTGAGTACCTCAACCTTCTCCTCACTCATTGTGACCAGTTGCCAGTCATGCTCCTTGGTGAGGTACATGTTCTTTGGCCTTGCTTTTCTGGCTGACATACCTGCAGAAGCCCTCCTTATTATCCTAGCAGCATGATGGCTTCCAGCTCCTCCTGTTTGTTGCTCACGCCGTGTGCACTGGTGCAGAAGCACTTCAGCTGGGCTGTTGGCTACGTCACCTTTTTAGAGGAACACACCTTAATTCCTTTGAGGTATTTCACTGGTATTTCCCTCTTGGCTCCTATTACCTCAGAAGCCCCTGGCTCCTCTCCGTAAGATTTGAGGCATGCTCCAGTGTACCCAGAACACTGCAGAGCAACAGGCTAAGGGCCCTTCCCAGCAGCCTGTCCCTCTAACCTTGGCATGTCATCCCATGGCTTGTCATGTCTGTGAAGGTAGCTAGGGCTGAATAAGGCTGCTGTAACGGAAAATGGTGTCCAGCACCCCTTCTGTCCCCTGCTTTTCTAATATAAAGGGTCCCAAACTTTTTGCAGTCGTTTGTACTGCCACATGCCCAGCCACCTCACCCTCAGCCCACAGCAGGCAGGTTCAATTCTCCCTGCAATCCGTTTCCATCGGCATTGCAGGCAGCAGGATGGAGAATAGCAATTCTTCCTCCCTAACCTGTCTGTTTGGGTACTGAATTAACGATCCTTTGATCTACACCCTGACACTAACTGACTTCACAGCCTAAGGCTTAAACTCGTATTTACTGCCCGTACCGGGATATGGAAGCAGTAATATTTCCTGACTTGCCTGGGTGGGATAATGGGGTGTTTGCAAACCACCTAGCAAGGGAAAGAAGTTAGTTTTTATTAGCAGATCGAATTTAACACAATTCATGACCATTTTAAGTTACTATTATCTTCAAGGAGAGGTTCCTGCAGCCCTTTACCTAGCATAGTATGGGCGACACACCTTCATTTGTAATTAGCTTGCTTACCCTTGCTTCCATTCCCTATGAAAAGGAATGCTCTGGTAAGAGCTAGAAACTTGTTGATTCACATTACTATGTAGCCTCTAGACCACAGAAACATCTCTCTGAAACAGTGGAAATCCCAGCACCTGAGCCATCGAGAAGCAGGCCAAAAAAACCCCTGGAAACATCAAAGACCAGACAAGGGAGCTTTCTGAGGAACTGGGCAGAGGAGGGAAGGCACAGCAGCACAGTCACCTGCAAAGCAAGCAGTAGTTCTGAAGCACCCTCAGTCCCGAGGCTGAGCAGCCCTTGTGCCCTGCCATTTATCCACCTGCTGCACACTGCTCCCACCCTCCTGCCCCTTCGGAAGAGGAAGCCGAGCCAAGAGGCAAAGCTGAGCACTGACCCAGGATGCAAAGCGGAATGCTTTGCTTTCCATCTCAGCATGTTGGAACATGCTGGAAAGTCAATGTACTTGTGGTTCTAGGGCTAGGGAGAATGCAAAACACGAGCCAGACATCCAGTGAGGCAAAGAGGCTCCTTCTCAGGAATTGTCATTTATACTTGGGGGCGGGGGGGGGGCAGGCACACAGAACAGATTTTGGTCCAAACCCCTCCTCCCTGACCCTTCCCATGGAAGCTGAACTCATCTGGCCCTGCTGAATGACATTCCCCAGACCACAGCCTGGAAACTGCCTTCATCTTCTTCTGCCTGTTGTCTAAACTGATGACATGCTCCTGAGGGCACGGTCATCTTCCTCAACTGTACAGCACCCAGCACAAAAGGATTGCGCCCTGAGCCTTTTAGGCGCTGCTGAGAGGCGAGGAATACAGAGCAATGTTTCCCAGCACATCACCTGCTCCTACCAGGAATGGGCACAGTGGTTCTGGGAGAGGTGGAGACAACTTGGAAAGCCACCTACATTCCACAAGAAGATCACCTGGCAGACCCCTCTTGGCCCTACCTCTTCACTGGGAGAGCACCTTTCTGAAGAAATAAGCAAGATCCCATCCTGGGAGTTTGGGAGGATCTCACCTCAGCACCTTCTGGGTCTAGACATCATCTCCACGGGCACATCATGGTCCTGCGGTCATCCCTTGGGATGCCTCCTTTCTTCTACCCTGGCTCGAGCTGCTGCACTTGAATAGATCCCACAAGAGAGATGTAGACCCTTAACTCCTGCTAATTTTGATGACAGTCAGGTATCCAGCAAGGAATTGTGTGCCTAATACACCTGAGGAGCTGTCTGCTCTTTGAGACAAGAGCTGTCTCTCAGGAGAAGAGCACTTAGCCCTTCCACCCATTTTTTCAAGACTGTTTACTCCCCAGGTGAGGGACTCACTGAAGCCTAAATAACAGCGAGCATAAATTTCAAACTCAGCAAGGATTTACACGTTCAGCACCACACACATACTTGTGAATTAAGGGGTTTATGAGCGGGTTAATCAAACCTGGGCAAGGTGGCGGCTGGCTTTGGGATCCTTGAAGATAAAAGGAAACTCAGCGTGAAATCAATTTCACAACCATTAGAAAAATAAAGTGTGAGAGAGAATGAAAGAGTGATTGAGCATGTTTGGGACTCTGTGCGTCTGTGCTCTAGCACTCTTTTAGGACAAAGCAAACAAAAAATCCTTCACAGGGTGCTCTGGTCCTAATAAAACATACACAACCACCTCCTGCGAGCAGAAAGCCCCTGTCTGCTGCTCCCAGAAGTGGATAACCAGGGAAACAAACTGCCCCTCCAAGCACCCGGTCCCCACCGCGAGCTGGAGGGACGGCCAGAGACCGGCACGCACTGCACGACCAGCAGGAACTCCTAGTGCGTCAAACAGCATCCTCTTGTATCTCATAAGGCCTCCTTTATCCCAAAGGATCCTGAAGCACTTTACGCTATTTATACACAGGAACCACTTCACTAGTCATTGAACTGAGGAGAGGGACAATAACCGCCTCTTTTCTCTCACTCAAAGCGCAGAAATCAGTGCCTGGCATGTGTTTGCAGAGAGCTCATAGCAGCGAGGGTTTGCCACAACCAGGAACAACAGTTCAGATTGGTCAGGGTTAGCCAACAGACACGACGAACTCTTCACTGCAGCCTATCAGTATTTTAAATTTTATTTTCCCAACTCTATTCACGGGCATTGTGGGTTTTTTTTTTGTTTGGGGTGGGTTGTTTTGGGGTGGTTGTTTTTTTTTTGGGGGGTGGGGGGGGGTGGGGGGGGTGTTTTTTTTTAAAGCAGGGCTTTGTCTGCACTGGAGAACTTACCAGTAGCATTAAACCACATTTCTCAACAAAACAATTTGTGCAGAATCAGCTTTCCGCCTGATCCCTTCCCATTCATTACCTTCCTATTCATTACATTCATTTTCTGCTCAGCTTTCAGAGGCAAAGCCACTGGGTCCTCAGTGTTTTCAGGGAGCACTCACAAAACCTCCCTGCCCTGTAGCCATGCCAGCGCTAGGACCAAGCCAACAAGCACTAAAAATCCTGGGAGGATAAAAATCCTCCCAGCCCCCACAAAGCCTATTCAGGCAATTCTGTACATGAATTCAAAGTGCTCTCCAAATAATGCAGTGATGACAACTATTTGCTCACTCCCTACAAATCGCTGGGATTTTACACTGTGGTTTGAGCTTAGGGCAAAGACTAACCTAAGAACACGTGCTATGCTGTAGCTAGCACAGAGTCACTCAAAATTTGGCTGCGGTCTCATTGCAGAGGTACTTTCAGTTTTAATTCCCTATCAGCTCTGCAGTGAGAAAGGTGACTAGCTAAAAGCCAGTGGATTTTCCACCTACCCACAGCAGCAGGTACGTATCCCATGGCAGGTCATCATCTTCACCTCACCGAGCTCATGAACGAATTGTGGGACTTTAAATCCCACTGTCAAAAATAAATGAAGCAGTTTTTGGAAGAGAGGGCAGGCAGCCAGTTTGCCACCATAGGGTACATTTCCAGCTTCTCAATGACACAATGTTTTATAATCTTACTGCCTGGAAGACCCTTTCCCTCCTCAAAGCACCCCAACAAAGAAAAAAAGATGTAACACGTTGTAATAGAAGCACAGACAGATCAAGCGACTCTCCCAGCAGAGAGAAGGGGTGGATTCGCTCTCCTTGCATCTCAGCATCCATCCTCCATCTGCTGAGCTATTCCATCCTCTGGAAAAGCACTGCAGAACATGAAGCTGTAAAACGCAAAGTTTTCAAGCTACTTGTTAGCACTGCCCTGCCTGTGCCTGAGACACATGACTGCAGACAGCACAAAGCAAGAAGCGCATAAAAAGCTGGCAGCAGCTTTAGCTTTTGCACAAAACCTGTTTTGCTTTGAGTAGGCTCTTCCTGTTCGAAGTTTCAGCAGTGTAAACAAACAAAACAAAAACCTCTGGAGTCAGCTCACAGATATCTCCCAGGCAGCTCATCTGTTTCAACTCCACAAAGATCGTAGTAACTGAGAAGGGATCTGACAGTGGAAACTACAGTTAACGGTCTTACTGCTTCACCCATGTTGCTGATTAGCTCAGGACCGGTGCCAGGCATGCCAGAGAAAACCTCTCAGCATGTCAGCGACGGAGCAGGTACCTGCGGTCCTAGGAACAGGGCAACCCACTCCTGCAGCGTCCCAGCGCATCAACAGAAAAGGGAGCATCATGCAGCCACAGAACAGGGCGACAGCAGCTTTCACCTCAGCATGGCAGCTGCAGAGATACCTGTGACATCTTTAGGAGCCTCCCTCCCTACCTAGGGCAGCCACCTCATGCGGGAACACGCTCGCACCTGTAATTACCCACTTCGCTAGCAGCAGCACCAGGAATGGCCAAGAAGTCTCTTCTGCCCATAGGTCCTCATATATCCATGATGTCTGCGTCGCCGAGGCTGTTTTGGAGCGATCATTGAATGCTTTAAGGAGTTACATTCCTCTCCAGAGCTAAAAACATTTTACTAGAGTCAGATCAAATATCAAGCACAGTCAAGGGCAAATTAAATGACATTTCATTTCCCAGAGCTGTAAGTCCAAGTCCATAGGAGCTGCCTCTCTCCTGTTGCTATAGGAGCGATGCAGGAAACAATGCTCAATCCACGCTGCTTAAGGCTGCCTTGAAAAGGACCATTCTTCCAGTAAATTAAACAACCCCCAGCCAAAAATAAAACATTCCTCCCCCTTCCGCCTTGCTCTTGTGTAGCAGGTTTTAATGACTCCACCAAACCCATTTACGCAGCTGTTTTTAGACCAGCCTGCAAACTTGACAGGGAGGCACCAGCAGGAGAATAAATAACTGGGAGGCAAGGGCTGTCCTCCAGGAAATTACTTGCTGGCCCTTCGCCAAGGCTAGGGGCAGGGGAAAAAGATAAAAAGAAGTCCCTGACCCCAGAGCACATGCCAACCAGTTCTAAAGAAACCTCCCAGCCGCAAGCCCTGATCAACCACTTCCCTGAAACACCTTGCTCCACCAGCCCGTACGCAGACCTGCAGGCAGAGGCACCAGGAGTTGGGCTTGCTCAGGACCTCTCCGCCACTTCAAATACAGGCACAGGCAAAGGGCAGCTCTCCACCAAGGGTACAGAGCTATCACCACTGCAAAACTTGGGCCAGTCTGTCTCAGCGTATCATCCGTTTCATTTTGAGCTGGCAGGAATAAGTAACTGGGAAAGGGTTCCTCTAACAGCTGCCAGCACAAAACAGCTGGACTTCAAACGAAGCTGGGAAATCCTACCTGGGATTTCTCCACCACCCCACCCCCAGGTTACCCCTGCCCTATATGAACAAACTTCATGAAATGAAAGCCTAAAAGGAGTTTGAAACTTAATCCTCCCCATCCCCCCACCTTGTAGGTCAATTTTCAAGTCAAGAGGGAGCATATAATCTCATCTGATCTCCTGTTATTTTAAAGGTTAAAATTTTAAAGGCTAAAAGGAGTCTCTGCAACTCTGGGACACCCTGGATTAACCCTCAAATACCAGGAAGCCTCAGGAAGACTTTAAGAGATGGGAGAAACCACATACTTTGTCCCTTGGGAGCCTCTCCAAATGCTACTAGCACATACTCAGAATTCAGACTAATTCGCTGAGCTCAGCAGAAAGCACATTTGCCCCTGCACATTAAGAGACAGGAACACAGCAAACATCCAGCGTTGGGCAGGCTTATCATCTGTCTCTCTGTGTGCCCCATGCCATTAGTGAGCAGCAGGAGAAAAGCAGTCCACAGCATTGTCCGCTTGTAGGTTAAGACACTCAGTAAGTCCTTAAACATTAAAAGCAAAAAAATATTCAGAGAGAATCCAGGAACACCACAGCCAAAAGTTTCTGAAGAAGCTGAGGAACTACCTTCATTTTGGCCCAAGTTTCAGTCAGTACTTAAATACCCGCTGTGAAAATGAGGGCACTCTAGGATATCAAGGGAACCTGGAAACCAAAACCCACTTCTTGCTTCTGAAGAATTTAGATAAAACTCTAAAATTCATTCTGGAAATAATCAGGGCAATTCTGAGACAGAAAATAATCCTCCTATTACTGACCTCAGATGAAAGGGTGTTTCAGCACTGACCACCCTCCTGCCTCTCAGATGTTCCTCACTGCAGTGGTGCATGTGCAGGCAGCAGCACCTGACTTGATAACCACTAACCACATGTACAGACACAGGAGAACAAAAAAAGACTATTTGGTCAGGGTGACAGAGGGAGAGGGCACCTGGACTGGCCCGACATGATTATCAATGTCAAAAACTGGGAGGATACTGCTGATGTGCAGCAGTTATGCCCTTCATACACAGGCAAGCCGGGTTCCCACTTACACGCTGTAAATATACCACTGATAAGAATTACATTGATATAGCTGCACTGATTCAATTTGGATATTTCACTGCTCTCTAAATTGGCTTGCTCCTCCCTTCTTTTTTTTCTGAGAACTTGTTAAAATTCTGGATGAAGTCACAAACAATAAACTCCCTTTTTTCCTGCAAGGGGTTTTCTTCCACATAGAGACAGATGCAGCCAAAGCAAAGCTCGTTAAATCAGTGAAAGCTGAGTTTTTCCCCCTGCAACTGTGTCTGCTTTTCCTGCTCCCAACTTTCTGTCAGCACACCTGGGAGCCAGGATCCACGCTTCCCCAGTGCCTGACCAGCTCTGAGGGTAAATAAATGGTCTGGTGAAGTCAGCCACCGGGATTTTTCTCCTGCTGTAAGCACAATGGTTTCAGTTCCCTTCCCTCCTGTCTGGGGCCACATTGCACACACTGGAGGTAAGCCCTGGGCAGCGCACAATGGACAGAGCAGCTTTTGTTAGTCTGCAGAGCCCATCTGCGAGGCTGAGCACAGCCTCATTCCCCATGTACAGCACAGGAGCTCGGCGCAAAGCCTGTACTATTTCCCCACTCAAGATGAGGAAAAAACCAGCAAACTGGGACTCAGAGGCACGGAAACCAGCCCGCCACTTCCCCCTCCCCAAATATAGACACAGGTCCTCCCAATAATGGGAAATTTATCCCTCCAAAACAACTCTGACTGGGCAAGGTAAATTGGAGCCCACATCAAACCCCCCACCTCACCTCTGGCAGACCCCACCCAAGCCCAGGCTCGCAGTGACGATGGAAGAGGGCCACCCCTCACAGCCGGGGGGACCTGCCGCTGCCAACAGGAGCTCGCAGGCAGCTCAACTAGTCAGCCAGCTGTAGTTCCGCATGGGACTGGACTCATCCCTTCTATGCTACAACAGCCGAACCCCCAAGCACAAAGCCCAACACTTTCCCATGGGCACGGCCCTTGATCCCAGCACTCGCCACACACAGCTGAGACCCCTCCTTGCTCCAGCGCTGGCCGCTCCAAGGCAGTGCTTGCCACACACGTGTCCCCGTGCCCGGCTTGCCCGCTCGCCGTACACTGCCGTGACTGCACACGCAGCTGCCCACCGCCTCCCTGGGAGCTCTGCAGGCAGCTCACAGCGACCGTGGAGAAAAACAAGTCACCTCTGTTTCCAGGGCACTGCGTGGGGGAAATGTGGGATATGAATTCCTCCCTTCTGGATTCCACTAAAGCTAGGAAGAAAAACTGACATTCACAAGCCATGACTCACTCCTGCCCTGTCCAGCACACCAGAAGTCCCACTCACTGGCTGACATGCCAGAAATGGCATCTGCCAACTGGCTCACTCTATAAATTTGACCAAAACAGTCCTATCCCCTTATTTTCTTTATTGTATTTGTTGCAGCGTGGTGGTCACTGAGGATCAGAGCACTCCCTGAAAACAACCACACGGGCATCGTGGCTGTTGCTCTGGCAGATAACAGGTTAGCAAGGCTCAGAACATGATCCACTTCACACAAAACAAAAACCTCTTCCCCAGAAATTCCCACCTCAGACCACATTTGGTCCCCTTTTTAATTGGATCTCATTAGTGAAGAGGTCAAAGAATCCACTGATCATACTCCAGCTACGCTGGTAAGTCATACACTTGTATTACAGAGCTGCCGAGGATGCCTCCACTGACCTCCACAGAGCACAATTCCTGACTGCCCCTGCTTCTCCCGCTAGACCAGTATCCTGCCACCACCAGCAGCTACTCATGATTGTACCCCTCCACAGAGGAGCTGACTACGCTTTCAGTCCCGCGCTGAGCCTACCGCACTTCTGCCAGAAACGGAGTTGCCGAGCTGCACAGCGTTTCCCAGCTCAGACTGGAGAGCCGTAACCCCCCGACCAGCAAAGGGAACTCGGGTTAGAAACACGGACCAAGCTGATTACACACAAACGCAGCCCAGGCTGCCGAACACACCTCTTTCTTTGCCATGCAATGCCAGGAGTGCAAAATGGTAACTATCCTCCTGCTCATTCTGCCAAGAGTCTTATTACTGTGCAGCAGCCAGGATGCAGGACCAACAGGACTGACTGAATTCATTCCCTGGGATGCCAGGCTGCTGAGATCACACGGCAGGCAGGGTGAGAGAGATGCTCAGCAGCAACGCTGCTCTTACAGTGCTAATCCTTGCCAGGAGGGGCTGGCAGCAAACAGGACCTGTGCCATGAGGAAGGATGGTATGAGGTGCTCTCCGCAGAACTGACAAAACACCTCCTCCCCATGCCCCAGCCCTGCCGTTCCTCATTTCTCCCTCCACACCCTGGCTGCAGGCATGAGGTAGCAGGGAAAAGCACGTTTCTCACAGGTTGGGAAGATGGTCACCACCCTGGGGGAAAGCTCTGCCAAAATGCATGTGCAAAAATGAAGGGGAAAATGGGACGATTTTACAAACAGTGCCACTGTTCATCCCATTTTGGCTTTGCTGTGGCCAAAGGAAAATCATGTTCAGGGTCTGAAAGGCAGGATGAGCAAGTGAGATGGACTGAGACCTGGTCTTCACCTTCAGTACCTTGAAGGTTTTCAAACAACCACAGAGACTTAAGGTTTCTGTTCCTCACAGCCAGGGAAGCTGAGATGAGCTGTGACTTCCAGGAGTCACCCTCCCTCAGGCTTTCCATCACCTCAGCAGTCGGTGCGCACCCACAGGGAGAGCTGGAGATAGCCCAGTGTGGAGCCCTGGAGAGAGGAGAGGTGGGGAGCAGGAGAGCATCTTCTCAGGAGGTTTCAAGAGCAAGACTGATGAGGCCACTGGGGATAGCAGCAGTAGACTGGGACATCAAAAAGCCAAGCTCCCCCTTTTTGTTTTTCAGAGTCAGTGTACTTACCTTTTATTTTTCTAAGCTTCTGACTTAAACAGGAGGCACAAGAAAAACAAGAAAACAAGAAAAACAAGGCACAAGGAAAGTGACAGCATGATTGCTTTATAGGTGACCGACCAAACCAGCTGGAAACATCAGGCAGGACGGTCTGCCACATACAAGCATTTACAGCGACAGAGAAGTTACATGTAAAATACATGTAAACACATATTTTCCTCCTATGCATAACAAGTAACCCGACACACTCCTTAGAGCAGAAGCCAAACTCTGTAGAAGCAATAAGTAAATTTACCTGTGCGACGACTCAACTAGAGGAGACATAGCTCATCAGTCAGCTGCTGCAGGGCTGTCTCACGAGCAAGAGAGTTGTTGCCTGGTCTGTGTATGTGCAATGGGAACAGCTAGAGTTGTGCTACAACTTTTATTAGCTGGGAATAATCTAATACGCCTGCTGGAAACTTCCGAACAGGGATAGATAGCACTCCATCAGCCACTCCCACCTAGCATTTTTGCTTGATAAGGGAATACAAGCAGCTTTCTTCCAACCCCTTGCTGAAGAATCTCACACCCATCAACATTAGGAAGCTGCACCAAAAATACCCTTCACAGAGCCAAGATTTTGGCTGTATGTGCCTCACTGTACTTGAAGAGAAGCCTCAGAGTCCTGCCCACTTCCAAACTGGCATAAGACTTGCCTTCTGCACAAGCAGGCTGGGAAGCTAAAGCACTGGGGAAAAATCTTCTTGGGTGGGTATTCCCTGCTTACTCAGAAGACAGTTTTTGTCTTAGATCCAAGAGGAGAGCCCCAGCCCCAGCTGGGCTGTCAAAGTTCCTCGTACTTGGTGCTCTGCTCTCTGCACTAAGAACAAACCCCCTTTAACACGCCTGCCTTGAGACAGGACAAAGAAAACGTGACTGTTAAGCTCCCACAAAACATACTGCAGGACAGACTAACCACCTTGGACTCCCGAGTAAAATGAGATGTCGCAAGAGTGACATTAGCTCAAGCACATAGAAAAGGTGTGTTCTTATTGTTTACTGGAGTCAACATACAGCAGGGACTGCCCAGATTTTTACCAGGCAACTGGGGAAGTCTTTCTCCTCCACTGCAGAAGAACTCCACCAAGAAAGCAAGCCATTACTGAGAGAGAGCCACAGGCCAATCAATATATGCACCAGTGTGGAATAAACCATGCTTTTTGCAGAAACACAGCATATGGACAGAAAGGCATGCAGGTCAGGAACCCAAGGACATCATCAGGAAACTACAGAACAACGACATGATTTCAGGATAGTTACATGGAGGAGCTCAAAAGCGGCCGACTCCTCTGACGCATGACCGAAGCTTTCAGCCAGGACATCCAACTCCAAGTACTGGCACCTAAGAGCAACCGTAGCAAACCAGAGCCTAGACCCACCTTTGCAAACCAGCACCACGCTTTTGGTGGGGACCTGTCACCAGATGCCTCAAGTAAAGCGTAAGTGACGCTGCCCCAGACATTACCCAGCTTCCAACAATTTGCAGATTGGGAACTGCCTGCCCCAGGCACACAAAGCCCTTCAGAGAATCTGAATACGCCGGATACTTCTGCATCAGCTTTTCTAATTTCTGCTGAGCTCAACAACAGCTCAGAAGAGGCAGGTGCTCTGCTCCCTCCACCACAGGCTGTCACCTTTGGTAGCAGCAACTTGCACAGGAGGACTGCGATGGACCATTGCCTGACTGATGACATGCCCAGGGCTCTTCAGCCTCAGCACCACCAGGAGGTAGATATCCCCTCACACCAAAAGCTTCCCTAAGAACCCAGGCAGCGGCCTCGCAGATGGTGAAGGAAACGCGTTTTGGCAACAGGGACTTGTTTCAAAACTGTTCCAACAAAAGGCCACCGCTGGGCATGACCTCTGATGGGTGATGCCATTTTAATAAAAGCTTGTTTGAGCGGACACTACGTGAAATCTCAGAGCAAGCCAGCAAGCACTGCAGAGGGACAAAGGAAGCAAAGCACGTAGTTTAAGGGATGCTACAGAGCAGCCTGAAATAAAGGCTGAAATTCATTGCTCAAATTCAACAGGATACTGCACCAGGTTGGTTACAAAAGCCCTCCGGAAGAGTTGGGGCTTTTTAAATTTACAGCATTTATGTCCTCCACGGGCTGACACAGAGCAAAGGCCGGCGGGACAGGCTCATCATGGCAAGCAGCGCTGCCGCACAGTAACCCATGGCCATCACCTTCCCACCTGATCCGGCTTCCAGAAAATGAAGGAAGCGGCACACCGCCTGGGTCTGGTGGGATTCTGTGGCGAAGAAGGGCTGGCCCTTCCCCTCCCCCGCCTCCGCGGGCCCTACAAGCCCACCTGGGAGGCCAGGCCTTCCTCCTACACCGGGGAGACGGGCCAGGACCAAAGGCAGCGGGAGATAAACACCGTGACAGGAGGTCAGGGCAGCGCGGGGAGCAGCGTCCCACGGCGCGGGCCGGGCAGGGCTGCTGACACACACACGCACACATAGACACGCACACGCACCCGCAACAGGTTAAAACACTGATTTAACAAAACAAACCGCCGAAGCCAAGCGCGGTGACGCCGCCCGGGACCGCTGAGGAGCCGCAACGCCGAGGGGGCGGCCGCTCCCGCCGCCTGAGAGCCCGGCGGCTGAGCCCGGAGCCCGGCCCCGCGGCAGCGCCTGGCCTCCCCCGGGGCTGCCGCCCGCAGCCCCCGCCGCCCCCCGCCCTCCCCGCCCGGCCGCCCGCGGCCCCTTCCCCCCCGGCCGCCGCCATGCCGGGCAGCGCCGCTCCCGCCTCACCCTCCGCAGAGCCGCGGCGGACCGGAGCGCGCGGCGCGCCTCACGCTGTGGGGGGCAGGGCAGGGCCGGGCCGGGCCGGGCCGCGGCGGGGCGGGGCGGGGCGGGGCCTCCCCGCGTTCCCCGGGCCCTGAGGCACGGCACGGCACCTGGGGCCGCCGCTCGCCACGGGCCGCCCCGGGGCTGCGGGCACCGCGCCGGCCTCCCCAGTGCCGCAGCGGGCCCGAGCTGGGGGTGCTGCTCTCCGTAATGGAGGCGCCGGAGCTTTCCGCCCGGTACGGTAGGACACCCGACGGGCGCAGGGCCCGGCCTGCCGTTACCTCAGCCCGGCCGCGGGGCGCGCAGGGACCAGGCCGCGGCGGGACCCGCGTTTCCTCCGCCGCAGCGCTCGGCCCAGCCGCCCCCTCCGCCCCCGCGCCGGCCTGCAGCGGGCACGGCAGCCCGTGGGGCCAGCCCGAGCCGAGCCCCGCAGGGCCCAGCGCTCAGCGGGGCCGCACGGCGCCCTTACAGCCGTCGCACCGCTCGCAGAGCGGGTGGCAGAGGAGGACGCCGCGGGGTCCCGGCATGGCTGGGGAAGCGCCTCACAGGCCGCGCCGCAGCAGCAGAGCGTCGAGCAGCAGCGCTGGGTGCGGGCATGGCGCCGAGCTGCTCGGGGTGCGCGTTACTTGCACATTGTAGCACATTACACTCGTTTTCAGTCGCGCACAGGACTGGTTGCATGTCACTCGCTTCCAATGCAAACCAGCACGCACCCTCAGACAGCACCACTGAAGCTTCTACTAACTCCGCACACTCCCCAGCGGGGTTTGCCCGCTCTCGGGGGCTATCTGAGTCGGAGGCCGCAATGTCCCACTACCACAATTACCTTTGTCCTTCTTTCAACGAATTCTCTGCAAGTCGCAGCATTTTACCAGCTCATCTCTTGCAGCCAGAGCTTCCTCACTTGAAGACTTCCTTCTGCACAATTTAGATAATGGCGTTCTTTTCCCCATCCGTTCTTTGTTCCCCATCCTCCTGGGGCTTCATTCGTCACTTTACAAGAGTCAGTTTGCCCTACGCCTTGTGCACAGATTTGTTTAACATATATTTATTTAACGTATAGCTAAGCACTATAATCAGCTTGGTAATTCAGGAGTTCAGAGAACAGCGAGGCCAGCAAACGGGCACAATTAGGCACAAGTACTGCCTGTGCTTGGCAAGGCCTGCAGGTAAAGGTGAGACACACAGGACACCCAGCGTCCCACCCCTCAGCTTATTACTGGAGTAACGTATGTTTACTGGAGATACATGTTTACCTTGAAAAAAACCCTAATTTTCCCCAGGTCAGGTCTCCTGCAGACTAGTCATTTAGGCAGCAGCGCACAGCTCTGCTTGTGTTTGTGGGATCGGGCCCTTATTACACCGCATGGTTTGATAGGCGTGTGAAACATGCCTCGCAGGCCTGAAGAGTTCGGAGCTGGATTGTTGTAGCTGCGCCAACTGAAATTGCTGTGTGACTCATAAACAGCCAGCTAAGTAACAGCAGACTGATGACTGACGGCGGCTCAAGGAGCTAACGAAGCTCTGAGCTGCAGGGCTGTGCATCTCTTGGCACGGGGCAGGAGATTTCCACCATGAGCGTTTAAAGGTATATAGCCTGAGCTATGAGATACGGTTATACTTGGAGCTTAAGTATTTGGCCAATATATACGGACTAAGCAATGAACAAGTGAAAGGAACATAAAGAGACACAAACAGAAGGTGTCAGGGCAGAAAATAATGTGTGTGGGACTCCATAATCGCCATAACAGGAACTGATTAAATGTGTATAAACTGAAACTGTCCCTTGGAATTCAGGCTGCTGGGGTCAAAAAGGTAGAGGAAAACAGCATTCCAAACCATTGCGATCCCTGCATTTGTTCTGTGGGAAAGCTTTGAACTTAACACTGTGGCTTAATGTGCTCTCTTTAGCTCTGTTCTGGCTTTTCAATGAGAGGCTGTCAGGGTAATCCTGTTGTGCTTATCCCTGGCATATCAACATGAAAGAGACCAAGTCGAAGGCAAGGCAGAGCGGCGTCCCTTTGCCTGCCTGCAGAGCTTTGTGGGACCACGGCTGCTTATCACAGCAGCTGTTTTTTTCACCTTTGCCCCTAGATCTGATTGTATACACAGCTGCACCGCTGCATGTGCCAGGATAAGGCTTCTCAAGCTATAAGAAAAGTGCCTTCTTGTGATAAAGATTCCAAAATCTCTTACACAGATAATGTACAAAAAGTCACCTGTCCCCTCAGAGACTGCAGCCAATACAGGGCAGGAATAAGCCCCCAGGCAGAGTCTATTTTGCCTCCTCCTTCATCTCATGCCACCTCAGGACATCCCCGTTGTTTGCTTGTTTATTTACACTGTGGTTTCCAGCAGTCACTTGTGAAGAGTGGCTGCTCCCAGGGCTTCCATTCATTTAGAGGCAGGAGAGAATCTGACAAAAACAGGGGGGGATGTAGTACAATTAGGATTTTTGGTCTAACTTGGATCTGGTATCAGACACGTTTAAAAACTAACAACGTGCCCTTCTAGACTGTATATGTCTGGGTCTTCCAACAGGACATTTAAATATTGTGCAGAGCGACAACAAAAGAACATCCAGTAATAAAACCTGCCCTGGTGCTGACTGTTGTCCAAGTGCAACCTGCTCAAACGCCATGCCGCTTTGTCACGGCTGAAACAAAAGTCCACCCTGTTCCTGCTAAAAAAAGACGTTACAATGAGCTACTTGTGCGGTATCAACTTATAGCAGGGGAAATGAGTAATAATTCCTTTTGTCAAAGCTGCAGAGAGATTAGTTCAGTAATGCACAAGCATGCAGCTGGAGCCATGCCAGGGCACAAGGATTAAAAGCAACCAAACTCTTAACTCTAGTGAAAAATATGCATGGCAAATTGTTAAAACAAATGTTTGGTTCTACAAATACAGGTACAAGGTGAGAACTTGCCCTCTCTGAAAGCACTGCACTCCCCCCAGACACTGGAGAAGCATCTCCCCTTTTTCGCCTCCCTGCTCTTCCTTCCCTGATCACCTGGATTCTGGCTGCTTGAAAGAGGTAAAAAAATAAGACTGGAGAGGAATTTTACTCCTGTGCTGCCTCTAAGACATGGGTTCCCGAACAACTCTCTCCCAGCTTACAAACCTCCCATGTGTACCACCATGACAGACAGGCTTCTCGGCACCTCCTGAGCAGCGAGAAGGGGAGGTCGTGCTACAATCGGCGACTGAAAAAAGAAGGCTGAATCTTCTGCAGTGCCTGAAAAAAAAAAAATATCTCAACACAGCCATTTGTAAGACAGCGTTTCTTTATTGCCTGTACTCTGCTTGCACACTAAGAAAACATGCTTAAGGCTGTACATAAAAAAAACAACACGTGGTAGTTCTTGCTGTTGCAATATGACAGCGCTGATAAAGGCAATACATAGACCGGCCCAAATTTGTGTCAGCTGTATTTTACACCTTTGTCTCTGCACACGGCATGGGAGGTGCATGTTCAGACCACCACAGCAGAGCGGCTACTGCTCTCTTCCTTCTGCAGCAACTTCCCAAGTCCTGCTGCTGCAGGTACGTAACCATGAGCATTTCTGACGTGCCCCAACCAAAGATGCCAGTTCTTCGTCAGCACCACTCCGTATTAACGTGCCGCTGGAGCATGATGCAGAGGAACCACTGACAGCAGCTCCCCCAGCTCAGGTGGTGGGCTTGCCCTGTGCAGCAGGGGTCAACGCCTGTGCTCCTTCACACCCACCCTGGCTAGAAAGGCGGAAAGCCACATCTGTGTTCAGGTTACAGGTGCTTTCTGAAAAGAGAGAGGATTTCCCTTCCCAAACATCACTCTTGCGAGCACAGGCAGTTCCACTGGCAGCGCTGCTGGGGTTACTGCTGGCTCCACACCAGCTGCCCCGCTTCCTTCTGGACCTCTTTAACTTTCTGATTCCCAGTCTCTGGAAGGCGTTACTGCAGTTAAACACAGCGTAAACCACAGCCAGCCAGCAGTAAGGACCGAGCAGGGCTTGCTGCTTTTAGCTATTCCTTTTAGTCAGGAATCCTGCTCTTCCAGAGGAATACTCCTGATAGGAAAGAGGAAGTTACAGGCACGGGGAGGAACCATGGAAATTTTGTGTAACGCTGATGGGCTGTAGGTGACTCAGAGCAGTTTTCCTGCATGCGAGATTCCCAGAGACATTGGTGGAGTAAGCAGCTATTGAGAGTAACTGCCTTATCCCAAGAGAGGAAAGACAGTGGATAAACACAGACCTTCCCTCTCCTGCTGAGGGGGGCTGCGACACGGCTGCAGCATCACATCACGCGCCTAGAATGTCAAAGTCACATACAGAAACAGGCTCAACGACAAAAGGGAACAGGGCATCACAAAAAAAGCTCACTTAGTCCCACAAGGCTTTAAGAGCAACCGAGCTACAACACAGCAAGCATGCCAGCGCAGAGAGTGCATGGTGCGCAGGCACGGCAGCAGCTGTGCTGAGAGGCAGCTTCAGGCATCAGTTCCACCGCAGCCCACGCCTCTCCTTGCCCTGCCATGCCCCCCCACTCAGTGCCAAGGAGGCCCCTTCCCGATGGGAACAGGTTCAGTCCTGCTCTTCCTCAGGCCCTTCCTTGGCCCAGCGAGGTTACTGCACAAGGTCACCGCAAGAGAGAACACCTTGCTCCACACCTTTCGCACCCGCAGCTGCCCTGTGCTTCCAGCCCACTGGAAAGCACCGCGGTCGGGCTAGCGGGGTGGGATCTTCCAGTACTGCAGGTGCTTCCTCCTAGTTGCTGGAGATTTTTCAGGAAATAAGGGAATGGGAGGAAACAGGCAGTGTTCAGCCTTAAAACAGGCTATAATACAACCCCCTAGTACGTACAGCACAGCTCCTGCAAGGGGTCATGAATCAGCAGCACATGCCAGCGCCCGTGAGTCCCTGGGCAACTGCTCTGTGTTCTGTAAACAGTAAGCGAGGGACAGTGACAAGGTCCATTAGGGTAACAAAGGGAAAAAAATGTCAGGATGACTCATTTTATCCATACATATTATTATCCACATAGGGAATGAGTAAACTACAATTTTGGTAAGTCAAAACAAATTTCACAGTAAATACAGGGCCTGATCCAGATCTTAATTTCACAGTAAATACAGGGCCTGATCCAGATCTTACAGGAACTGCTGGAGGTTTTCCTGCTTACCACAAGAGCAGGCTTTCCGCGGGGCTCTGCTCTTACGGAACCAAGAGATGCTGCGCTTTGAGATGGAGGGATCGCTACCTAGAGCTAGCCCCAATTTAAAATTACCTCTTACACTACAATTATATTTAACACAGCACCCACTGCGTCCTCTGCTCTCTGCTGCTTGGCCACTTCTTTGCCAGAAAAAGAAGGAACAAGACTTCATCCTTTCACAGGGGAGCAAACTCTCCGGATGGAAGGCTCAGTTCGTGCTATTAGCCAAGACCAGCCAAATTTCCCCCAGGAAACAGAGGCCTTCGGAGACCAGGGCTGTGTGCCAAGCTGGAAATGGAACAGGGCAGATCATATGCACAATTTGGCCTGATTTAGTGGCTTGAAATTCCCAGATCGGGAAAAGCTTCAGCTTCCCCAAGTCTCTGCCGAGCTGACACCATCAGATTTGGCTTGCTTGAAAGGAACCCCAGCTTCACGGAACAGTGTTGGTACACGTCTCTTGTTGACACGTTGGTGTGCCTTAGGTGCAGCACCCTTTCCTCCTGCTGATATCTTCCAGCTGCAGGGCATTCTCCCTCTGCCTGTCTTCTTGTGCTGTCAGCAACCTGGAACAAGCAGCACAGAACAAGAACACAACCCCATTACTGAGATCTTCCTGCTGAGGCATTTGGCTCTGCCCTTTGCTCCCCATCAGCCGGGGACATTTAGAATTGTAAAAAACATCCAGCCCAAAGACCAGGCTTCTCTGGAAGAGACAGGTCTGTAACTAGATAAACCACACACAGAAAACAAGCGTGAATTTCCAGGGAACAGGGAAAGAGACTGGACAGATACAAGCGGGGACAGCATGGCTTAGTAGTCAGAGCACCAGACCGGGGTGCGAGTGGTCTGTGCCTTATTCTCAAAGTCCCACACCGATGGCAGAATCCCGGGCTGTTTGCTTCACCTGTCTCGGCCATCTCAGGCAGCAGCATGGTGATAAAGCACGCTGAAGGCATATGCTGTGGAAGTTGTGATTTACCTAGCTGTAAGTAAATCATCTCAGTTAATGAACAGCTAGGTCCTGCTGTGAATTTAACAGAGATGTTGCAGCAGGAAGTGAAGGGATAGAAGGGATAGAAGAAAACAAAAGGATACTTTTTCTTGCAAGATTTCAAAGACATTTTTTAAAACCACTTGCTTTTTTAAAAACTTAAAATCTTAGAGCAAACGTCCTTAATCCTTACAAAGTGTCTTATCGCCCTTTAAAAATACTGCCACCAAAATATCACATTCTCTATAATGCTTAATAAGATAAGGAAGAAAAAAAAAAACAACTGTAGAGATGCATGCAGACTTCAAAGTGAAAATTCCAACTTAAAATCAGGGATAGTGCACAAGGTTTTTGTGATGAAATATTCAAATTAAACTCCTAATCTTGCAACAGGCAGCTCTGCCAGGTGAAGCTTTGCACGCAATAACACCCAGTCTACACTTGTTGCTCTCCAGGCACAGAAGACAAGGACCTAGACTCTGGGGAAGAGCGTATTGCTCCAGGTCTTTTTTGTGACATGGCAGAAAGCCAGCCTCTGACAACCCCCTCTTCCTGCCCATTCCCCAGAAGAGCCCACACCAGCTACCCACAGCTGGGGAAATACCCCGGAGCAACGGCTCTTGTCCACTGACCTGGCCATGTGCAGCATGGGCTCCATGATGTTATAGCCAGTCATCGCGCTGCACTCGTAGAAGACAGCCTTGTACTCCTGCCAGAGAACACAGCAAGCACCCACGTTGGCTGCCAGCTCTCCCTCACCATTCACCCACACCCTGCGAGCTGGCCCACCCTCACCACCGGGAACTTTGCCATAAGCAGCTGGGGCCAGAAGGGTGGCTGTTGCCACCCTGCTGGGGCGCACACCCTGCTCACCAACCCCGTGAAGGGAGATGCTTGTTCAGCACCGGGGGCCCAGCCAGTGTCGACAAGGGAACACCCGGGGAGTTATCTGGGAAGAGAGGGTATCTGCCCAGGGTGCTTGGATTCCCTTACCTTTGTCTTGCGGAGTCCGGAAGATGGGGAACACCTCTGAAGCCCTGCCTCCCCCGACCCAGGGGCCAAGGTACCGGTGGGCACGCAGAGAGAGGGAGTGAGGAAGGAGGCAGGACGATTTTGCAGAGCATGCATTAGAGGAGTCCTCAAATGGGAAGACAGCCATGCATGCTCCCCTCAGAAAGACTGAGCACCACTGTAAGGAGGCATCAAGCCTCCAGAGAAATACATGAGCATGCCTCAAGGGCCATGCCCATCGCCACCTCATCCTCTCTGTACCAGAAGGGCCTCGGTACATGTTTACATTGGAGAAACAGGGGGTGGGAGGGGAGAGGGAAGGTACCATACTGGGAAATGGCTCCAAGAAGGGCTTCCTGCCAGCCAGGCTGCCCTGCTCACAGCTGGAGGGAGGCTGCAGGGCAAGCTGAGCAACAGAGCACAGAGTCACACCTTTGCCAGCCTTTCTCCTTCCGCCTTGGGCACATTCCGGGTCTCCCTCTGCGCAGCATCCATTTTATTTCCAAGCAGAAAGACCACAGCCCCATCCTCGATACCTTCCTGCAAAAGAAACAGATTAAAGCACCCTAGAGACTCAGTTGAGGGAGGGAAATACCTTGGAGCAGATCCTGTTCCAGCTCATGCAAACAAGACCTTCAGTGGCAGCAGGATCAGGCCCTTTAGCTCATTAAAGGGCCATTCCTCAAATAGCCCCAGGGATTTGTGGAAGGAAGCTCAGACTATGGGAGTGCATTTCAAATGTTTGGTATGTACAGCTGGGATGCTGAGAGAGGGGAGACAGAACATAAGTTCCTCTCTGGGAAACAAGAAGCCTAAAGAAAACCAGTTTGCTCCATAGGCTGTTGGGAATTTAAGTTCAGGCAGGGCTTCTTGTTAAGTTCAGTCATTGTGTGTATGTGCCGTACTGTTTGTCTGATGTGCTGTCCTAAACTCAAGGATCCCTTGCTGAAAATCCACTGGCCAAGCAAGCTGAGCAACTTTCAACTCTTGCGTAAGGTCTCTGTAGAAGCCATTATTCCCAGACAATTCCCAGAGCCCATCACCTATGGTAAAACTCCCGCTAGATCCACTGGCTTACTAGAACATCACCAGAGTAAGGATTGCAGAACTGTGTTCAAAGTTATTTCCAAACTTGACTGCCCTGGATGACTTACAGTACCTGAACAGCTTCAAAGCAAAATAAATACTATGACAGCAAAAAGGAAAAGACGACAGATTATTAAAAGTTACAGATTTCGGGTGCTTTGATTTTCTGTGTGTTCAGTTTAACCTTCCTGAAAGAAGCCTGATTTTCAGAGGCTGATTAATTTTGAAAATCTTAACCTTTGATCTTTTAGAGTCCAAAGAAACAGCCACGTCTTCTGGGTCTTTTTGCCCGCAACAGGCATGTGGAAGTTAATAATATTAGAAGCCTCCAAACTGCACTTACTCATTTCACTTAGATCTTGGTTGTTGAGACTCAGCACAATCAAAACAAAACCACCCTTGATAATTTCCTTTTGGCTCTGAGTCACCTACACACAACTTAGTTAAATTACACAGACAGGTATTTCTGTCTCCCCAAGCAGATACAAGCCACAGATGAGTGCTTCTAGTGAGAGTTTGGAAATAAAAAGCAGGGGGGCAGACTACACTATTAATGCACCGTCACCAAATGTAATGGAAAAGAAAAAACCAAACCAACAGTTAAAGTTGAAGCAAAGGATGCGGGGGAAAAAAGCTATTACTAGGATTTCAGTCTCCTCTAGAAATCTCAAAGCAGAGTCAGGATGTGATTGCGCGCAGTGCTGGGCATGCATGCTGCAAAGCTGAGCCTAAGCACACCCGCACCACCTCCCTTCCCTGTGCGTGGGCTGGACACCAGGAGATCTTGCCTGAGCAGAGGTGTGATGTGACCGTGTTTAGGAGATGCTGCCAGTGCACACAGGCTACTCACAGGCACATGCGACCGTTTGGGCAGGTCCCAGCACCTGCCACAGAAACAGCCCTCCCTCCCTCAATGGGCTACCTTCAACAAGAAGCCCCTGGTCCCTAAGTGACTGCCACAGGCAGTACCTGTAGCATCTGCCTTGATAATGCATCTTCCTAAGCTCAACGGGACCTCCTGGGCCGTCGGATAACATCACCCCCGGACCGCTGGAGCTGGTCTGCAGCACGGCAGCGGTACCACCACTGACCCCAGCTCTCACCTGGACGCTGCTCATCCAGTTCCGCACCGCCCTGAAGGAGCACTCGGCCGTAATGTCGTACATCACCAGAATCCCGTCCGCCTTCCGGAAATACTGCTTGGTAATGCTGCGGAACCTGAGCCCAAACGAAACCAAAGGCACTCTCAGAACCGCAGGTGCGTAACGCCAAGAAACAGAATAGGATCGTCCTACGGGTGTGGGACGTGTCCCCTGGGGCTGCTGTGTAAGGACAGGTCAGATCCCTGCTCCTCTGCATCCCAGCCGTGGGTGAGCAGGGGTCTTTGCAAACCCATGGTGCTGAGAAAGCAGGAAGGAAAACCTCTGCGGGTCAGGAGGGAAGGAACAGAGGAATCTGTTTAGGTGGGACAGGAAAAGGTAATTGCCTATAAAAAGGGAACTGGATGGAAAAACCCACAACCTTTCTCTAGAGTCTGGAAGAATCTGCAGACTAAGCTGTGCCACAGTATAAACTAAGCGTGCATAATGTCTGCCCCAGTGCTGCCAAAGCAGCAGTTAAGACCTCTGCATCATTACAGCCTGTTCCCAGTTTTGAATCTATAAAGCAATGCCATCATCTATAAAATCAGCAGTTAGACACAATTTCCAGGAGAAACTCCCACCAGACATCTACTTTGTCCTGTGGGTATCAGTTAGAACAACAGACTTGTATTTTGGGAGTAAATTACAACAACAAAAAACCAAGGCCAAATCAAAACCTTAAAATCTGTAAGCAGTTTGTGTCAGGGCCACGATATAACCACACCGATTGCAAACTGATGGAATTAAATGCAACACAAGTCCTGAGATCTCACTGGAGAGCTCTGCATTGCAGCCCTGCGCAGAATAACAAGCTCTCCTATTCTATTAAGGGCCAAAAAACCCTACAGCAAGTAGTGACCCTCCTGAACCCTTCAGATGATTGCCTGAAGCCTGGACTTTCTCACTACGACAAGGGCATGACATTCTGGCAACTACCCATCGGAGAAAGCGCAGACTGTATCTTTGGTGGTCACGATACACCTCTGGAACAACGGGACTGGCTAAGTGCTCTAGATGGACCATCAAATGTAGCATGCACTGGTCTCAGGGAGGTCACCAAGGAGTTCTCCTTGCATGCTCCAAGGGGTTCCTCTGTCTCTTCCATTGGATGCTCACAGTTGGATACCTCCAGTTAGAAATAATTAATATTTCTCTAGAAGTAAGAAAAGCTTTTGTTTCTTCCCAGGTGTCTTTTCAATATCAGCATTAAGCCAAGTTCCCTCTTGCAAGTACACACCTAAGACCTGCTTATGCCTCAGGGGGCTACCCTAAAGGTCCTTTGCAGGACTAGATCTTGAACCTGGCCTCAGCAAAATGTCACATTGCGTGTCATAACAATTCCCCTTACCGCTCAGCTTCAGCACCAAAATAACCACAGGAGTCCCCTCAAAAATCATTATTTCTTCAGCATGAGGCCTGATTTTGGAAGAAATACTTTGCTTTTCCATAGATACTCCTACTTAGTATATTTCCACCAAGTCTGCATGGTCTAGCTGACTGAGGTAGGCAGCATCACGGCTCTGCTGGCACAGTTTAGGATTATAACATTCCCACGACCTCGGCTGCTTCCTGAAGGCCTGCCCCCATAACATATTTAGCCCCAAACACCCAGTACTTATTTTTGCCAAGCTCTTGAGGTTAACGGCCCCCTTGAAATAGCTTTCCATCTTTAGCTTCAAAGTGTATCCTAAATAAAATGTAATTTACATGACGGTAGTGGTGGGCCTTCTTCTCTAGCAGCAGATGAGTGTCAAGTATGTCCTTTACTACCTTGATCCTCACCAACAGTGCTGGTCATATTTAGTGATAAAGCCTGTGCTTTTGAAACTGGAGCCATTCAAATGGGGAACCTGTACTCACCGTCACAAAAAGCCACACCATCCCTCTAGCACGGATTATCACCTCCATGAGTCTACGAGCAGAAGGGACAGTGGAGGGGACCAGTAACCTTACCAACAGAGCCCAGCAGGGTATTCAAAGCCCCTTCCCCACAGGTTGAGCCAATTCACCTGGCTTTGTCTAAGTCAGACCTGGAAAAGTTCCCACACTTCCTTCTACCCTCTGAATAGCAAGTGGTGGTGAGCAGCTGGGGACAGCAGTCATGCAACCGAGTCTGAGAACAGGATGCCTACCCAGAGCCTTCATCTCTGTCCTGCCCTGCAGCCCTGCCCTGCAGCTTTTCCCAGCAGCAGGTTGATGCAGGAGAGCCTTGAGGGCTAGAGGAGCCTGGCGTGCCGCACCATACAGTGATTTATGGGTAGACTACCTGAAGCCACAAGCATGCAGGTCAGACATATGGATAACTACTTTTCCCCAGTCCTCAGAGTTATCTCCCTGGGCTCTGCTTCACAGCCACAGCTTCTAGAAATTCTGACACAGACCTTTGCTGCAGATGCAACTCTGGGATAGCTGCTGCAACCTTTTTGGTCCAAAGCCAGAAACCAGGCGCGTGCACTTTCCTCCTGCTTCCTAAACTGAGCCTGGCAGTAGGACATCCTGACATACATTGCTTACCTTTCTTGTCCAGCTGTATCCCACAGCTGTAAGGCAACCTGGGTGTTATCCACCATCAGACTCTTCACTTGGTAATCGATACCTGTCAGGAAGGTAACAATGATCATAAGATAGAATGGGGAGAGCGCAGCTTGCCATTGCAATGGCCAAGATCAACACTATTTAATTCAGGGAAATTGCAAGATCGATTCAAAATTGCAAAAGGGGCCATCTTTACCTTTAGTTGGGCTAAAATATGGGCAAAAAGCTCCCACCCTTCATAGCCAGATAAGTCAGGAACCCTACTACTTACCAATGGTTGCATTGAGCTCAGCCAAGAACCTGTCATAGCAGAAGCGGTGGATGAAGGAACTCTTCCCAACACCAGAGTTTCCTACAAACACCACTTTAAAGATGCGGTCTGGGGAACAGCCAGCTGGTTCCAGTGCCTGGAGCTACAACGGAAAAAAGGGACGCAGTTTTGAACAGCCCAGCTGCAGACTGTGCTTTGATTGAGGCATTGGACCCCTGCACTATAAACCTAGGCAGCTGGAGTTAGACGGGAACAGAATCAGAAACCTTCAAGTCCCTGGTAGCAGCTGTTTGAGGAAGAACCCCCAAGTAATTAGACTCACCCTGGTTTCGGTGCCAACAGGCTGTCCTCTAGGAGGCAACGGAGCATCATCTAATCCATCTGCATTTTTTCTACAGCCAGCATCACCCTTCAAAGTCATCTTCAACCACTCAGCATCTGCTACCAGTGACCACCTCTCCGTGTCTCCACTATTCTCTCTGACGTTTGTGCTGCCTCCTTCTCCTGTCTTCAGGCACGTCCTGTTGCCTGGGATGTATCTACAGTTCTTTCTGTTGGGTTCTTCCACTGCCACATCCTCCGGGAAGGTGAAGGGAAGGTCCGCAGAGGCCAGCTGTCTGTATTAAAGCCCACAGGCACCACAAATAGGGTGGGAGGATAGGGGGTGAGGGGAAAAGGAGAAGGTTGCAGATTCCCAAAACAACCAATGCGATCCAATTAGTGCATATGCAGCACGTGCAGGCACTCTATACATTCACTCCCCATACGCCCTGTGACTAAGGCATCAGTAGCATCCCTAGGGAAAGAGACAGCTCACCTGAGCTATGCTGTACTCACATGTGCTGACATATATTTCACTAATTTTATTTAAAAATCCCACCTTCCGGATTTTTCAAGGATGCTTTGCCACCCACTTCCCCCAGCGCTGAAAAACGAGGCAAAGCACACAAAGGGCTGCATGCAGTACACACATGTGTTGCTGTGCTCTGTTGAGGGCACAAGCTGCGGTCCAGGAAACCAGCCCCCATCACTTCCAACCGCTGCTGGAGCAGAGTCTTACTGAGCTCGGGCAGCAGCAACCTGCCACAGGTGTGCAAACTGCAGAGAAAATGCTCACACCAGGGTTGCTTTGGCTGGTGTTGGCTCTGCTCTGG